>NC_083693.1:71088980-71407730 GCF_033118175.1 Dama dama
AAAGCTGGGTCTCGCAAGCACATACTCCTCTCAAACAAAGTTTTACATGTTATTTGAGTTGGCATTTTATCTCTTTGGGGACTGATGCTTTTCCCCTTAGTACAGTGGGAACATTACCTAATAAATGGAATTGAGAATCCGAGTGTTATAAAATCTGAGCTGAAAGGATTTCCATTCATCAAGCTGTTTTAGACACATGACTCCCCACGGCAGCGGCAGATCCCAGGGTCTGTGACATACAACACAGAAACGGAGAAAACAAGGTTCACGTTTCCCAGACCCCGCCACACACACTCCATCCTGTGTGCCTCGGCGACCCAATGGAATTCAGAAAGTCAAGACCACAGACGAACCAGAGGAAAACACACTCGTGCAAAACTAAGCATAGCAATTGTTTTTTTAAAAAAAAAAAAAAAATTAAAAAGAAAAACTGTCCCCCCATCTGCCTAGCGAAGGCTTGTAAATCAATGCCGATAGCTTGAAAATAGATTTCTCAAACTTATATTCTCATTTTGTCCTGCTCGACTCTCTGCAGGAAAATCAATATTACAACTTCACACTTAAGACATTTTGCAGCAACGTAAACGGCTCTCGCGGCTGATGGAAGCCCGGTCCCGGCCCCTCGCGGCGCCAGCTCCACGCATGACACGGGCACCGAGCTCCCCCTAGCTGCCAAGTGGCGCCAGGCACCGCTGGGCGTTGCAGCCCTGCCATCCACCAAAAGCCAATTCAACTGAAAGTTTATTTTGGAAAGTCTTTTATCACAACAAGCAACAGAGAATGCAAAGCGATCGGAGAAAGGAGATGAAAAGGAAAAAGGGAAGGTGAGGGCAAGCCGTGTTCTGAGCCCAAAGGCAAGCGCCAAGAGCTCGATTCTGATAAGGAGCTAGAAACCGGTGTGTTCTGCAGCGGGGAACTGTATGTGGGAACCCAACTGCTCTGCCTGCTTCCAGTTCCCCTGAGACAGAAGGCTGATTACTGCCCAGTGCACCCAAAGCTGGCCTGCCCTTTGGAACCCTAAGACCCAGTTAGCCCTGCGCAGTGCTCATCAAAGCATCCCACCCAATCTGACCTCAGCCTCCCTCCACGTTCCTAAGGCCGGCTTCCCCAAAGCAACTGTCTTCACTCCGGCGTTTCAGAAATGACTCGCTTTTCTGTTACGACATATTTTGAAGGCCAGACAAAAATCGCCAAGGCCAAAGAACAGACAGAGGGCACTCCCCGCCACCTCCCACGCTCAAAAAAAAAAAAGAAAGAAAGAAAGAAATATGCCACTGTACACAATTTTCAGGGGGAGAAAGACTACCCTTTAAAAATACTAGGGGTTGTTAAAATATGCTCATGGCTGTCTTCTCTCAGGTGTGAATTACAAATGAATAAAATCAGCCTGGCATAACACCTTGGATGAACACAGTTTTACTCTCCCTTAGAATCAGAGCAGCTGACTTATGTCACACTTCTAATGATATGGGGTTCCCTTCTGTGCAGAAGGGGGACAAACTTCACTCCCCCCTCCCAGAATTATCAAAAAAACAGAGGGGCCCAGATCTGATGAAATTTATCAGAGGCCCAATTTTGAAAGATACGTGGACACCTGGAGATACACTCTACCCTGGGGAGTTAAGATAATTGTAAGCACAGCGGCCTTCAAAACAAACAGCTACAACAAAACCTAATTTAAAAGGGAACCATGGAATTAACACGGTGAGCCTAACTTCTGCATCAAATCTTGGGTCTCTCTAGTTGTTTTGCAAAATCGTGAACTCGTATGGAAAATTACTAATCTTCCAAGGAAACCTGTTGGGGGGGTTGTTGAAAAATAAAATCACCTGCACTGGAGTTGAGTTCTCTACCCCGGGCTTGCTATTTCCTCCGGGAAGTCTCAGGCTGGGGTTCCTTTGCCTGCCCATTCACCCTGCCTGGCACAGCCGGCTCACAGCCCTTCCCTCTCTGCCTGGTCAGTCCACTGTCCCTCATCCTCCCCTCTTCACTATTGTCACTGGGCTGTTTTGCGTTTGTTTTTATTAATAGCTGTGTCTGTCCTCCGGCTTTGAAAGCCACATCCATCTGGGTCAAACATTCTGAAACAAACCAGAAGCCTAGGTCTTCATCCCCAGCTGTCTCCCACACTCTCCTCCCGCACTCCTCTTCTCCCTGGCCCTGTCTGTAAATTTAACCAGCTCATTATGGAGTCCTTCTCCGCCTTGCCAGCCCCCCACCCCCACCCCCAAGATTATCGATGCGGTTTGTGTGCTCTTCTATGTCTCAGACCATCAGTTATCCCAAGTTGCATCATCTCAAAAGAACCTGAAGCCAGCGGGCTGCCACCCAACTGAAGACGTACCATGCTTTAGGTAGTTTCTTTCACATTTAAAAGCTAAAACATGGGTCCCCGATCAGGGCTGTGACAGCACCCACTTGGCTGGCCAGGGCTCCAGAGCACCTGAGACCCACGACTCCTGCATCGTTGAGGAGGAGAGACACATTTGTACAGGCCCTAAGCCTAAACTGCATCCCATTCTTGCCTTTCCCCCTGCCTGCAGTCCCACCTCCAGGGTGACACAGGACAGACAGAAAAGCCAGCTGCTTTGGGGATAATAAATAGCCTTGTCTGAGAACTGGTTGGACCACTCTCCCTTCTTAAACCTCTGCACATGCCCTGGGCTCCATGGGCCCCTGAAGAGCAGGCAGGATATCCTTGGCCCCCCATCCCCTGGTCTCCTTTTCCCCATCTCTCCTTCCCAGCCCCTGCCCCAGTGTCAGCCAGGCTATCCCCAGCCCTGCTCTGAGCAAGACTGAGACAGCCACGGACCCAACGAAGGAGGGAAGGATGTCGCACCAGGCACCCCTGGCCCCCCACACCGCCCAGCCGCCACCCGTGCTCGCGGCCAGGGCTTGTTCCCGAGGTCCCAGGAATGCCAGATGGGGAGAGGGCAAAAGCAAAGGGAACCTACCTGCTTCTTTCCCCCTTTACACACAAATGCAAACACTCCTGGCTCCTTCGCTGCTGCCAGCTTAGCAATGCCCCCTCCATAACTCCCCCTTCCCGGAGCACCCCCCCCCCACAACTTCCCCCTCCTCAAAAGCAACCCTTGCAATTATACAGAGGCTCTGTGGGGCAAATTGCCTCCTGGAGAAATTAGGTGTCTGCAACTACAGACATTCTAACAGCCGCTACACCATCTAAAGTAGGGAGTGGGGGTGTAGAATAAGAGATTGCTAAAGGCTCGATAAAGGGCTAAATGTCAACGGGCGAAAAGGACCTTGATCAAACCAGGCTCAAATCTGGTTGCAAAACATTTTGTTTTAAATGCAACCAGCAAGTCTTCTTTGATATTACAATAGTGAAAAATATCAGAGAAGCCCTCTTCCCTCCCTCCAGAAAGGCGTCCCTCTCCCAAGGCAAGCCCACTTTCATATCTATTCCCCTCCCCAAAAAATAATCATAAATCCACAAATTCTTACTAATGTATCAGCTGTAACAAAGAAGAGATGGCAGCAGCGAAGGCTCCGAGCAGATGGCTCCTATGCTGGGTTTTCAGGGGAGGGGAGAACCCCTTTATATATTTATTTATTTATTTAAATTTGTTAAAATATAACATAAATATTCGGCTCTCGGCCGCCGCGCAGCCAGTCCTCGGCGGCGGATGGGCGCACAGCCCTCTCCAGCTCCGCGCCGGCAGCCGGGCCCCAGCCTGACAAGGTGATCGGAGGATGGCAAGGAACACAACCTGCCCGCGGTTTCGATGGCACCCAGAGGATGTTTTATTTCTATTGCAATTTAAAAGAAAAATTTGAAAAAAAAAAAAAAAGCAACGGCGACTCCGGCACCGCAAGAGAAAGGACCGCGGGGAAAGATTTGCGCACGGCGGAGCAGCAGCCCCGCGGGCTGCGGCTGGCAGGGAGCGCGGCGAGCCGACCTTCCCGGTGCAAGTGTGGAGGCACCCGGGCGAGCTCCCCTGCCAACCCGGTACCTGGCCCGCTCCCACAGGCTTCTTCCCTTCTCTAAATAAACCCGACCCGGGCGCTGGAAGCGGCTGCGTCTCTGCCCCGTTGCCTGACTTTGCCTTCCCCGCCACTTGCTTGAAATCCACACGATTTCAGCCGGTGGATTTCCACTGCGACCCTGCCTTGTTTATTTAGATAGGGGAAGATGAAAGATCTGAGATAGGCAGATGGGTAAGAGATGGATAGGTCTCTTTCCCTTTTTTTCCTCTTTTCTTTCTTTTTCCCCCCACTATTTTACAAGCACGTTCCTCTCTTCCCACTCCGAGCTGACAACCCTTTCCCCCCCCCCACCGTGGCGAGGATTTTTCACCAGCCCCCGGTGTCCCCCACCTTTTTTTTTTTTTTTGGAGTGGGGGGAAGAAGACAAGAACATCCCAGGAGACAGACGGAGGTGGGGAAATGGGGGTGGGGGTGCAGGAGCCCGGCAAACAGCCGCGCAGCTGGATTCTTTTGCAAATAGCACGAGGAGGGGAGAGAAAGGCGGCAGCGGAATCTGAGGACCGGCGTGGCCGGCGCCCTGCCCGGCCGGGTGCCGCGACTGGGAGGACTCGGAGCCGGCGGCCGCCCCTCGCCCCGCGTCTCCCCCAGGCCCGAGCGCACCCCGCTCCCCTCCGCCCGCGCCGTCAGCGCGGACCCACGCGCTCGCCAACTTTTCCCCACTTCCCGGCTCCCCCCTCCCCCTCCGCTCCCCCAGCCCCCTCCCCCCGCCTCTCCAAACCCCGCCACCAGCGCCGCCGCCGCCACACACGCCGCTCGGAGGGGCGAGCGTCCAGCCGGGCTCCGCGCGCACACACACACACCTCCTCCAGCCTGCGCGCCCCCTCCCCGGCCCCGGAGCCCGCTCCGCAGGCCCCCGAGCCCCGGGCGCATCGGACTGCGCAGCGCCCGGACTCCCCGGGCTGCAAAGAAACTTTCCTAAGGCCCTCCCGCCGCCCCCCGCAACCAGGCTCTGGGCCGACGCCGCTGCCCCGGTGCGAGCCCGCGGGTCGCCCGGGCACCCGGCCCGGCTGCACCCGGCTCGGTGTCCCCAGCCCTGGGCGCCCGGAGCCCCACGCTCCGGCCCCTCGCGCGCACGCCGCAGACACTTACGGGTGATGATCTCCCTCTGGGACAAGTGCTGCGGGTTGCCCTGTTTGCGGCGGGACATTGCCCCGGCATCTATTCTGACATCGCCCGGAGAGCTGGACCGATGGGGGGAGCCGGGGGAGGGGGTCCGAGCCGCCGCCGCTGCCGCCGCGCCTCCTCCTCTGCCCGGGTTGGTGTTTAGGTTGGTTTTTTTTTTTTTTTTTTTTTCCTTCCTCTCTTGCCCTCTCTTCCTCCTCTTCTTCTTCTTTATTTTGCGCTTTCTTCTATGCTGTTTTTTCTTTTGTTTGCAAAAAGAAAAAGAGAAGGAAAAAGAAAAAGCAAAACCTCTCGATCTAAAATAGGAGAAAGGCAAAAAAAAAAAAATCTGCTGCTGCTTGCCGCGGACTGGCTGGCTTCTTCAAAAATATATTCTTTTCAAGGAAAAAATAATTGCATACACTTCTTCAAACTGCTTGGCCTCCTGGACTTCCAAATGTCTCCTTGAACTTAAATCGGATTTTGCACCGGCTCCTGACACTTTCTTTCAGGGTCTGGTAGGTGGAAAGCGCACTTCTACCAGGAGGGGGGGAGGGGGAAGGGGGGAAAATGCAAACAAATAAAAAATAAAAGAAGAAAAAGAAAAGAAAAAAAAAAACAGCCAAGAAAACTTGAGGACTTGTCTCGTACCCCCTCACCCCGCCCCCTCAAAAAACCCAAAGCAATGTAAAAACTGCCCCGGTTCGGTGGTTTCTGGGTTTTCTGCGGGCTGCCTGTTTTTTTCTCGGAGACTGACCCTTCCGAGGCTCTGGGGGGACTCCAGGAGCGGCTCCTTCCCAGTCCACCTGGCAGGCTGGCGCCGGCCGGAGAGGCTGCCGGGTCCCCGCGAGCGCTCCCCAGCGCTCCCCTGGAGCCGCTGGCCCGGGGGGAGCTGGGCTGCGGGGCGGCTCGCCCAGTGCGCCTGGGTCGGTGCGGGCGCGGACTGGGAGCTATAGATTGCAACGTGAAGATGGCGGAGTCCGGGTTCTCTGGGAGCTCTCGGTCTCTCTATGGCTGGGGCTGCCTCTGTACAATGGGATAAAATTCAAGTTCAAGTGCGGACGTGACGTTTAATCTGCACTAGAGACAAAAAGACCCAGAGAGTCGGAGCACTGGGGGCGACTAGCGGTGGCTTTTTAACATTGTACCCTGTAAGAGAACAAGAAAGCACACACACAGAGGCACACTCGCGCGCGCGCGCGCACACACACACACACACTCGCCCGTGCGCACACCCGCAGTTCAGGCCGGCCACACGTGCAGCTTTTTTTTTTTTTTTTTGTGCGCTCCTCTCCTCCCCGTGCACTGGCAGCGCAAAATGGGGGGAGGGAGGGAGGGCCGTGGGCAAGATATTTTTAAATAAAAGAAAATCCTCTCCATCCCTCCTCCCCTCTAGGGAGCTGGACCCCCAGAGAAGGGGGGCGGAGTGCGGTGTGCGTGGAAGTAAGTTGAAGCAACACAAGTCCCCACCCACTCATTCGAAAGCTCTTGTGGGTGGGGGGTGGGGGGCGGCTATGAAAGAGTGTTGGGGTCGACACGGGAACTGGGGGCACATGGTCAATTGCTCGGTCTTCCTAGGAAAGTAGCTTGGTTGTTTTCACTTTGATTTTATTGAGGGGTCGGGGTTAAACTTCCAAAAAGTGTCTCCATATAAATCCTGATATTTCAAACTGTGGGAGAGCCAAGGGGACAAAATAAAAGATACTAAGAGGAGAGAATTCCGGGCACACTGGGGGGCGGGGAAACGTGAGACCTTGTTGGAGTCCCATTCCGGAAGGCATGTCCACCCGAAATCTTTGCGCTCCCTGGGGGTCACTAGCGGTGACCCATTCAGTCTGGGGGTCAAACACGGAGCCCACCCCTAATGCCGAGGTTTCTCGGAAGCATGGGGGTGAGGGGAAGGGGTGCTCCACGTGGGAGAGCGTCTCATACTTGCCGACCCAGAAGTAGGTGTGGCCGGATCTTTGGACACACTCGCGTGGGTGACCCCCTCGGGTCCCCCAGTCCCCTCCCACTCCTTGACAATTACTGCAGCCTGGAAGTAACGCCCCCCACCCCCAGGGCTCCTCCGCCTAGGGCAGGACTTGAAATCGCCCGTCAGTCTGGAAAGGAAGGACACAGCTGCCTTGTCAGCCGTTTGATCTCCAGCCGGCGAGGCTGAGAGGAGGTGTGGGAGCTTGTCCGTGGCCCGGGGACAAGGCCAGGACGCGGTTCGCGTGGACATCCACACCCCGCCCCCCGCAACCTCCCCGTCCCTCCTCCGGCCGCGGCCAACTTCATCCGTTTCGCGACTTGACCTCCCGGCTGGACGCGCCACGCGGCCGGCCCCCTCGCCCTTCCCAGGGTTTCTCGGGTCTGGGCCGGGAGGCAGCCAGGGCGGGTCGGGGCCTGGCTCGGGGCTGGGCTTCGCGGGCGAGCCCAGCTGCACCCACCTCACCCCGCCCCCAGGCCGGGCTCTGGCGGCCTCCTGGGAGCGCAAGGCTGGGCCGTGACGCCTCCGGGCGCGCCGCCTCCCTCGGGGCCTTTTCCTTGGAGGGGTACGGGGCGGGGGCGGAGGTGGGGGCGTTGTTCACCCCCAAGGTCTTGGGTGGGGCGACGGCACCAACAACTTACCAGAGCGCAGCGTCCATTAGCGAGGACAGAAAGAGCTCCCTGCCCAAGCCACCCACCCCCCCTAAAAAATAATAATAAAATATGTTCTAGCAGGCAGTTTTGTGGACCGGGCTGCAGGGTCGGGGGAAGAGCTGGTAGAGACTGGGCGGAGGGGGGTGAAGGGGGGCGGGCGAAGAGCCAGTCCGCACGACCTCCCCACTCGGGACTGCATGCCCACCACCCACCACCGACACCCCACCTCCACGTGGTCCAAACTCTGGAAGCACCTCCCTCTCCTCCAGCCCCACCACGAAAATCTTTCCAGGAAAGTGGCCTAAGTAAAAAGAAAAAAAAAAAAAAAATGCCGACACGCACCTTTAATAAACTTCTCAAGAATACCATACACCGGCCATCCCAACTCGCCCACATTCTTAAACTTGGGAGAGCTTTTTTTTTTTTTTTTGCTGAGAACTGGCGGTGTGAAGTCCAGAGAGGGTGAGCGCGTGGCCCAAGGTCACAGAGCGCACGCAGGCAGGTCTGGACTCAATCGCCGGCGGTTCCGCGCCGTTCTCCCCGGCGCCCGAAATCCCAGCACGCTGACCCTCGCTCTCCCGGGGTTGATTACAAGGATGGGGACTCGGGTCTGCGTGCAGTGGGGGTGGAACTGGGTCGCCCCCCTTCAAGAAAGCGCCCCCCGCCCCCTGTGGATTGAGCGAGTCATCCGGGGTCGGAGGTTGGGGAGGGGGGCGCGCAGCGGCAGCTGCCAAGTCGCGCGCGCTCGGGCGGCGGCGTCTGGGGAGGGGGCACCCCGCCCCACCCCCAGCAGGAAGTAGCGGGCGAGGGGCGGCGCGGGCCGCGACTGACCCGGGGAGCACTTCCTCATTGGCCCCGCGCTGCCCCGACGGCGGGAAGAAGGACGCGCGGGCGGGCCGGCGCAGGGCTGGACACGCCGCCGCCCGCCGGCGCGCTCCACCTCGCGGCGGCCAGGGAGAGGCTGCCCTGCCCCTGCCCGGCCCCGCGCTGGCCCCTTCGCCTTCCTCCTCCTCCTCCTCTCGGGAGAGGCGGCCGGGCGCAAGCAGCGAGCGATCCCAGCTGCTGCTCCAGTCTCCTTTTTTTCCCTCTGCCCGTCTGGCACGGGCATCATTAGCGCTGAAAGCTGTTAATGTCTGGTCTCACAGCTCCCCCTTTAGTCTTGCTGGGCTCCCTGTCTCGCGTTCCAAGCCGGATCAATAGCCGCCTCTCCGCCGACCTTGACCTCTCCCTCGACCCCGCCCGGCTTCGGCAGCTGGCCCGCGCTAACGTTTCCCCGCTCGCTTGATGCCCAGACAACAGGCAGGCGGAGCGAGTGGCGGGGCTCGGGCCCCAGCCCTGGCCCTGTTACCCTCCCCAGGACCCCTGGCAGGCCGACGATCCAAGACCCTTCTGAGGTTACTGCGCGCGCGCGCACACGCACGCACACACACACACACACACACCATACTCTGACCCCAGCCCTGGCCCTGTTACCCTCCCCAGGACCCCTGGCAGGCCGACGATCCAAGACCCTTCTGAGGTTACTGCGCGCGCGCGCGCACACACACACACACACACACACACACACACACACACCATACTCTGACCCCAGCCCTGGCCCTGTTACCCTCCCCAGGACCCCTGGCAGGCCGACGATCCAAGACCCTTCTGAGGTTACTGCGCGCGCGCGCACACGCGCACACACACACACACACACACACACCATACTCTGATCTACCAAGGCTTTGTTTAGAATAAAAATCACTCCCTTCCCCAAAATGGAGGGGAGGGGGGTGCAGGTGCTTAACATATGAAAATATAAAAGGGGAAAGTGCAAGTACAAATATGGCGCTAAATACCACGATACTTCCAGCTGTGTTCTCCAAAACCTGCTGCAGACCTACTGTGTGCTGGGCCCAGAGCTGGGTCTTTGTGCAGACAGGAATCAGATGGAAAGAAATGCCACATTTTCTGCACTATCTTTTAAAAAAAGAAGAAGGTGTCAGAAAGCTTTTTGAACTCACAAATATTTCTAGCTTCGCAGTGCATTCCAGCAGATAATCCTTCATATTTTTCAGTCTCTTTAAATTTCTTTATTGAGGAATAGTTCGAGATTGATAAATCCTTTTGTCAAATTAAAGTGTATTTTTATTAACCTTGTGTGGGGCTCTGGTTCCCAGTGTGCCATGCAGTGGGGGCAGATTAAACTGTCACAGGACACCCTCCCCCCAAGCCAGGCTTTTTTAAAATTCTTTGAACAATTCTCAGTACTTAACTCTTAGCGCTATTTGAGGTTCTGCAATGCTGTCTTTGCCTTCTGAGCTGTTATATTTTGTATTACGTCTTTACCAAAAAACTGGAACCAATCAAGATGTGTAGTGTCAGTAAAAATGGGAATTCTCAAAATTTCTGCGGAAAGAAAATGGATGTTTCATTTGTTTTTTTACACAAGGCTCCACCCTCTAAAATGTAGTCAGATAACTTGCAGCAACATAAAAACTCAAAAACCTGTCTTATCAAATTATCCTGGGCTTTATTTCTGGTGCTTAAAAAACAAACAAAAAAAAAATCCCGGCAAAGAGAAGGCAAATCGTTTCGTATTCACAGTTGGGCAAACTCAGAAGCAAACTGTGTCTAGTGATTTCTATTCCTCAGCATGTGTAAATGCTATTGATTGTGATGGTGAGGATAAATAAAATGCATCCATCTGATCGGTGGATTGACTTGTTTTAAACTTTTTATGAAACCGCAATGGAAGTCCTAAGCAAATCATATTTACGTACATATTAATAAGGCTCCCAAGATGGTCCTTATCTCCTTCCTCACTCTTTCCGAATCTCTAGGAGCTTTCAATTCCAAAAGACAAAAAAGGCATCTTAAGCTTCCTGGCATATCTTCTAGAATTACTTTATGTCATTTCTGAATATTACAGCAAATTTCTAGGACCCAATAGCTCTCAGTGAAAGCTTTGCTAGATTTGGAGTTTTGTTTTGTTTTGGTTTTTTTGCATTGTCACCTTATAGCAGAGGCTGAACCACAAAACTTGCCTTCCAACAAGTGTTGGTTTGATTCTTTCCATGCACTGAATGTAGCAGCATTGCTTTTCTTAAAGCATGACATCATTCACACCTTCTTCATGTCTGCAGTAATACCTGGGCTTGATACAGTGGTAGATTTCTGACTCCGAAAGGATGGAAGCTCTTGGAAATCTGTGAGGCTTCCCTGCCTGCTGTTTTCATAGCTGCAGCCTATGAGGGGTTAAACCAAAGTCGCTGTTCCTGATTCATGTATTATTTTCCTTAAAAAAAAATACTTACCCAGCTCTCCGTATATGAAAAAGACTTACACCCACATCGAATGTTCCTAGCTCTGTCCCTGTCATCAGAAATGATATTGAATGGCTCAGTACTAGGGGATCTGGAACTGTTTCTACAGCTTTCTCACCTCATTTGGAATTTTCTTGCCTTGCTAATTTTAATTCTTTAGTTGAGTCATCAATTCAAATTTGGTCGGGATTGGCATCACCCAGTTGGTCGTTTTGGTGGGAATACTGTTCACAAGGATGGTCAGACTTCACCAGATCCCACCCACCACGTCCAGAGATCAGCGTGGCTGTGGCGAGTGTGTGTGTGTGTGTGTGTGTTGCACAGAAAGGATCTCTCCTCTGCTTTCTGTCTTGTCATCAACTCTCCAAATTGCATATCTGAAAATGCAAAACACACCCGCCCCCCCAGACACCAGCTTGAAGTCAGTGGTTTAGTGACCATCAGTCTCCCCTCTTTAGAGCACAGACAAGGAAGAGAAAGAGAATTAAAATGGTTCATTTGGGAAAAGAACTGGGATTCAGAAGAGTATTTTCAGACCCAGCTCTGGCTGTCAGAGGCTGTCGTCGGAACTGGAGCTACAGTGAGGTGTCTGCTGATAGGAAATGGGGAGGGGCGGCGAAGGAGGCAATAATGATCACCTCCTTAACAAGGGTTTTATGAGGCCGTGAGGATTAATTAGTTTGTATCCTTAAGCAGTTTGAGAAAGAGGAAGTTTCAGTAAATGCTAAGCTGGAGTTGTAGACGCGTCTGAGTCAGTTGTGAGCTTCCCCCCCCCCCCCCCCGCCCCAATCTGAACGCAGGCTCTGAACACTCCTGTCTGCGCTGTGATGCTCTACAAAGGAAGTGGTGAAAAAGGGAAGTGAGGGGGAAGCACTCGCTTAGGCAGGAACAGAGGAGAGAGGCATGAGTCAGGCAAAGGCACCGCTAATGAGGATGCTGCAAGGGGGCGCTTACCAAAAAATAAAACTAAAAACCGGCCAACACCTCTCTTCGGCTCTGCCTTCCAGAGCTGAAAAAGACAGGGGGATCTGGGAGACCTCATCTGCGGTTTCGTAGTTTTAGAAACAGCCATGTACGCTTTCGAGTGAATTCAACTAAGGTAGCTTGTATCCTAGAAAACATTTAAGGGCCATTCCCTCCACCCACTAGAGGAGGGTGCAGGTTGCAAGCTGACAAATAAACAAGCCTCTGCAACTCAAAGTTTGAACCGCAGGCGCATTAGTGGAGATAGAATAATATGTCTACAGAAGGTGGAAGTTGTCAAAGTTCTTCAATTGTGTGCATTCTAAAACACTGCCTCTGCTTGAAGACACACAATTTACAATGCTCGATTTACAAGGCAGACAATTCGCAACAACAAAAGGTAATTAATGCTGCCCAGGGAAAACTGAGATTCTGGATTACTGTGCATTCTGGTATTAGTTTAAACTGGGTCCTTTAAAAAAAAAAATGATTTCGGTGTGATTCTAAGCCTTTGGAATCATTGAAACAAGAATGGCTTTTAAAATATGGATGTGGCAGTAACGTTTCCCATTTGAACTTGCGACAAAGCCACTCTGCTTCTCCCTCTGCCCATCTTTCTCTCTCTCCCTCCCACGTGTCCTGAAATGGAACCCTGCACAGGAGCAAAGACACCGATCTCTGACCTGTCTCCGATGGTCTACCATCTACACACAGCAGATTTATGGTCGATTTTTTGCCACATCTGAATTTGAACCTCCAGATTCCAACGCATAGATTCATCAGCTGCTAGGATTTAGCACAGGCATCTGCAGTTTCATTATTTGTATCTGCTTAACAGGAACAATTAGAGAACTGAGGAGTGAGGACGCCTGTTTGGGGACCGTTTCGGTATTGTACCCAGGCCACACATTCCAGCTGGGTAGGAACACAGTAATGTAGAAAGCATTAGTGGATTTAACGCTCTGCGTCGTGTTCGGGGAATCGAATTGTCGTTGTTTCTGGCAAGAACTCATACTCCAACTGATATCTATCAAACACCTTAATTAGCTCCAGTGGCGCTAGTGGTAAAGAACCTGCCTGCTAATGCAGGAGATGGAAGATGTGGGTTCGATCCCTGGGTGGGGAAGATCCTCCTGAGGAGGAAATGGCAACCCACTCCAGTACTCTTGCCATGGAATTCCAGACTCCCATGGATAGAGGAAGCTGGCGGGCTATGGTCCATAGGGTCAAAAAGAGTCGGACATGCCTGAAGCAACCTAGCACGCACACACCTAAAGGCCCCCAACCCAGAAGCAAGTCAGATAGCAGGAGGAGACAAAGGCAGGAGCTGGGGGGGTGGGGGTGGGGTCCCGGGGCCTCCCTGACGTCCCCCAGGGTCCCGTGGCCTCAGTTTTAGGACTAGGATGCACGGGCCATGGTGCAAAGTCAGACCAGCCCTGGCTCTCCCCGCCACGGCCACAGGGGACAAGCCGGAGGGCGTTTGGACGGTTTGACGGGTGTCCGACACCATGGTGGGAGGAGGCCACAGTGACACACGCCGTTGCCGACGGTAACTGAAGTATTTTCCTCAGCCAACCGTTCCACCTGGACTTCAGCACAAATTATTGTTTTCAATTACCACCTGTGTATTCCTTCCCATGCAACTTATTGATGTAAAATTACAGCTACACCGGTATAAATAAGTTATGCTGCAGTTGTAAAATGGAAGAAATTTTGTTGTAGCAATTATGTTCAGCAAGATGACAAAATAAATTTCCAGAGCTGTGCCTGCAGTAACCTGGGGAATTTAAACCTCATAATTTCCATTCATTTCAGATAATTTGGAGTAATTTCTATATGTAATAACTTTGTAATGAAAAACACAGCGGTACTGAAGTGATTTCGCTCCATTTTTTTTCTCCTATGGTATACATGGCACAAAATAAGTGATAAAAATAATATTTCCTTTTTATATGTGTGTGTGTTGAGTAATTCCTTCAGCAAAAAAAAGAATCATAAACTAATACCCAGACTAAATCTCTGTCCACAAAATGAAAAATAAATTGAGTTAAAGAAAGTGAAAAAGTATGAAAGGCTTTGGATGTTTTATTGTGACTTTATTGAATTGTCTTATTCCCAGGTTTCTTCCGATCTCTAAGGGTTACACTTCCCAAGTAAGGGGTGAATGCAGGCCAGCCCCCAGGTTCCCAGGAGAGGGCCACAGGGAGACCCCCCCGCCCCCGAAAGCTGGAATATCCAGGCCAGGTGGTGATGTCATTCCCAGAAACTGTTAGGAAACATGGTCTCGTCCTGAGACGAGCTAAGCTGTTCTGAGTTGCTGCTTCCTATCAGGTCTAATAGCAACTTTCTCTGCGACTGAAGACAACTTATTAGGCTGAGCAGTGGTCACAAGAGGGCCTCCTTTAATTAAAGACGTGGCCGCTTCCCTGGTTGTCCCTGGTGCCCTGCCCGACCTCTGACGGTGACACTCACCAAAAATGCAGACAGCCCCCAAACGCCCGGCGTGATCCCCCGGAAGCTCCCACTGCGTCGTCATTAGAGGTGACAGGGATTACAGCAGCTGCATTACTCCCAGTGCAGTGCAATTAGCCTCCAGCGCCCATCAAGGCTTTCCTCCACACGAAAAATGGAGGCTGGTTCTGGATGAGTCACCGGCCCCCTAAACGCAGCCTGCCAGGAGAGAAGGCCAGACTCTTGTCGGTGCCCAGGAGAGCTGTTTGCCACCTCCAACTCGAGTTTCTCCCTCCGTCCTACATGATCCTGCCGCTGCGTGCAGCTGGGGGCACAGACCTGGGGTCTCGGGTTGTGTACCAGGCACCCACTGGCCAGTTGGTCCAGAGAGAGAGGAGAGGACCTTCCTTCCCAGCTCATTGATTTCCCTGGTCCGATGGGGCTCCAGAGCACCTGTGGGCTGACTGCCTGAGCAGAGGTGAGCACAGGCCCGGTCGCTAGCACCCAGCAGTCAGCCCACAGCATCGCTGTGACATCACACATGGATGGGGTGGAAGGGGGGTTTGCCACGCGCCAAGCATGTATGGGGCACCAAGACGGCCGTATGGTTCCTCGTCCAGACAGACCTGAATTTGCCCTCCACCCCTGCTCCAAGGACTGTGTGGTGAAGCAGACACAGGATAGGACCACAGGGGCCGCGTCACAGACCACCGAAGGTTCTCATGGCCGTGCCTCCCCAGTGCCATGGGAGTAATCCAGGGGAGGGGGCGGGGATCCTAAACACCGAGTACAGAGTTCTTCCCAGACCCTCAAGGCCTGCTAGGTCAGAAACTCAAGAAGTTTATCTTATCTGATCCTGGGAAGAGAAGGACCTTCATCCCCAGGAAGTCAAGGCCAGTCTCGAAGAGGCAGAGCAAGAATCACTGCCGGGTTGGTGTCTGGTACAAACATGCCCCCAGCCTCCGGCCAGATTGGATTCCCAGCCACCCTGCAAGGCGGCTCCTGGAGGCCCCGCTGGGTATGGAATTAAGTCAGCGAAGGAAAGTGAGTGCAGGCAGGACCGGGACCCAGGGAAAAAGAGGAGATATAAAGAGAACCAAAGATGAGGTTAATAGAGGAATCCCCCCCAACCCACACCCTGGGGAAACAGCAAAATTCAGAAAACATGACCATGGCTCTGAAACCAAATCATCTAGAAATGGTATGAAGGAGCAAAAATAAAGAAGGTCTAGAGATGCCAAGTATCATAAAGGACTCAGCAGAGGAAAGGGGCTTGACGCGCAGGACAAGAGAACAAGGGTGGACGGGGGGTCTGCTGGTTAAAGTTTAGATCAGACAAATCACTAATTCTGGCACAGATTGTTATAGAGTGCAGAGCCCAGTCCCTTCCCTGACCTGTGTTTATTCTTCTAGCAACTTTGCGAGATGCACAAGCTTCTTGATCCACACCTCCAAGAGGCACAGGGGTCAGGTCCCCACTGCCCCTGCTGTTTGCTGGGAGACCTCAAGCAAGCTGCTTCCCTTCCCAGCGTCCCAGGTCCTCCTATCCCAGTCCTCCAAGACTCTCAGCAAGGATTACATCAGATAATCTGTCTGAAAGCCTGGAGCATGGGACCAGGCCCATAGTAGAAATGTAGCACATCAGAGATATTATTATCATGGAGCCTTATGCTGATGTCAAGAGGAAATTCACATTCAACCCAACCTGTGGTATACGCTTGAGTATTTTGTTTCAGGAGTGAAAAGAGTAATTTTCCCTAGACTTCATTCTTGAACATATTTATGTGTGGTGAAGCACCTGCTATGTTCTGGAGACCTTGTCTTTATCAGCACGCAGGCTATAGCAAATCACTGGGCTCTGAGCTCCTCAAAGTGGACAGCAGGGTCTACCTTCTCTCCTTGGACAGTGATGGACACAGTAGGTTTGAATGAACGAGGCAGCAAGACCTCAGCATAAGACCTAAAAACACCTGCATGGGGGCCTTGAAAAAGCCAAGCACACAAAACTACGACTGAGAAATGTGCAGGCATCATCTTGGAGATGGGGGCTCACCATTCATTTCCTTCTGTTAATCTCCAAATTCCCCATAGCCGACATTTACGTTTTTATAATCAGCCACAAGAAATTAAAAATTTAAAGTTGAGGCTCCTATATACTTTGTGTTAGGGAGCAGGAGGGGAGAAAAACTGACCACCTATGAAGAAAAGACTGGAAAGAGAGACAGAAATGACAACAACTATTGTGTTAGGATGATGGGGTTAGCAGGGCTTTAAAAAGGGCTTCCTAGTAGCTCAGATGGAGAAGGAAATGGCAACCCACTCCAGTAATCTTGTCTAGAAAATCCCACGGACAGAGGAGCCTGATAGGCTACAGTTCATGGGGTCACAAAGAGTCGGACATGACTGAGCGACTTCACTTCACTTCACTTCCAGTAGCTCAGAAGGTAAGGAATCAGCCTACAATGCAGGACGCTGGGTTCATTCCCTGGGTTGGGAAGATCCCCTGGAGAAAAGAATGGCAACCCACTCCAGTATTCTTACCTGGAGAATTCCATGGACAGAGGAGCCTGGTGGGCTACAGTCCATGAGGGTCACAAAGATTTGGACACTACTGAGTAACCAGCAGCGCTTTTATAAGAACTTATTATTTCAAACCTTCTAAAATGGCATAGAAGATCTACCTTACATTTTTCTTAAAAGAATCAGGGGAGCAGTGACTGGACTCTGAAGAGCTCTGTGGTGTGGGGGGCAGGGATGCACCTGGCTTTGAGATGCAGTGAACACTGTCCTGGCAGGGTACCATCCGAGGGGCAGGGGCCACTGAGGGAAGAGGTTTGGTGGGACCCTTTTTAAAAAGCTGCCTTTCCCCGCTTCTTTCCCTTCTGTTTGGGGGCCTCTGTTGCCTGGTGCTGCATGCCGGATTCTCTGAAGTCCAAAGGGGCAGGTGTTAAAAGCGCTTCTCCCCACCTGCCAGGGATGCTGAGAAGCTGGGGTTGTCCCCTTCCCATCGGCGCCCACTGCCCAGCTGGGCTCTGCGCGGGTTGGTGCTAAGTTGGGGGGTACTCTTAGACACACACAATAAAGAATGTCCTCTCGAAGCTTCCCCCTCCTTCCCACCTTCTGTCATCCGGGGAGATAATTCATTTATGCAGCTTTCACAGAAGACTGACATTTTCGACTTTTTTAGCAGAATAAATTTATAAGGTAAATTAGGGGGTGGGAGCCCTAGTGTCCTAGGCAGATTCAAACTGGTAATTACAGAGGGCCTAATTATGTATTCACTGCGGATCTTTCTGGAACAGGGAAGGCTACAGGGTGGCTCTTGTTCCTCCTGCAGAGGACAGTCTCCCCTGGAAACTTCACAACCAGTGTTTGAGACGCTTTTGCTTCCAGCCCCGAGCCATCGTGCGCAAGAGCTTCTGTCAGCAGTACCCACGCCCTGGTATTAGCAGAGAAAATCCGGATCCTAGTCAGACCGCCCAGATTTTCCCCAGAGATTGTGAGGTCAAGTATTCTTCAGATCACGGTAAGGGGGCCTGACTTGGATAAAATAAAATATTTTTAAACCACAGTTTTTAAAAAACCCTGCTTTGCCACATCTTCCCACGATCCCACTTCGAATTAGAGACCTACGTCTACAGCCTGCGGTGTCAAAACTACCATCCCAGCCATCTTCCCTGCTTGGCTGGGAGCTCCTCGGGAGTCGGAACTGTATCTTTTACTTCTCCATCTCATCAAAACTCGGCTTGGGGTCTGGTCTCTCTATAGTCACTTAATGAATAGAAAGGCCTAGAAAAGGACGCCAGTGGCTCTCGGAAGGGAAGGACCCTGGGCCTCAAAGTGGTGAACTGGGTGAAGGCCAGCCTTTCTCAGGCATCCGAGCCCATGTGATGTTTGGACGTATCTGAGCATCTTAGTTGCAGAGCCCCCCTGTCTAGAGCCAGCTGCCCCTCATTTTCCAGAGTCCTCTCTGCTCCCCTGGTGTCTGATCATTCACTTGGTAAATATGGGCTGTGCCCTGTTATGGATTGAATTGTGTCCACCCCACCCCCAAATATGTTGATATCCTAACACCTGTACCTGGGTGTGTAACCTTATTGGGGAAGAGTCTTTATAGATATCACTTGTTAAGGCAACCTTACGCTGGATTAGGGTGAACCCTTAATCCAATATGACTTGAGTCCTTATAAGAAAAGGAGAAGATGCACAGAGAGAAATGCAGAGAAGAAGGCAGGATGTCCATGGAGACAAAGATCAGTCCAGCAGCCATCTGAAATGAGAGCAGCAAGGAAGCATCGTCCTCTAGACCTTCAGCAGGGGTATGGCCCTGCTGACACCTTGATTTCCAACTTCTGCCTCCCCACCCTGGAATGGTGAGACAGTAAACATCTGCTGTTGTAAGTCCCCCAGCCTGTGATGCTTTTGTCACGGTGGCCCTCAGAAGCCGGTACACGCTCCCGTCATGTGCCAAGCCGGGATCGAGGCACAGAGAAGAAAGCAGAAGCTGAGATGATGGATGCTGGGTTCCTCCTTCCATCCTGGACCCCCACGTATACACCTCTGCTGGCCTCTTGTTCCCACTTGGCACTTGCACGAACTTCAGACTCCTATTATAAAGGCAGAACTTGGGGAAGAGCAGAAAGTCAGTGGGGGAAATTCTAAGGGTACAGAAGGGCCTTCCCATCAGCCCTCAGATCACACCTCCCCCCAAGTAAACTCACACCCAGCATCTCCACAAGGCTGACTCTAAAACATGAGCCTGTGCCTCTGAAATACTTCAGCCACTTGAGGTGTTAGCTTGGCGTGTGGTCAGGTTTCATTTTCATTTTGGGGTTTAATAAACAAATAATTTCAAAAAGTCAGAGACAACAGAGAATTAACCACTTTGCAGTGTAGCCGACGACCACTCAGGGCTAGGGATATGGGGTTGGATAGGAGTTGGGTCTCTGGAGTTTTACTGAAAAGTATTTGGGGTGAAACAGAAGACCCACTGGCCTCGCCTCCCCCACCACCCCTCATACTAGTGAATCATCCAAGCCAACAAAACCAGCCCAGCTCCTACACGTGCCAGATGGGAAAGAAAATTCTTTTCTTCACCCCCTCCCCTCCACCCCACCTCCCATGGACCCCTCTTAAGAAAGCTGAAGCCTGGGCAGGACTGACTCCGGATGGCTCTGTCACCTTCCAGCCTGTGTGTGCAGCTGTGGGGGAGCTGATTGGAGGGTTCACACTTCTGAGAAGTGCTGGGTCCACGCCCAGACACAGGCGTCTGCAGCTCTGACCAAACGCAGGCATGAATGACGTGGATGTAACAGGACTGCCTTCCTGTTAGGCTGCGAAGGAGTGGAAACACGGGGATGGGCTTCCAGACGAGAACAGACACAGTCTGGGCCCCTACTACGCGCCAAGCCTGGGCTGGACTGTTGACATCTACCCTTCCAACGTCCCTCCCCACCAGTTGGATATCAGTTAGTTTCCCGGAGGGGAAACCAAGTTCCACAGCCAGCCCAGTGCTCCCAGGCAGGAGCTTCAGAGTTAGAACTCCCAGTCCGGTGATGTGGGTACCATTCATTTCTACATCCTCACATTAGTCAGCCTCAGACAGGCTGTGCTGCAGAAACAAAATAATCTCTAATGGTGAGAGTTTGACACAAGAAAGGCAGATTCCCTGCACGTCAGCGGCCCTCCTGCCTCTCCAAGCCACTCCTGGTGGCCCCCAGGAGAAGAGTGATATCAAAATGTCCCCTTGGCTCTTACGTGCCACAACCGGGAAGGCACACATGTCACTTTTACTCATAGCCCATTGGTCAGAGCTAGTCATGTGACCCAACAAAACCTCAGAGGGGGCTGGGAACCGTGAACCAGCATCTGGAATGCTGGAGGGCTGTGCCTGTCAGTCACCATAGCCAGAAACAGCATGAGCTTGAACAGAAGGGCAAATGGACCTGAACTGGAAATACCTCCACCAGTCAATTTGGGGAGCAGAAGTATGGCTCCATGAGAATAATAGCATGCCTCATTTGTTACATAACTGTACTTAGGATTCTTATTCTGAGCTCTTCCCCCTGCCCCATCCTCTGATATTTACTGATGGCGCTGTTTTTTTTTTAATCCATCTCTCACTGAGCTTGCCCCCATCACACTGAAGACGTGAGGGCCTTCAGAGTAACACAGAGACCTTCATCACTGTGCAACTTCCCACTGGGAGCAAACAAACCTACAGGATGTAGAGGGGAGTAGTCAGCTCCTCAGAAAAAGAGGCTCATGAGACAGAGCCCCTCTGGTCCAGAAATGTGTTCACCTGAGATGCTTGTCAAAAGAGACTTTCAAACCCTGGGAGCAGTGACATAACTGTGCTGTTGTCGTTCAGTCTGTAAGTCACGTAAGACTCTGCAACCCCATGGACCACAGCACCCCAGGCTCCTGTGTCCTCCAGTACCTCTCAGAGTTTGTTCAGATTCACGTCCACTGAGTTGGTGATGTTATCTCACCATCTCGTCCTCTGCCGCCCCCTTCTCCTCCTGCCTTCAATCTTTCCCAGCACCAGGGTCTTTTCCAATGAGTCAGTTCTTTGCATCAAGTGGCCAAAGGATTGGAGTTTCAGCTTCAGCATCAGTCCTTCCGATGAATATTCAGGGTAGGTGTGTAGGTTGATGTAAAACACCCAGGCTTCACTTCGAAACCCTCAAAATAGTGTTTGATGGATGGATTTAGATCAGAGAACTTTTCAACTGGGAGGAGCCAAGAGATGATGCGGTCCACCTACCTCAGAGGGAATCTGAGGCTGGGGAGGGGCTCACCCCCAGAGGGAGACCCTGAGCCCTGGGGGGTGCCCCCCTGTCCCTGTGTCTCCCAGGCTGTGGCCACAGCCCAAGAGGCCCCAAGTCCCCTTTCCACCTGTCAGTCATCACATGAGAAATGATCAGTTAAGAAGCCACAGGACTGTGTCTCCCATAAGCCTGACAACAGCTTAGAAAAGCTCACAAACCTCAGCCACCTCGGATGACAATGGGTGACAGGAAAACGGCAGGCGTGATGGGAACCTTCCATCGTCAGGGGAAGGAAGGGGCAACTCCACACAGGGCCTCCCTCCCCGCGCGTCATCTGCTCCTCGTCTCCCCACATCCGCCCCTGGGTGCCATTTATGCCCTGCTCGAGGTCAGACCGGCAGCCCTCACCTGAGTAAGGTGTTGCCTTCCGGGAGGCCACCAGGTCCTAAAGAAGCAAGAACCGAGTCAGGAGGGACAAGGGCATGGGTTGGGGGTGGGGCACCGTCCAGGCCACACGGCCCGCACTGAGCCCTGCTGAGATCCCGGTCGGGGCAGGGGTCTTGCCTTGGCACGCAGGCCACCCAGAGACGAGCCTCACTACTCTGCCACGTCCCTGTGGGTCAGGAGGCCCAGCATCCCTCCAAGAGGAAAATGGAACCCCCAGCCTGCTCTGGACTCGCCATCCTGACAGGTCGGAATGGACACCCGAGAGCTGAAGGAATCCCGGGATGAGTGGCTGAGCCCCAGTTGGTGACAGATGGGGACACTGAGGCCCACTGAAGCCGCATCCCCAGCCGGGCCACCCCCTCCTTGCAAACCAAGCGCCCCTTCCCTCTCCCTGGGCGGAGGCAGGGGGCTCCGGCCCTGCTCCTGCCCAGATAACAGGCTGCACCCCAGAAGCCCATCCCTCTCACCGCCCCCTTCTCAGGGTCTGGCTCCATCCTCCTGCCTCCAGACCGCTTAGCCCTGCTCTGGGGGCTTCCACCCCCACCCCGTCCCAGGCTTCAAGAATTTTCCCTCTGCCCTGAGCAGCTGCGGGCAGAGACCAGGGCTCACTCGCCTGTGTGTGGCCAGCCTTCCTTCCAAGGAGGCCCCCGGGATTAATGAAGGGAGCCGCGACGGGAGGGGCAGCAGGTGGAGGCGAGGACGCGGGGCTCCAACACGCCACGGGGGCGGGGCGGGATGCGGGGCCCGACCGGAGTGACTCAGCGCGGGGCTGCTGGCCTGGAGGAGGAGGCGGTCGGCTCCCTCACCAAACACAGCACCCAACACCCCGCGCGATCGCAGCTAAGAAAAAGAAGCGTGCGAAAGGAAATCTTCTCGGTCATTTTTAATACAAGGAAAAGAAAGAAAAAGAAAAAAGGGAGAGCGAGATTTAAAGGCAGAAAGAAGGGGAAAAAAAGAGGAAAGAAGGAAGGAAGGGAACTTCCCCGCTGGTCCAGTGGCTAAGACTCCAAGCTCCCAATGCAGGGGACCCAGGTTCAACCCCTGGTCAGGGAACCAGATCCCACGCGCCACAACTAAGAGTTCGCATGCCGCAAGTAGAGGTCTTACAGACCACAGCAAAGACCAGAGATCACGCGTGCTGCAACAAAGACCCAGTGCAGACAAATAAAAATAAACAATTTTTTTTAAGAAAAGGAAGGAGGGGATGGAGGAGAGGGGAGAGGGGAGGGATAGGGAGAGGCCACAGAGGGCCCCCTGGAATTAGATTATTTGTTTTCCTCAAGGCTCACCTCTTGGCCCAGGCAGCCAGGTACAAAGCACTCAGCTCCCCGCAGCAGGTCCTGTGAAGGGTTACCAGGGATGCAAGCCTCCTCCGAGCTGTGCGGCCAGGAGACAGTCTCCTCCTCTGGCCTCTGAAAAAAAAAAAAGCCTCACTTCGTTTTTGTGTCATCTCAAAAAAAAAAAAAAAAAAAAAAACCATTTCCTGAGCCCCTGCTATGTATAAAGGCCTCTGAAGTGAAGTTCAAAGGTTGCTAGACAGGGACCAAAACGAATTCAAATCAGAGTTCTGATACAGCCTGGCAGGGTGACCTCGGACAAGGTACTTCAGCTCCAATATCTCACTTTGCTCATCTGTAAAGTGGGAGTCCTAACCAGACCTCAGAGCCCCTGCGGCCTGGCTGAGCTAAAACAGGCAAAAGTACTAAGCATCTGGATATGGCAGGTCCTGGACACACAAATGGGATCCAGATAAATAACCAGTACCAAGCAGAACGAAGCAAGTTCCAAGGCGATGAAGATGTGGGATGTTGTGCCAAAACAAAGGCAAGATAACTCTGACCAGGCAGATCAGGGAAGGCTTCCTGGAGGTAGGGGCTCCTTGCCTCCCTTTCAAGACAGCACAGTGCCACTTCCTCCAGGAAGACTTCTGTGCCTGCTCAGCTGGGTCAGGCCCCTCTACAGGGCTTCCACCAGCCCCTGGGGCTTCTTCCCTACTGCCTTGGGGTATAAATCTCTGTAGGTCCATCGCTGCTGCTAAAATGTATGGGGGGCAGAGATGGTGTCGCCTTACCTCTGAGTCCCCAGAGTGGCATGTGAATGACACATCCTAGTCGTGAAGTAAACAGCTCCTGTATTGGGGGTTATAATTAAAACATGCTGTGATTTCCCCACACTTCTCTCAGGGGACCACCCCATTTCTCCAAGGAATGCAGATTCTTGAAAGAAGTGATCTACTCTTACTCAGTTGAATTGCTGCCTCCCACCCCCTCCAGAAGCCATTCCATCAGCTTTGGCTCAGTCAGCTCCAGCTAGCTGCTCTTGACAAGGTGACCATTTCCCTCCATGCTGCTAAACCAAATGGTCACACTCGGTCCACATGGTACCAGACCCCTCAGCAGCTTACAGTTCAGCCAACCACTCCCCATTCTTCAGCGGGCTTCCAGTAGGCCACAGGGCTAAAGTTTTTTTAAACCCTTTGCACTAGTCAGCAATCTTTTTTCTGGTCACTCCCCATCTCTCCACCTCTGGACATAGAAAAACCCCAGGGTTCATGTCTTGGACCTCTTCTCAATTTACACTCACCCATTTGGTGACATCAACTTTACAAGTCCTTTCAAAGCTACATGACACTGACTCCCAAATTTATATCACCATCCCCTGCACTCTGACTCCATCTACCCAAACACCTGCTTGATCTCCTCATGGGGTCCCTAACAGACACCTGACTCTTAAGCTCTCCAAAACCACATCCCGAACGTCCTCCCCAAACCTGTCCCCTCACCGAGCAAACGGTTATAGCTCAGGCTAAAGTCCAGAGTCCATCCTGACCTTTCTCCCACACCTGACATCCACTCCATCAGTCCATCCTATCGGATCTACCTTTAAAGTCATTGCAGACACAACCAGTTATCACCACCTCCTCTGTCACCTCCCTGGACCGAGAGCCTTCCATCGAGGCTTTCCCTGTCTACCCCTGAGTCTGCTCCCATTAGGCATTCTGACTGTTTGAAACATAAGTGAGATCTCAGCTATATTCTACTCAAAGCCCTCAGTCACTCAGAGTAAAAACCAAAGACCCTGCAATGGCCTGGATGCTCACAGGTGGTCTGGACTCCATTAACTTTCTGACCTCACCTCCATCACTCTTCATCTCTCTTGCTCTCCACTGGCCTGCACTTTTGTTTTCAATTTACCAGGGACACGCAGGCCTCAGGGCCTTTGCACCTCCTGCTTCCTCTCTCTGCTGTACCTGCCCCCCTCCCCAATATCTGCATGATGTACTGCCTCCGCTCCGTGAGCCCAGCTCCTCCCCACCTCCAGCCTCTTTTTACATTAAAACACAGATAACTTCGATGAAATGAACTAATTTCTTTAAAAACACAGCAACTGAAATGGACATAAAAGCAAGCAGAAAAATCTCAGCAGTTGTGTCTATTAAAGATTAAATCTGTACCTTAAAACCTTCCTCCCCTCCTGCCTCTCCCCCTGTCTCTCCCCACCCCAAGCAAAAACAAAAACAAACCTTTAGGTCCAGAAGAATTCACTGGTGAATTTTCCCCAACATTTAAGGAAAAAATGATACCAATTTTACACAATTTTAAACTCTTACAGGAAACAGAGAAAGAGGGGGCATGTCCTAACTCATTTGATAAAAGGACGAATACAATGATACACTTGATCTTAGACAAAAGGCCAAGAAGTGATAGGACAAATAATGCTCATAATTATACCTGATGAAGATATTATAAGAAAAAGAATGACAGCCCTTTATCCCTCATGAACACAGAGGTGAAAATCCTAAACAAATTATTAGAAAACTTAATATCACAATGTATTCAAAGGAAAATACACCATGACCAAGTGGAATTTATTCTAGTAAAGTATACTTGCCTTCTTCTTCAGCAACTGATGTACTGGTGTGGAATGATCTCCAGCATATAGTAGAGGGTGACAAAGTAAAAGAGTATCTATAGTATATTGCATTTGGTGTAAAAGAAAGTGAAAAATAAAAAAATATACATTCATCTGCTCCTCTGCACAAAAAGGAACAGGAAAGATAAATCAGGGACCAGTAACAGTGATTACTGTACTAGCTTTCTAGGACTGTCATCACAAAGTACCACAAACAGGGGCTCAAACTACTGACATTGATTTCCTCACCAATCTGGGGGATGGAAGTCCAAGATCAAGGTGTCAGCAGGGCTGCATTCTTCTGAAGCCTCTCTCCTTGGCTTGTAGGTGGCCACCTTCCCTCGGAGGTACGTCTGTGCTTTAATCTCCTCTTTGAGAAGGGCACTAGTCCTACTGGATTAGGGGCCCATCCATCTGACCTCATTTTAACATAGTTACATCTTTAAAGGCTCTGTCTCTGAATACAGCCACATTCTGAGGTACTGAGGGTTAGGACTTTAACATAGGACTTGTAAGTTTTGCAGTTCAGTCTGTAACAGTTACCTACAGGGCTTGGGTTAGAAGGGGGTGGGAAGGATGGAGGGAATGGCAGATGGCAGGATAACATTTCTGAATATGTGTGTGTGTTACTCACTCAGTCATGTCTGACTCTTTGCAAACCCAGGGACTGTAGCCCACCAGGCTCCTCTGCCCATGGGATTCTCCAGGCATGAATATTGGGCTGGATATCCATTTCTTTCTCCAGGGGACCTTCCCCACCCAGGGATGGAACCCGGGTCTCCTACATTGCAGGCAGATTCTTTACCATCTGAGCTACCGGGAAGCCCTTCTCTGAGTATAGTATTTTATGTAATCCATATTAATGTTTCACATTCTCAAAAAAGAAGAAAATCAACGAGGATGGAGGGAGAGACCTAAATTAGAATAGAAATAAAACAAGAGCTGTATTTAAAACAAATAACTACACTGAATGGAGAGAACTAAGTAACTTTTGGACACAGTATTTGCATTACATGCCCACAGACAATAAAAAAAAAAAAAAGAATTTGAAGCAAATATGGAATTCTAATTAGCAAGCTCCTTTTTTTGCAGAGGTGGTTGCTGTTGTTCGGCTGCTGAGTCGTATCCAACTCGTTGCGACCCCGTGGACTGCAGCTGCTGCCCATGGGGTCACAAAGAGTCGGACACATCTTAGCAACTGAACAACAACAACAACCACTTCTGCAGAAAGGAAGCTTACTAGTTAGAATTCAGGGTGGGTTAGCAATTTTGAAACTACTCTCCGCACATTCTAGGATGGGACAAATAAGTGCGTAGATTATTGATAACAGGAGCCAGGCTTTCCACTGTTGAGAAGGGAGTTACAAATACGGAAAGAGGGAGGGGAACTTCCTTGGTGGCCCAGTGGCTAAGACTCCAGGCTCCCTATGCAGGCTGCTCAGGTTTAATCCCAGGTCAGGAAATTAGATCCCACAGGCCACAGCTAAGAGTTTGCATGCTGCAGCTGAAGATCCTGCATGCCACACCAGAGACCAAAATCCTGCATGTGGCAACTAAGACCCAGTGCAGTCAAACAGAGAAATTAATTAAAAATATAAATTTCTTAAAAATACAAATATGCAAAGAGGGAAAGAACATGAATATGAGATACTGTTGGAAATTGGAGTCGTTAGCGTGAACTCATAGTTTTTAATATATGTATAGATAGTTAAATACAGAAATAAGTATAAAGGCATGTGGACATGTATGTATGTGTGTGTGTGTACAAAATTTCCCAGATCTGTTGATAACAGAGCTGAGTAGCAACGAGCATACACAAAGATGAGATCTTGTTTTATAAATAATATTCTCCACTCAAAGGAATCACTGACTGATTCCACTGGTGCAGGGGAAGCACAGATGAACAACTTATAGCAAAAAGTAAGAAAATGTTCAAAAACATGATGGAGGCATGTCAAAAGTACAAGAACCAGACCAAAGGGGCCTCCACTTGGCCAGTCTGGGACAATTCAAACATCAAATAAATAATGACAAGTGATTATAACCTATAGAATAAAGTAAGACTCTGAGTCCATACGATTCATAAATAAATGAAAAGAAGGACTCCCTTACAGCAGAAAGTCAACTAATAAAGGTAGAAAGAATGACATCGTTAGAAAATCACTATTTGGTTGTAGTAATAATAATAATAACAACCCATTCTATCAGTAGAATAGAAGCATAGAATAAAAACCATTTTAAAACATAAGTGGCCTGTGCCCTTTAAAAGTATCAGTGCCATAAAACAGGAGACTGAATGAAGAGGCATGATAAATTTGTCCAGTAGATGACCTTGGGTTTCCTTGTAGAATAAAGGACATTATAGGGACAATTTGTGAAATGGTGAAATCTAAACAAAGATTTAGATAATAGTTTTGCACCAATATTCATTTCCTGATTTTGATGACTGGACCATGGAGACATATACATATGTATAGATGGATAGATAGATATAGATACATAAATATATTGATATGTATCTCTCTATATATATGTGTATATATGAGAAATTCTTATTTTTAGGAAGTACAGACTCGGAAATATTTAGAGATAAAGAACCATCATATCTACATCTTACTGTTGAATAATTCAGGAGAGAGAAAGAGAGGGACAGAGAAATGTAAATGTAGCAAAATATTAGCATTTGAGGAGTTTGGATGAATAGTATCTGAAAATTACTTGTACTGTTCTTACAATCTTTCTGTACATCTTCGTTGTTGTTATTCAGCTGCACAGTCGTGTCCGACTCTGCGACCCCATGGACTGTACATCTTAAATTTTGTTAAATAATTACTCAATGTAGTAAATTGAATACCATTCTTGACACTTTCCATCTCCTCCCTGTGCTTTATTTTCTTCTGTAGCAGATATCAGCATATATCAGTGTAGTGTATTTTACTAATTTTGTTTGTTGCCTGTCTTCGCCTGCCAGAATATAAGCTCATGAGGGCAGGAAGTGGGATCTGTTTTGTTCTCTGCTGTGTCTCCAGCAACTAAAACAGGGGTTGCCACAGAATTTTAACAATAAACGTTTAAATAAATCATTTGCCCAGAGTGGTGCTCAACATATATTTGTTGAGTGAATTAGTGTGTGGAGGGGCGGGGGGGGGGGGAATGAATGTGAAGTTGGGCTTGAGCACAGCGTTCACGTGGCCTCAAGTTTAACATCTGAATGCAAACGTTAATGGAAGCATCCTCCACATTCCACCGGACTTCCCAGGTGGCTCAGTAAAGAACCCGCCTGCCAGTGCAAGAGATGCAGTTTCAATCCCTGGGTCGGGAAGAGCCCCCTGGAGGAGGAAATGGCAACTCACTCCAGTACTCGCCTGGAGAACCCCACAGACGGAGGAGCCTGGCAGGCCACAGTCCATGGGGTCGCAAAGAGTCGGACACAACTGAGCTACTGAGCACGCACACACACGCACACACACACACACACACACACACACACCACATCCTGTCCCTGGAGCTTGCTCTCCAGTGCTGCTGCCTAAACCTGGCTTTGATGAGTCTATTCCCACCTCCACGAGGAGTGAGGGCACTGTTGGCCCCAGAAGAAATGTCTGCGACTTAGCTCTCCTTAGCTCCCAAGGTGAAGTGGAAATAAATTCTCAAGCAGCTCCCAGCACTCACCAAGATCCAATCACAATCCCAGGACTATGAGCCAAACCTCCCCAAATAGTCTCTCGAGTGTACTCACTGCTTCTCCTCGTAGGCATGACTGGAGGGCAAAGGAAGATCTAAGAATGCCTGGTTTCTAGCACAGTTTGGGGAACAACTTGGGAAGATGCAAAGGGAACCAAGGAAGTTAAGGTAGCAGGAAAAAATACCTGCTCCCTCCTCTCTCTGTCTCCCCTCCCTTCCAGAAAATTTGTAATTCCTGGTGTTTTAGCATTCCTAGTCAGTTTCTCATTATAACCTCCACTCCTATTTTAAAACAGTTGTTCTCTAATTTGTAGGGCTGTGAGACTCACCTTAACTGATGTGCACAGTACATCATGAGAAACGCTGGGCTGGATGAAGCACAAGCTGGAATCAAGATTGCTGGGAGAAATATCAGTAACCTCAGATATGCAGATGACACCACCCTTATGGCAGAAAGTGAAGAGGAACTAAAGAGCCTCTTGATGAAAATGAAAGAGAGTGAAAAAGTTGGCTTAAAGCTCAACATTCAGAAAACTAAGATCATGGCATCTGTCCCATCACTTCATGGCAAATAGACTGAGAAACAGTGGAAACAGTGGCTGACTTTATTTTGGGGGGCTCCAAAATCACTGCAGGTGGTGATTGCAGCCATGAAATTAAAAGACACTTACTCCTTAGAAGGAAAGTTATGACCAACCTAGATAGCATATTAAAAAGCAGAGACATAACTTTGTCAACAAAGGTCCGTCTAGTCAAGGCTATAGTTTTTCCAGTGGTCATGTATGGATGTGAGAGTTGGACTGTGAAGAAAGCTTGAGTGCCAAAGAATTGATGCTTTTGAACTGTGGTGTTGGAGAAGACTCTTGAGAGTCCCTTGGACTGCAAGGAGATCCAACCAGTCCATCCTAAAGGAGATTAGTCCCGGGTGTTCATTGGAAGGACTGATGCTGAAGCTGAAACTCCAATACTTTGGCCACCTCATGTGAAGAGTTGACTCATTGGAAAAGACCCTGACGCTGGGAGGGATTGGGGGCAGGAGGAGAAGGGGACGACAGAGGATTAGATGGTTGGATGGCATCATCGACTCAATGGACATGGGTTTGGGTGGACTCTGGGAGTTGGTGATGGACAGGGAGGCCTGGCGTGCTACGGTTCACGGGGTCGCAAAGAGTCGGACATGACTGAGTGACTGAGCTGAACTGAATGGTCTAAAATTTCCTATATTTGGTGGAAAATGTTAAGTTACAAAGAGAGAAACTAAACAAACTCTAAGCAGGATAAATACAAAGAAAATGACACCCAAGAACCTCATAATGAAAAGGCTAAAAGTCAAGACAGAAATTCTTGAAATCTGTCAAGAAAAATGGTATCTTATATAGAAAGGAAAAAGAATAAAATTAAATAATGCCTTTTCATCAGAAGCAGTGATGATCAGAATGTATTAAAATTGCGTTTTCAAAGTACACAAAGAAAAATAAAACTACCAACTAAAAAAAAAAAACTGTTCTTCCAGAATGAAAACAGGGACTTCCCTGGTGGTCCAGTGGCTAAGACTCTGCACTGCCAATGCTGGGGGCCTGGGTTCCATTCCCAGTCAGGGAACTAGATCCCACATGTAGCAACTAAGAGTTCACCTGCTACAACTAAAGATCCGAATGCTGCAGCTAAGACCTGACGTAACCAAAAATATATATAAATATATGTGTATATTTTTTTAATGAAAGCAAAAAAGCCAAAAAAAAGAGAAAGAAAGAGTTCAACATTAAAAGAAATGCTAAAGGAACCTGAACGGAAATGACCCCAGATGGTAATTTATGTCTATAGGAAAGAATAAAGAATAAAATGCACCATAAAAGGCCGTCATGTGGGTAAATTTTAGGATGTATTTATTTCTTGTCTTAATGTCTTTAAAAGGCATATAATTGCTTAAAGCAAAACAACAACACTGTATTATTAGGTTTATAATGAATACAGATGTAATATATGTGATAGCATTAAAGGAAACCATTGTCCCAAGGTTCTTCTACTTTACCTTAAATTTGTATAGAAATACAAATCCTAAGCAGATAAAGATGCCTAGTGTAATCTCTAGGACAACCATTAAAAACAATGTTAATATATATAGCTATAAAGATGAATTTAAATAAAACATCAGAAAATTTGGTTAACACAGAAAAAGAGAAACAGAACAACAAGAAGAAATACACAGAAAACAAATATCAAAATCATAGACCTAACCCCTACCAAATTAGTAATCAGTTTTTTTAAAAAATGAGTCACACACTAAAATCAAAAGGCAAAGATTGTCAGACTAGATCAAAATGCAAAATCCAGCTAAATGCTGTCTGCAATAGATGTACTTTAAGTGCAAAGATTGTTTGAAAGTAAAGTCATGGCGTAAAAGGTACCATGCATATAGTGAGCCTAAGAAATTTGGAGTGGCTCTATTATTATTATACAAAATAGGCCTTACGAAAAGTCGTACTGAAGTGAAATTCATAATGATAAAAGAATCAATCAAGCAGAAAAATGTAAAAATTATGAACATGTGTGCATTTAAAATCGGGGCTTCAAAATAGAAAACAAAAACTGATAGAACTAGAGAAAGGAAAGCCGGCACTGGAGGCTCACGGGCAAAGAATCCAGCTGCCAATGCAAGAGACATGGATTCGATCCCTGATCAGGGAAGGAGCAACTAAACCCCTGCACCCCAACTGTTAAAACCCATGCGCCCCAACTCTAGAGCCTGCTCTCTAGAGCCCAGGAGCCACAACTGTGAGTCCACGTGTACGACATTTGAAGCCCGCTTGCCCTAGAGCACATGTTCTACAACAAGAGAAACCACCTCCGTGAGAAGCCGGCACCCCACAGCTAGAGCGTGGCCCCCTCTCTTTCTCTAGAGCAAGCCTCCTCGCAGCAAGGAAGACCCAACACAGCCAAAAATAAATGAACTAACTAAATTGTTAAAAAAGAAAAGGAAGTTTTAAACCAAATCCCTTGTAAAAATACACAAAATCCTTGATAAATATTAGCAATCAATTCTAGCAATATATAAAAATGATAATACATCATAACCAATTAGAGTTTATTCTAGAAATGAAACAGTTTAAGATTTGAAAATCAATCAGTGTACGTTACCATATTAATAGAATAAAGAAGAAAGCTGACATAATTATCTAAATAGATGCAGAGAAAGCATTTGAAAAATTTCAGCACTCATTCTTGATTAAAAACTCAGCAAACAGAAGGAAATTGCCTCATCCTGCAAAAGAGTATCTACAAAAAAAAAAAAAAAAACTATAGCTAACATCATACTTGGACTTTCCTGGCGCCTCAGTGGTAAAGAATACACGGGCAACAATCCATGGGGTCACAAAAGAATCAGACATGACTTAGGAACTAAACAACAACAACATCATACATCATGGTGAAAGACTAAATGCTTTCCCCCTGATAAACAACCCAAATGTCTATCAGTGGTAGAATGGATAAATAAATCTTAATATGGTCATACAACAGAAACTACAGATCAATGAGCAAATATTGATAAAGGAACCATTGAAATATGCAACAAAAGGATGAATCTCATGAAACCAGATACAAATTTTTACATACTATATGAGTCCATTCCCATAAAGCTCAAAAATAAACAAGCAATTAAGCCACAGTGATAGAAGTCAGGATAGAGGGTACATTTGAAGGAAACAATGGCTTCTGGGGTGTTGATAATTTTCTATTGTTTGATATATGTGGTGGTTATACAAATAGGTTGGCTTTTAAGAAATTCATTAATTTATACAATTGTGGTCTGTGTATATTTTTCTATGTATGTTACATCTCAATTTTTAAAGTTACTTTAAAAATGATGGTGCCTCCACTCTATAAAATGCCAAGTAACCATTTTTTAATGAGGTAGCTTTCCCTACATGTACTAATTTGAAAATCTCCTCAAGACACCTTAAGGGAAAATAACAAAAAAAAATCATATAGCATGATAGTACATTTTAGAATGGGCTATTTATTATGCATGTAAGTGCTGTGTGTGTATACACACATTCACATACATTTTAGGTGGATAGATAGGTATAGAAAGATAGATATTAAATTGAAAGTTTTGAATGAAGCATGAAGATAGAATAAATTTGAAATTCAAAAATGAGAGTCCCAACCGAGATGAAAATTTTCAAAGGAAATACTATGTCAGTGGCATATCATAGTACCAAGTGTGGCCCCATGAAAGTAGTCCACTCTGGGTGCAGACAATTGTCTATACATAATTTGAAAACAATAATAAAGCTAAGTAGGCATTACTCTGCTTTTTATTAACACCATGCATTGGCCATTCTAAATAATGCTAGTAATAAAATACTCCTCCTGGAGGGGGGGAACCTTTTGTTGATCTAAGTTCTAAATAATTTCTACTATCACATTTGAGGTTTAATAATACATAGGCAAGTTTAAAAATTAGCACATTTTATAATGTACCCTTTATTAAATATTGTATCCTACAAGGAAGTTAATGCAAAGAACTTCCAGTTAAATGGTTTGCACCCACTACACATAAACTCAGTTCCATGTGTTCATTTGGAAAGTAAGTTCATAATGGTGGGAATTATTCAAGCTCGCAAACTGAGAGATATGGTGTCTTTGACATGAGCATATTTCAGCTCATGAATAAAAGGTTTTACTGAATTTAAATGTACTTAACATTGGGCTTTCCTGGTGGCTCAATGGTGAAGAATCCGCCTGCCAATGCAGGAGACACAGGTTTGATCCCTGGTCTGGGACGATCCCACATGCTACGGGGCAACTAAGCCCTTGCATCACAGCTATTGAGCCTGTGCTCTCGAGCTCAGGAACCACAACTACTGAAGCCGGTGCTCACTAGAGCTTGTGCTCTGCAACAAGAGAAACCACGGCAATGAGAAGCCCATGGACCACAGTTAGAGAGTAGCCCCCTCTCTCCTCAACTAGAGAAAAGCCCACACAATAGCCAGGATCCAGCACAGTCAAAAAGAAATAAATAAAATTATTTTTAAAAATGTACTTAACATTGGTAAGTTTTTTTCCATGGTTGTTAGTTTTTAAGAACAAAATAGCAGCCAAGAAAACAATTATCACTGATTATTATGTGATCATAACTAAACATTTTATTATACAGAAGAAGTGTTAAAACTCATTGATTTTGGGTGTTAACTACTCTAAGTATGCTACTGACCACAAGGATACTACAAAGATTCAAAAAGAAAATATATACAAAACTCATGGCATAGTGCCTAGTATATAGTAGATGCTCAATTTATGGTAGCTTTTGTTATTAACATTCATAAGTGATTGATACCCATTCATCCTCTTAAACTACGTATAATTTCCATCCTTTGAGAAGCTGAGATTCAAACTGAAATCAAAATTTCAACCATGTGCCAAGCCCTGTGATTAGTGTCTTATATGCATTGTCTAATTTATTACTCACAGAAACTCTAAGAGCACTATTTTTATTCCTAGCTAATATATGACAAAACTACAGAGTTTTTCTTCAAACTTGTTTTCTTCAACTCATTCAGCTAATGTGAAAGTGTTAGTAGTTCAGTCATGTCCAACTCTTTGCAGCCACATGGACTGTAGCCTGCCAGGCTCCTCTGTCCATAGAATTCTCCACGCAAGAATACTGGATTGGGTAGCCATTCTCTTCTCCAAGGGATCCTCCCAACCCAGGGATTGAACTCAGGTCTCTCGAATTGCAGGCAGATTTTTTACCATCCGAGAAATGTAATGATCAAACCTATGTTCCTTGATATTAATCCTTCACTCTTTCTATGTAACCATCCTGCAATTGTTATACCGTCATCATCAACAACAACATCTTCACTACTACCGTTTATGAGCATCACATACCAGATACTCCCAGGCTTTGTTTTACATTGTCCATATGAGACAATTGTGGGGGGCTTCCCTGGTGGCTCAGAGGAAAAGAATCTGCCTGCCAGTGCAGGAGACACGAGTTCAATCCCTGATCCGGGACGATTCCACGTGCCACGGAACAACTAAGGCTGTGCGTGCGCCACAACAATTGTGCCCGTGCTCGATAGCCTGGGAGCCACAACTACTGAGCCTCGCGCTGCCACTGCTGAAGCCTGTGTGCCCTGGAGCCCGCGGTCCACAGCAAGAAAAGCCACCAATGAGAAGTCCATGCGCCGCGACTGGACGGTTGCCCCTGCTTGCCACGACTAGGAAAAAAAAAAAAAATCCTGGGCAGAAACAAAGACCTAGTACAGCGAAATAAATAAATAAATAAAATTTTTTTAAAACACCATTTTTAACCCACATTTTACCACTTTCTTGGATCTCCCTTCCTTCATGCTGCTCATACACTTCATGGAATCATTTTCCATCTGCTTAACGTATATATATCCTTCAGAGTTCTTCTAGTGAAGGTTTATTGGTGGCAATTTTTCTGGTTCTGTTTGTCTTAAATAAAAACTGCACTTAATCTCAATTGCTAAAAGATATTTTCACTTAGAATCCCAGTTTGATTTTTTTTTTCCTCTGCACATTTAAGATACCATCCCACTGTCTTCTGACTTCTATTGTCTCTGCTCAGAAGTCAACTGCCAACATATATCTCCTTTGCGCGTGTGTGTGTTAGCCACTCAGTCATGTCCGACTCTGCTATTCCTTGAATTGTAGCCCACCAGGCTCCTCTGTCCATAGAATTCTCCAGGCAAGAATACTGGAGTGGGTAGCCATTCCCCTCTCCAGGAGTTTTTCCCAAACCATGTCTCCCACACTGCAGGCAGATTCTTTACCACTGAGCCACCCGGGAAGCCCTTTATGTATTATCTATCTTTTCTTATAAAAGAAAACCTTCTTCTAGAATCTTTTGGTTTTGGTGCCCTGAGGTTTCATTGTGTTATGTTTTACTTCAATTTGCTTCTGGGAATTGTTCTTTCCTCAATTCTGGAAAGTTCTCAACTGTTACCCCTTCACACTACTGGCCTTGCCCCATTCCCCCACCCCCATGTCATCTCCCTCTCTCTCGTCTTTTCTTTTCTTCTTCTCTTCTTTCTTTTTCTTTTTTTTTTTTTAATATTTGCTTATTTATTTAGCTGTGCCAGGTCTTAGCTGTGGCATACAGAATCTTTTATCTTTGTTGAGTCATGCAAACTCTTAGCTGCTGCACATGAGATCTAGTTCCCTGACCAGGGATCAAACCCAGGTCCCCTAAATTGGAATATGGAATCCTAGCCACTGGATCACCAGGGAGCTCCCCTTCTTCTTTTCTTTCTTTTTGCAGTTGTGATTAGACTACATTTGGACTTCTTTCTTTATCTTTTAGGTCTCTTACACTCTTGTTCATATTTTCTGTATCTTTGTCTCTAAGCTACTTATCAGTAATTTCCTTATTTTTATCTTCAAATTCACTAATTCTTTTTTATTGAAGTATATAGTAGTTGATTTACAATGTTTCAGGTATACATTCAGTTATATATAACCGAATCACTTTCCTGTACACCTAAAACATGTGTGTGTGCTTGTGTGTCTATGTGTGTGTGTTCTTTTTCTGACACTAATTCTTTCTTAAACTTTTTGTAAACTATTATTAAGTCTGTTCATTGAGTCTTTAACTCCAATTCTAATATATTATTTACATTCCTAGGAGTTCATTTTCTAACCTACTTTCTTCCCACTCATTCCAAACTTCCTCTTATATCTTAAATATATTAAACACAATTGTGTGCATTTTTTGTATAATATTGATATCTGACGTTGTTGAAAGGCTGATTATGCAGTACCTGATTTTGCTTTCTCCCTCCCCCTCTCATTTTCTTGTCTGTCTAGTGATTTTTACATTGAAGTTGCTCATTTTCCATGGAGAGATGGAAAGTGTTTAAAAGCCTGGAATGAAGCAGTTTCCTCTGGAGAGCGTGTTTATTCTGTTCTGTAGGTACCTGGAGTCACCACCAGTCTGGGGCCACTTTAAAGTCTCAGCTTGAAATTCTTTGGGCTCCCAGGCTGCGTGAATTTAGGCTACAAACCCTCCTTGTCTACAGATTCTCAGAGGAAGCTTCACTTTCCCTCTCACCCAGCCCCACAATCCAAGACAGACGTCTTCCCTCTCAGTCTCGGGAGGGGAGCATTGATTTCGAGTCCTGTCTCACAAGAGGGTGTGCCCTCCTGTACTCCTAACTTCAGAGCCAACTTCTCGAGCAGGTCCTGAACTGTGTCCTCTGACGCCCTGTTCTCAGGATATATAAAGTCGGTTCTCACCTTCACCTGGTTCAACACATGTCCCCAAGGCAAAAACAAGCTTCAGCCCTCTGCTGACCTTCCTAAGTCTCCATCTTCACTCACAACCTGCCCTCATAGACCTTCTTTTCTCACCATCTCAAGGATGCATTTAAGATTTTTTTCAATCCAAGATTTGTAGTTTTCTCCAGTAAGAGAAGTGTCCATTTGGTCCATGGTGTTACCTGAAATAGAAGTTCCTGGGCCTCAATGTTCCTATCATTAAAACAGGCTACTACCCATGCCCCCTGGGGTCATTGGGAAGACCAAATGGGCTAACAGTTTTTAAGATAATTAGTAAACCAGTGATGCTGTTGGGAGAAACCAGAGTCAAATACCTCAGAAAGCCATGAGGGTGCACGTAGAGATGCACAGTCCAGGGCTCCAAGTGGATCCAGCTGGGGGAAAGGCCGTCATTCCGTGCTCTCAACCCTCAGCATCTCAGTTCCCTGCAACTAAAGACTGGGGGACCCAGGCTTCAGAGACGAGGCGGTGTAGGAGCCGACCTTGAGGGGGCTTCAGGGGGAGTTGGGGAGAGGCTAAGGAAGAGCATTCCAAAATGGAATTGTGGACAAAGGTACATACACATGTCTTGGCCACTCAAGTCATGTTTGACTCTTTGCGATCCTCTGGACTGTAACACACCAGGCTCCTCGGTTCATGGGATTTCCCAGGCAAGAATACTGGAGTGGGTTGCCATTTCTTCCTCTAGGGGATCTTCCCAACCAGGGATAGACCCCGCATCTCCTATGTCTACTGCATTGCAAGCGGATTCTTTACCCGCTTAGCCATTGGGAAAGCCAGACAAAAGCACAGAGGCCTGCAAAGAAACTTGCCCATGAGGGCAGTGAGGACTGAGGTTAGAAAGCGAGGCTGAGCTGGATGGTTGACGCCTCGATGGCCAGGCTCAGCAGTCCTCACTCTGTCCTCAGGCATTGGGAGTCCATGCACGCTTGTGAGTGACGTCATCAGGGAAAACGGAGGAAATTCTCTGTTTCACTCATCAGTTTATGTCCAATAGCAGGTTGCAGGCATGCAACAAACATTTGAGGAATGAATGGATAAGTGAATGAATGAATGAAGACCATTGGCGTGGTCTCTTTAAATTGTGGCCACATTATACGTCTTTGCTAGTTTAGTCTGGATTTGTTTGGAGCTACAAATGTGGATGGAATATTAAATAGCTTCAATAAACATTTCCAAGTATGCATTCAAATGTTCCAAGTGATCAGTGCTGTCATTGACAATGTACTGGCAGTTCCTGAATTCCCTTCTTGTCCTTGAAGAGCTTCTCTGGACATTCTCAGGCAATTCCCCGGACATCCAGTCACCTTCCTGACAAGCTTCATCTTGTTGCCGTCTTTTTCAGGCCAGTCCAGCTCCTCATCTGGGTGTTTGGGGAACAGATCCCATCCCCTAACTGATAGGATGTGCCCACAATCCAGGCTGAGCCTGCTGGTCACCATGATTAGTCCAGACATGGCCATAGGATGCGAGGCCAGTTAGGCCCTCCCCCAGAATGTCTTCTGGATAGACCCAATGGAGAAGAGTTGTCTTTGCTGTCAAGTCACTAGCTGAAAGCGTGTGATCCCAGAACTGTCTGGGGCTGTATATTCCTCCCCGTCTGTTCTGCACACATGTGGAAGCAGCGTGCAGAGAGGAGCTGAGATGATTAGAAGATGGAGGGAGAGAGCCAGCCAGCAATGCTGTCCAAGCCTCCATCTCCAGGCATTCCGAGGTCATCAGTACCCTGTCCTGGAAGGTGTTTTACCACCTGAACTCTTTTACACCTCGACCCAACACGAGTTGGAATTCTCTCATTTGCAATCAACAGGATTCAGCTAATTCAGAACACTCCGCATGACATGCTACTTTGAGATTATTCATTCACTCATTCATTTATTTATTCAACCATTTGTAGACTACGCAGGCAGTTTTCCACAAACTGCCTCAGGCAACTGGTAGCACAGAATTTTTCCAGATATCATCTCCACCTGCTCTTCTTCCAGAAGCCTGTATCTGTGTGTGCTGACTGTCAAGGGACATGTGAGATGATGGGAAAGTAAGGATAATCTGGCCACCAAGCATCACCTGTGTGTGTGTTATATATATTGTGAGTGTGCACAAGGAACTGCTGAGATTTTCCAAGCTACTCTGACTCTGAATTCCCACACCCACACACACACCTACATACACACACACACACACACACACACACTTAGAAACCTGGGTGAGGGCAGCTTACCCTGAGGAGATGCCCGTGGTTCCACCAAGGTGCAATCCCCTCCTCTCCAAGTTCACCCAGCAAATATCAGCAAGGTGAGCTTATCACACCTTCCCCTCATCTTCCAAGGGAAAACACCAAGGCTCAGAGAGGTTCAGAATGTGCCCCAAATGACACAGCTACCAGGAGATGGAGCTGGACCCTGAGTCCAGGTTTCTCGGCTCGCATCCAGGGCATTTCTTCTGGAGACTGTGAGGTTTGCGGATGAAGATGAAGGGGGAAGACCTGGATGCAGGCAGCACCCATTTGGATACTTACTGCTGAGTGACCCTCAGGTAATTACCCAACCTCTCTGAGCCACAGTGTCCACCTCTTTAGAGCAAGGAATGCGTTTCGCCAGTGCCTGGTGCAGGTTAACCACTACCATATGGCGAATAGATGGGGAAACAGTGGAAACAGTGGCTGACTTTATTTTGGGGACTCCAAAATCACTGCAGATGGTGATTGCAGCCATGAAATTAAGACACTTACTCCTTGGAAGGAAAGTTATGACCAACCTAGACAGCATATTAAAAAGCAGAGACATTACTTTGTCAACAAAGGCCCGTCTAGTCAAGGCTATGGTTTTTCCAGTAGTCACGTATGGATGTGACAGTTGGACTATAAGGAAAGCTGAGCACCAAAGAATTGATGCTTTTGAACTGTGGTACTGGAAAAGACTCTTGAGAGTCCCTTGGACTGCAAGGAGATCCAACCAGTCCATCCTAAAGGAGATCAGTCCTGGGTGTTCATTGGAAGGACTGATGTTGAAGCTGAAACTCCAATACTTTGGCCACCTGATGCAAAGAGCTGACTTACTTGAAAATACCCTGATGCTGGGAAAGATTGAGGGCAGGAGGAGAAGGGGATGACAGAGGATGAGCTGGTTGGATGGCATCACCGACTCAATGGACGTGAGTCTGAGTAAGCTCCGGGAGTTGGTGATGGACAGGGAGGCCTGGCGTGCTGCGGTTCACGGGGTCGCAAAGAGTTGGACACAGCTGATCGACTGAACTTGTATTTACAAGATGAAGAGTAAATTGGTTAGGGTGGGGGTGGTTGTGGAAAGCGGTGGGGGGTGGGGGGTAGGACTATAAAGGGGAAGCACTGGGGGCTCCTTTGCCACAAGAGAAGAGTTCTGATCTAGACTGTGATGGTGGCCATACGAATCTACACGTGTGATAAAACGTCATAGAATTAAAACCAAAAACAAGCCCAAAAGACCAGTGCAGGCCACAAGTGGCACAATCCAAGTGAGGATTTGTACTTTAGTTCATCACCTTGTGCCAACCAATTTCTTGGTTCTGATAATGGACAGAATTATGGTCACATTTCTCCATTGGAAGGAACTCAGTGATGAGTAAATGAGACCACTCTTCTATTTTTGCAATGTCTTCTAAGTCATTATTTCAAAACAAAACTTGTTAAAGAAAAGAAGTATAGGCCAAAAAAAAAAAAAAAAAAACCCCACAGAGGTACAGATGGTTCCTGTGACTTTGCAGTTATAGATATCTCGCAATATAACTTTCACTCATCACTACTTAGAAATGACAGTGGTTGGTAGATCTGGTCATTGGCTAGGTCTTGTAACTGACATGCATTCATAAAGAAGCACGTGTTTTTCTGTATCCCACGTTTCTTTTCAAGTATCTTGATAGCTGTATTTCAGTATAATCAGCTCCCTTTGTAATCTTCCAGATTTATATTACGCACTAAGACCTTCTGCTTCCCCAGCTCCATAGCACAGAAAAGATTAGGAACCTTGTCTGGGGCATGGAATGTAAGCTAGCCATGGTCTAGATGAGGAAACTAAGGCCAAGGATGGGGGCTGGTTAGCAACATCACGAGGTCTCTGATCCCCAGACTCACCCGGAAGAAAGTATCTCTGCCAGAAAAAGAAGACAACTGTTCTCCCTATTTGCCACCAGCCACATCGGGGGGGAGGTGTTTACTCTGCCAGGTGGGGTCCGTCTGGGTCCACTATGGGACCGCACAGTGGCCTTTGAGACAGAGAACAATGCCACATTGTGGCCCTGGCTTCAGATAAAAGGGAAACTTGGCCCAACTGCCCAGGCAAGGGTGACTGTCCTCTTAATATTAATACACGGAGGGTGTGCCCCCTGCCCACACCCTCACCACTTTTGCCGTTGACGGTTGTATAGAATGTGATCCCACTGCCTTCTAATGGATGGTCAAAGGCCAGTGTGCCGGGCACTTTTATTGTTAGCTGCCTCAGTAATCTTTAACCTCCCGCTGGCCAAAGGGCTGAAACCCAGAAAGACAAAACAAACATGGGCTGGGCACCAGAGGAGTGATTGAAATGATCCGGGGCTGGAGGGAGCCAGCTCACCCCCTTCCCAGCTCAGCCCCCTACCCTGGCCAGTCTGGATGCTGGGGGACAAACGCCCACCCCCCGGATGCCATCAACATCTCTCCCCTGCTGGTGGTGGGAAGCAGGACTCCTGGTAACAGTTATTCACTTGTCACCGCAGGTCCGGGGAAAGACAGCAAATGCCACGTTAGCCATGGTCACGCCCAGCCTCTGGCCAACGTGTGGGGACGGCTGAGCCCCTCCAGAAGCAAACACTTCCTCTGGGTCAATCAAGGAGGGAAAGAGGCTCAGCGGGCAGTGGGGTGTGTGTGCATCAGACAGGCTGGGGCCGACCCAGCCCCACCATTCACTCGAACCCACTCTTGGAGCCTCCATTTCCCGGCCTGTGAAACAGGGCCACTGACATCTCCTCTCAGCATCGGCACCATCTGCTGCCATTTGCAGAGCACGTGCCACTGCCAAGGGCGGAATTGACTCCAATTCTCACAACTCTGGAGAAGTGGCCTCCACGCTCCCCACTCTGCAAGCAAGAAACCGGAGCCCAGAGAGGTCGACTTGCCCAGTGGTGACACTGAGATCTGGACCAGGTCCCCATGATTCCAAAACGTTCCTCTTTCCACTCGATAGCACACAGCGTGCCCTTTCAGCACATAGGACCCCTTGCGTGATGGCTGTGAGGTGAGAATCTTGGCTTCATTTCACAGATGAAGACACTGAGGCTCAGTCCCCGCAGAAAGGAGGAGTGAGTCCTGCCCAAAGCCCTCATCATTTGATTCCATGTCTTCTTACTTCCTCTCAGGCTGAGGAGGGGCTGCCCACACCCATGGGCGACACTTCTCGTCACCATCATGAGAAGCTATGGACACAGAGCCAGGGCCTGAATCTATTTCCAGGTGCAAAGACAGAGATCTAGGCGTCCCTAGTGGCCCCTGGTGACACGGGGCAGCTGTCCCTTTCAGTGGCCTTGCTCTCTGATCAGAGCTGTCATCATTATGTGGGGAAAGGTCAGACAAGGAGAAAGCAATGGAATCCACTCCCCCAATTCTTGCCTCTGAGGTGCAGGGACTGTTGGTCACTCAGTCGTGTCTGACTCTCTGAGACGCCATGGACTGGAGCCCACCAGGCTCCTCTCTCCGTGGGACTCTCCAGGCAAGAATACTAGAGTGGGTTGCCATTTCCTCCTCCAGGGGATCTTCCCGACCCAGGGATTGAACTCAGTTCTCCTGTGTTGCAGGCAAACTCTTAACCGTCTGCGCCACCAGGGAAGCCCTATGAGCTGAAGACAGGGGAAAATACGCTGGAGGTAGGCAAGATGCTATCAGTCTGGATTGGATTCCTTAATTCCTTTCTCCACAAGCTGGGCGGCTCTGGGTCCTTGCTGCGCTGGCAGAATCCGCACCTGCCCCCCACCCTTCTCTGACCATCCCAGGCTGGGGCCCCAGCCAAGCCCTCACCAGCCCTGCTAATAAAGTTACCTTCTGTGCGTGGGGCAGAAGGTCAGGAAAAACCAGCAGCGGTTTGAAGAAGGCGATGGTCTTGCGATCTGCAGCAGGGTGGGGCCTGGGGAGGGAGCAAGATAAGAGTGGACAATAAAAGATAGTCAGAGAGAGGCCGGGGCAGGGGAGGGGGGGTGCTGGCACAGGAGTGCGGCCCCCGGCGGTGGCATCTCTTTATGACCCATAAAGGACACACACGCTGGCACCCGTGCCAGCCTTATCTGCCCCTCCAGATCTGTAAATGATCACCCAGAGTCCACCACTGGCTTCAGAAACGACAGTTGCGCTGGTCACACTATGGGAAGCGAGCCATCGGGCAAAGGGGAGCCCAGGACGGAGGGGCTCTGCTGGGCTCCGCCCACGGGCTGCGAGACCCGGCCCAGCCAGGCAGCCCCACTCTGGGAGCCACAGGGCCCATGGCTACTGAGCAACAAGGCCCCTGAGGCTTCCATTGCAAGGAGGTATGTTACAGGTCAGGGCTACCCCGGTGGCTCAGATGGCAGAATCTGCCTGCAGTGCAGGAGGCATGGGTTTGATCCCTGGGTCGGGAGGATCCTCTCAAGAAGAAATGGCTATTCACTCCAGTATTCTTGCCTGGAGAATCCCATGGACAGAGGAGCCTGGTGGGCTACAGTCCATGGGGTTGCAAAGAGTCAGACACAATTTCGTGACTAACACTTTCACTTTCAACATAAGTCAGGGCAGCTCCCCACCCCTACCCCCCAACACACACAAAGATAATGGCCCAGATGGGGCCGGGGGCCCCTTCCCTTTAGAAGGTGCAGGCCATCGGGGGTCAGCATTTGTAGGGTAAAATATTCCTGGATGGCAAGGATCACAGTGGAAAAACTGACCCCCATTGTGTGAGAGATGCTTTCTTTGTCCATTATTGTGAATAACTTAGCTGCGTCCAAAGCGGTCCATAGGATGGCATAAGCACATGATAAATGGTGAGTGCTGTTATAATTCACACAACAGGCCTGCGAGATGTGCCTTCTGTCCAGAGCCCAGGAGAACTCCAGGCTCCAGGCTCAGGGGCTCCACTGACCTGCACACCCCCTGCAACACCCTGGAATTCATCATCTCTGCATTTGCAGTGGGGCCGAGGCCTGGCTTCCCACCGGCCACTCCCAGCATGGCAGGGTCCTCAGAGGCAGGCAGGCATGGAGCCCTCTCTTCCTAGGGTCCTGCTGAGATACCAGGAATGTCATGGATATTGTTGTTATCATTCTGTCACTAAGTTATGTCTGACTCTTTGCAATCCCATGAACTGCAGCATGCCTGGCTTCCCTGTCCTTCACCATCTTCTGGAGCTTGTTCAAACTCATGTCCATCGAATCAGTGATGCCATCCAACCGTCTCATCCTCTGCCACCCGCTTCTCCTCCTGCCCTCAATCTTTCCAGCATCACGGTCTTTTCCCATGAGTCAGCTCTTCGAATCAGGCAGCCAAAGTACTGGAGTTTCAGCTTCAGTATCAGTCCTTCCAGTGAACATTCAGGGTTGATTTCCTTTAGGATGGACTGGTTGGATCTCCTTGCAGTCCAAGGGACTCTCAAGAGTCTTCTCCAGCACCACAGTTCAAAAGCATCAATTCTTTGGTGCTCAGCCTTCTTTATGGTCCAACTCTCACATCCAACCATGAGCACTGGAAAAACCGTAGCTGTGACTAGACAGACCTTTGTTGGCTAAGGAAATGGAGTGGGGATGGAGGATGGAGTGGGGGGCCTCCCCTGGGGCCCGGGCGTTGGTGGTCAGGGCCCAGAGCCACCCGGAGCCTTGGTGACTGTGAGCATCCTCCAGGTGCAGCACCAGCTCATCCACAATCCAGTCCCCGCCCCTTTCTGTCTGCCCTGTGCCCCCATTTCCTGTTGGGCCCAGCCAATGGGAAACCCCAGTTGGGGATGGGAGGGAGGACAGAGGGAGAGGCTAGGTCTTTCTTGCCTTTTTTAGCTTTGTCCTCAAGCGACTGGGGTGACTGTGCATCTGTCAGGCACTTCCCCTCCAATGGGCTCCCTGCTTCCCCAAGCTGCTGCTCCCAGGTGCAGCGGCGTCCTCCTGACTCCTTTATCCCAGCTCACACCTCTGCGAAACGTCCCAGCGTTACTTTCCCTTCCTGCATGGGATGCCGCCGCCTACACGGCCTTGCTGGCTGAGGACCAAAGCCCACTCTCAGGGAGGCTGGGCGGCTGGCACCAGGTGGGTGTTGCCCTTGACCACCACCCCCAGGCAACCACAGGAAGTGACCGCCACCCCTCCCCCAGCTTCCTGCCAGAGCTTCTCTCTGCCGGCCGGGCACCTCTGGGGACAGTAGGTGGGCCGCCCTGCCCCAGCAGGCCTCTCCAGGGAGCCGAGAGAGACCAAGAAAGACAGACAGTGGCGGAGAGGAAGCAGAGGACTGTGAGGGGGTGGGGGAGGGGCACGTGTGAGTCTCCCAAAGGCCAAGAGGATGAAGGGCCAGGGATGGGGTCTGGGCCCCTGCTGCCTCCTCACCTGAGACCGCCACCTGGGAGAGGGTGGGTGCTGGTTGGCAGCCAGAGGTGAGGGAGGACCTGCTGCCCAGGGGCCAGGTGAGCCTGCCAGGGAGCTGGGCCCTGGGGTGGCCCCTGCACTCACACCGCCTCCCCCGTGAGAGTCAGCATCCCGATGGGGCCGGCCGCCCAGGGGACACCAGGTGTCCAATCAGATGGGCGGGGAGCCCTGCCCTGGATGTGAGACTGCAGTTCTCAGCTGCCCGGGCTTTTGACAAGGGTCCAAGGGCTTAGAAGAGGGCAAGGGTGAGGTGACACAGTCCAGATGGGGCCAGAGAGTGCAGAAAAGCTGAGACATTTTGTGTCTGGGTCCAGCCCACCTGGAACCAGTCTGTAAACCAGACACATCGGGCCAGGTTCCCGGGCTTATAGAACTGGGTTTGAAACACCTAAGCGGAAATGATCCCAACCAGTGAAGCTGGTTGAATGGCATCACCGACTCCATGGACAGTTTGCTTAATTTGAGCAAACTCCAGGAGATGGTGAGGGACAGGGAAGCCTGGCGTGCTGCCATCCAGGGGGTCACAGAGAGTCGGCCACGACTGAGCAACGGAACAGCAACAAAAGCTGGAAAGAGGACAATGACTGGGCACCCTCTGCCTGCCCCCTCACCTCCTTCCTCTCCAGGTTCAGTCCCCTCCTTGGGGCACATGTCCCTGCATGCCCTGTCCTGGGCTGAAGCCACAGCTCCAGAGGAATAGACGTTGTAAGGTAGCTGGTTGCAGAACCAGCTACAGCACACGCTGCCTTGGGACCACGGTATAGCGCACAGCAAGGAGCGCGCCCCCCAGAGGTCAGAAGAGTTTAAACTCAAAGTCAGAAGACACGGATTATGCAGAATCTCTCTACCTATCTCCTTTTTCGAAAAAAAATCTTTTGGCTGCTCCATGAGGCATATGGGATCTGAGTCCCTGAACCAGGAATTGAACCCACATGCCCTGCATTGGAAATGCGGAGTCTTCACCACTGGAGAAGGGGGTGTCAGAGGATGAGACAGCTGGATGGCATCACCGATGCAACGGACCTGAACTTGGGCAGACTTCGGGAGGTGGTAAGGGACAGGGAGGCCTGGCGTGCTGCAGTCGCAAAGAGTCAGACGTGACTAGGTGGCTGAAAAACATCCACGGGACCACCGGGGAAGTCCCATCTCCGATTTTTAAACATTGAATGCACACCCGCTACACATCAAACACCACCGAGTCCTTCTACACATGTTATTCCATTTAATTCTCATTACAGCCCCAGGGCCTCCCTCACTGCATGACCCTGAACCTCAGGCCCTGCATCTATAAAATGGGGCTCCTAATATCTACGTGACTGTCTTAGACTGTGGGTTAAGGGGATCAGCGTCCCAAAGGCTTTGGAAATGGAGCGTCTGTGAACTTCTGTCCCCTGATGGTCTGTGAGCCCTCTGAGCACACAGACCTGCCCTGTCCATCTCACTACCCCAGTTCTGTGGATAAAGCCAGACATGGGGCGAGGGTAACCCCTGGGAAGTTAATTTACTACTTTAATATAAATAATTGGGGGCCTGTGATTTTACAGGTAGATGTAAGAGACATGGGTTCGATCCCTGGGTCGGGAAGATCCCCTGGAGAAAGAAATGGCAACCCACTCCAGTATTCTTGCCTGGAGAATCCCATGGACAGAGGAGCCTGGTGGGCTATAGCAAAGAGTCGGACATGACTGAAGCAACTTAGCATGCATGTGATTTTAAAATAGATCCAAACCACATACAAATGAGCTAGCTTTTATGCAAGGTCAGTTGGCAGGGTTTTGCTGCAGCGTGATGGGACAGAAATCTCAGTAAACGAACACAGTTGGAATTAAGGTGAGTCGCGTCCCCCACCCCGCCCCATACACACACTCATTTTAAAGCTCATCAAGAAATCATATAAAGTCAGTGGTGGGAGCGGGTAGAGGGCGCTCTAAACTGTGTTTGGGCTCTTGCCACACGGGGGCACCACCTTAGCTGGTAAACGGTCCTCCTGGTGTCCTGGTCTACCCGGTCCCTGGCTGGAGGGAGGTCTGTGGACCCCAAGCTCCAGGGGACCAGCCACCCTGAGCGGAGAGCCAGCAGGCGGTACCAGGACACCGGGGTGGGTGGAAAGCCCTCCTAGAGGTTTGGTGGGACGGACCAGGACAAACGGGCCAGGAGAGGCCAGTCCCAGGGGTCAGGTGGCTCCTCCGTGGCCCAGGAACCCCCTGGGCCAGTTTCCGGTGTGGTCTGAGATGCTGTCACGTGAGCCCTGCAGAGGCGATCCCCTCCCCAACGCTGGGGGTCCAGGGTGACCTTCCAGAGTCAAGCTGGGGCTGCTGGCCGCGAGGCACTGGGCCGGCTGGGCAGGGCCTTTGCGGAGGGGGAGCCACTCCTGGGCTGGGCTCTCACCTCCACCCACCCATCTGCCCCCTGCTTCTCTTTCCACTTCGTCTGTCCTCAGCCCTGACCCTCACTCTGGGGGTGCCCTTGGAAGGAATGCAGATCCCCCTCCCGCTCCAACTTCTTCCAATGCTCCTGTCCCACCCTCTCTGCTCAGCAGACAGGCCAGGGGACCCCAGGGACAGACGACCAGAGACACCTGGCCCTCCTCGTCCTGCGATACTGCAGCCACACAGCAACGCCAACAAACCACCAGGGTCAGCTGCCCACATGTGGGTGGTCAGCATGTGGCAGGACACGAGCTGCCACCCTGACCGGGCACACGGCCAGCTGTCCAGGGAGCAGCTGGGCCCTCGGACACACCTGGGCGCCATCAGGGCTGGTCTGCTGGACCTTGGCCTTCCGCGCACCCGCTCACTCACCGCCTGTTCGTAGCATGCTGGTGGACATGTGCACATGCACAGTCGCACTTGGGTTACACACTCACATGTGCCCCAGGCACGCTGAGCACCTCAGGGAAGGAGTCTGAAGGTCTCCCGGGCCCGCTGCGTGTGCATCTGCAGCCCCGTTCTCTGTCTCCCCCTCCCATCCATCCACTCTCCTCCGTCAGCCCAGCCCCCGAGAACAGAGGGGGTCCCCTTCCTCAGTCCTCCCAGGATCCTCCACTCTGGTCACACCCCAGCATGAGCAGGACACGCCTTTGCCGGCAGCCACCCTGTCACCCCGGGAAGCCTCTTTGGGAATCAAAGTGACTCCATGTGCCTGGACATAGACCCAGGCCTCAGGCTGGTCGCCTGCGTTCAAACCTTGGCCTCACTCACCTATAGCTTCCCATGTCAACTCCGGGAAAAACTCTCCTAACACCTCTGAACCTCCATCTCATTGTGTTTCAACATCTCAGATACATGCCCAGGTGGAAACACCCCTCCCACTCTGGCCTAATTCCAATGTACGTCATCTGCCGATTCCTCCAGGAAGCCCTCCTTGAGCTCTCCAAGCAGAGTCCGTGCCTTTCCCCACTGGCCGCGTTTGTCCTCCCCCACCTCCCATCTCTGCGCCTCTCCACACGTGCTGTAACTCCCAGGGGGCAGGAACTGCGGTGACCCCGGGGCCCACGGCTGGAGGCCACGCAGAGCCAGGCTGGAGGGACCCCAGTCATGTCCCCGGAAGGCCCCGGAGGGAACAGAGAGGAAACGGAACGGCAGGCTGTGGCGGGGCGGCTGCCGCTCCCGGCGGCAGGCAGCATGGAAGACTCTGGGTTTTCCATATGCCGAGTGCTTCTCCCCTCCGCAGCATTCGCCTGGGAGCGAACTTTGGGTTTGGCAGCGACCCCAGGACTCCGTGTTTCTCTGTTCCTTCCAAAGCTTTAGGAAGCAGCCTCCTGCCCGATGACAAAGTTTGGATCCTGGGGACTCTGTGAAGAGGCTCCCTCCCCAGGGAGGTTCTCCCTCCCAGGCTCCCCAGGGCGAATCCCCCTCCTAGGCACCCCTCCCAGGGCAGTTGTCCCACCATTGGTGGGAAGGTCCAGAGAGGCTCCACCTGACCTGAGCCAAGAGCCCTTGCCCTGGCCGTGCCCTGGGAGGCCAGCCCCATCTAGGGGACCGATGGCCCTGCCTTTGTCCACAGTTCCTCCAGCCCCCCTCCTCCCCCAGCACTGGCACCGATGCTTGGCTCCTGACCTGGTCCTGTGGCTGTGTCTTTGCTCCATGAACTCCCACCTGCTACAGCCCTGACCCTGGTCCCAGCCTCCAAAACCACCCTGCTGGAGTGAAGAAAGCAGGGTTGAGACTTGGGGTTGACCTATTATCTGCCCACGGAAACTGGGCCTCAGTGTTCTCATCTGTAGAGTGGGGACACCAGCTCCACCACAGCAGGGGCTGAGGAGCCCCTGTGCCCGGTCCCACCCTTCCCTCCACAGTGCCTCTGTGGCCCTGCATGCACCTGCCAGCCCACCCATCCTGCACCCTGACTCTGGCCAGGCCCAGCCTGGACTGTCCTTTTCCCTCCTCCGCCATTCCAGCGTCTCCTCCTCCAGGAAGCCCTCCTATTGCCCAGCCTCAGGGGTGGCTCTCCCCCAGGGCCCTCAACCTAGCATCACGCCTGAGTACCATCAGACTCCCTGGCCCTTCCCTCTGTTCATTTCTTTTCTTCCCATCTCTGAAAGCAAAGACGGGCTTCATCCACATGCCAAGCATGCTGCCTGGGTTGTTAGGGGTGTCCCGGGCCTCAGGGGGCTGGAGGAGCCTGACTCTTCCCCTTTTGGCTGCAAATCACTTCCCTTCTCCGAGCCTCAGTTTCCCCATCTGTACAACAGGGATGAAATGGGTGCTGCCTTCTGGAGTGTGGTTAGAACTCCTGGAGGCACACGCGTGAGTACTCACAGAAGTGTTTCATAAATGGCAACAGAACACAAGCCTCTTCCTCCTCCTCCCGTCTTCCCAGACATCAGACCCTGTTTGGGCATAAACTCCTTGAGTCCCCATCCTGGGCCATCTCTGGTGACATAGGTAATTCTGGCTGCCCACTGGCCCGTCCCTGCTCTGGGCCTCTTCCTGTGAGTCTGGGCACTCCTCCTGGGACTGGGAGGCAGTGGTCAACAGACACAGCCAGAGGACCATAATTTGAGTCCAAGCTCCTCTGTTTCAGCTGTGTGACCCAGGGAGAGTTACCCAGCTTCTCTAAGGCTCAGAGTCATCATCCATAAAATGCAGACAATAATGAAGATTAAATGAAAGAATGTATATACAGTGCTTAGCATATATAGCACTGGGCGTCCCTGTAAAGGATCTGCCTGCAACGCAGGAGACCCAGGTTTGATCCCTGGGTCAGGAAGATCCCCTGGAGAAGGAAATGGCAACCCACTCCAGTATTCTTACCTGGAGAATGCTATGGACAGGGGAGCCTACAGGCGGGCTACAGTCCATGGAGTTGCAAAGTGATGACTGAGTGACTAACAGTTTCACTTTCACACTTGCAGTGCTTAGCACAGAGGCTGAGCGCTGATTACTATGACTGTCATTGCTACCATTATTAGTCTGGAGGATTGCAGGCTTGGCTTCCAGGGCTCTTCTGAAGGACAGAGAAGCCTCCTGGGGAGGACCTCAGGCCCTGGAGAGGTGCGTGTGAGCACAGGATGGCGGGTCCCTGTCACTCTCGCCCTGGGGACCTGCAGCTGTGCCCAAGATGTCCAGAGTCTTGCCCAAGGCTGTGGGGTGTCACAGAGACAGTCAGCCCCAGGGGTCCAGTAGTGCAGGTGGCCCAGGCTCTGGCAGCCACACGAGGCCATGTCTGAGGGTCCCCTGGACAAGGGGGCAGAACCAGAGAGGAGGAGAATGGCAAGCACCTGGGGGGCACTCTTGGAAACATCTAGGAAGCTTCTTGGGCGGGCTTTACTTCCTGTTGCAACAGGTAGAGCCGAATCAGGGAAATACCGTCAGACTGTGCTCCCAGATTTTATTAATGGGAAACATTTTTTTTTTTCTTTTTTAGAGGAAACCAGGTGAATTGGGCAATTCAACATGAGCTCCTGTGAGGTCTATGCAACTGCCTCCTGCCCTCTGTGCTCCTAAGGACGCCCTTTCTCTAGACTTACAGAGAAGGGTGCCATTTGTTTACCCGAGTATTGACTGACGGCCCTGCAAGTGCCAGACCCTGGTGATTCCGTGTCGAGCAAAGCCGAGCCCCAGTCCTGCCCACGGGAGAGGACTGTCCGTCAGGGCTCCAGCTGCCCAGAGCGAAAAGAGTGCAGACTCAGAATCGACCACACAGGCTCCAGTTCAGACCGCATCTCTGCCACCCCCTGTGCCATGACTCTGCATGACCGTCTGTGAAATGGGCGTGCAAGCTGACACATGAGGTGTCCTGAGAAGTTCATCCAAAGATGCTTTTTTATGAAGTTTTTTGAAAAAGTAAAACTAAACAACACACCTTTTCTAATCCTCACATGTGAAAAGCGATTTAACTTTCTTTTTAAGTTTTGAACACTACATTCAGGAGTGTGGTTCCCTGGGCAGGGAGAACAGAGGCCCTGGGTGGAAGCAAGTTATAAACAATGTTCTGGTTCTCATGTTGGGTGGCCAATCCTTGGGGTTTATTATTTACAGACTTAAAATATTAATGAAAACACACTGGGCCAGTCATGAGCATCTGGCATAAAGTAAGGACCACAATGACCAAGTCCTATGTACCCAGGGTCCATACAAGGGTGAAAACGGGATGATGTGGTGCCTACAGGAAGCCTAGTTCAGAGGAGATGCTTCATAAATGCCTCCTCTCCATCTTCCTTCCTGGAAGGTGACATTTCCCTTGGTTTTAAAAAGCAGATTTATGCCATTCCAGTGAACTTCAGAAGAAACAAAGAGCATGTCTCCCTGGTGAAGAATCAATCTGTTTCCTCCTCGAAGCAGCTCCGAGAACCCCTCAGACATCACACAGGCAGGTGACAGGTGTCTGCTTTGTCTGTCCAGGCAGAGCCATTAGGACATACATCTTTATATAAAGAGGTTTATTACAATGCATCGTTTGTCATGATTATGGAGGTGGGCAAGTCAGCAGTCCTCAAGCTGGAGAGTCAAGGAGAGCTGATGTTTCAGTTGGAATTCAAAAGCAGAAGAAGCTAACGTCCTAGCTCAAAAGCAATCAGGCAGGAGGGGTTTCCTCTTACTCGGGGGAGGGTCAGCCTTTTGCGTGATTCAGGCCTTCGACTGATTTGGCGAGGCCCACCTTAGGAAGAGCAATCTGTTTTACTTTTTTTTTCTTTCCAGTGATCTGTCTCTCTCTTTTTTTTAAGGGTACATTGGAGTGTCATTGATTTACACTGTTGTGTTAGCTTCCATTGTACAGCAAAGTAACTCAGTTATGCATTACATGTATCTATTGTTTTTCGAATTCTTTTCCTATTTAGGTTATTAAAAAATATTGAGCCAAGTTCCTTGTGCTATACAGCAGGTCCTTGTTGTTTACCTATTTTAAATATAGTTGCAGTGTTAGTCATTCAGTCGTGTCCAACTCTTTGATACCCCACGGACTGTAGCCCACGAGTGTCTTCTGTCCATGGGATTCTCCAGGCAAGAATACTGGAGTGGGCTGCCATTTCCTTCTCCAGGGGATCTTCCCGACCCAGGGATGGAACCTGGGTCTTGTGCATTGCAGGCAGATTCTTTACCGTCTGAGCTACAGGGAAGTCCATTTTGAATATAGTAGTGTATATATATGTCAATCTCAAACTCCCAATTTAGCTCCCCACCCTTGACTTTTCCCCTTTGATAACTGTAAGTTTGTTTTCTCTGTCTGTGCTATTAAATGTTAATCTCACCCCAAAACATGCTCACAGGAACACCCAGAATAATGTTAAACAAATGTCTTTGGCAACCCATAAAATCCACCATCACAACTGTCAAGAGCTCACATGGGGCTCAGCACCGAAGGACCTCCTCACTTGGACCCTTAGATCAGGCCTCGCTGAACTACACTTTGGCATTTTCCCCTAATCCAAGACAACGTAAGATGCTGCTAGGAAAGAGAGCTGGCACCTTGAGGGTGCTGACAGCACCGTCATCCCATCTCCTTGGGGTGTACTTTGCCTGACTTGGTGAATAAGAACCCAGCAGGCTCAGCTAAATGTGAATTTCAGAGCACTTGAAACATTTGCTTAGTGTACTGGTGTCCCAGGAACTACTTCTACAACTTCATCTGACTTCCCTACTGTTGTTTCTCCTTTATTCTGATTCCCTCACTTCCTTCAGGTTTAGGAGATGAACAGAGAGACTAGGCTTGGGGCTGGGCTCCCCGCCCTGGCTTGGGTTCTGTGTGAGTCACCCTCAGAGTGACCACACTATGCATGCAGGGCCCCTCTGTGACTTCCACCCTCCGCCTTCCCCTCACAGAACTCTCTCTCTCCCTCCCTCTCTCTCTCTCTTCGCACCCTTGGATCAGAGCATATTTACTGAGCAACGTCATCTATGTCCACAGCACAGGGCCCGCGGCTCCTGTTTCATGAAGACCCAAGCTGCTCCAGGTCACATCTCCCAGGGTGTTCACGTGACCCCAGGGGCACCTGAAGGTCAGATGCTTAACCCCAGGGTGTGAAGAGCCTGAGACCAAAATGCTGGTGCCAGGACCACCCTGCCGGCAAGATGCTTGTGCTTGGGAGACGGACCTACCCGCCTCGAACCGCTTCAGACAGGCTTGTGGGCTGGAGTCTGACCACAGATAAGAGTGGCTGCCCTGAGAGCTAGGAGAACCAGACTGCACCCCACCACCCACGCAAGGTCTCTGTGCCGTCTTAAATGATCTGCTTCACCTTGCAAGCTTGTTTCCTCATCACCAGAGTCCTACTTGTCAATCTAACATTTGCTCTTCTACCCAAAGTCCTGTGACCTTTACAGGTAAAGCAGATAAGCTGGCTGGTGTCAAGGTAGGCAGGGTAGAGAGGCTCATCCAGCCTTCAGTCTGCCCCCAGAATAAACACTCACACGTTTGTTCAACAAACAGAGAAGGTTTGCTCGTTAATGGTGCTTGGAAAGCATCCCCCACACGCTAGAAATGCTCACAAATGCTGACTTCCAGGGGTGCCAACTTAACAGTGAAAATACTGGAAAGAATGGTTTGGTCTTCCAAGATCAGATGTTGGCCAAGGCCATCTGGTTAATGCCAAAAGGAGCTAGTTGATTGTGACATTGGCAGGAGCCCATATTTTGCCATTTTCTGTGCATTGTGCTTAGCGGGAAAGACAGAAGAAAGAGGGATGGACACAGAGATGCAGAGGCCGAGAGATGGCTGGTGATAGAGAACCTTCTGATCCTCAACCGTCCCTGCCTGTACCACACGGACACCAAGTGAATCCTCGCTAGACGGGCATCTAGTGGGTCAGCCATCAACTCCCTCCACAAGCTAAGTTCACATCATTTTGCTGCTGCCAAATCTTTCCCCCAAATGACAGATTATTATCAGGTTCCCCTTAAGAATAGCTTAGAAGGTCTTCAGACCCTCCACCATAGTAGTAAAAGTCACTCAAGCTGTAAAGACCCATTAAACTTCAAACTGGGATACTTCTAAAAAATCACCTATGCCTAACATCTTAGTCTATGTTGAACAGATGGGGAAACTGAGGCTCAGAGAGGGAATGTGACTTGTCAGGATTGCACAGACAGCCGGGGTGGCTGACAGAGGACAACTCTGGTCCCTGAACCAACTGGAGAGACCATAAGAGAACTCTGGGGCCTCGTCACAGGATGCCTGCCCCCTAAACTGCCAAGACACCAGACTCGACCAGCCAGTTCAAAAAGCAAGGGCAGCTTCTCTGCAGTCAGCAAAGCCCTGTCCATCTGCCCCTGCTTTGGGCCACATGGGGGCTTCTACCTTCAGAGGACAGTGGACGTCCTCATGCCAGTAATTATCAATCCTGTGGCTCAAAAAAAAAAAAATCCTGTGGCTCCAAAAACCAACATCAATGACAAACAGACTTTGCCTCCAGTTCTTAGACAATTGGATGCTGGAGAGAGTCTGTGCTGAGACCACACATATATCCTGATGGCTTTGCTGGCCTCTGAAATCCGGGCTGAACGTGGAGCCCTGCTAACCCCTCCATCAAGCCCTAACATGCTGCCAGCATCTCCCTGGCTCGGGGGCTCTTGTGCTTAATAAAGGGATGGCCCAGGAGACAGAGGAGATGAATTCCAGGAATGTGATCTTTCAACACCCAAGGAGCTGGAGCCTGGGGTGAGAAATTCCTTCCTGCCTCTTCAAGTGGCTTCAGTGCTTCTAGGACATGACAGGGCTGGGCCTTCTTCTAATCCGTTCTCATTCACCCACCCAACCGCTAAGAGGCAGAGAGCACCGGCAGTGTGCCAGGCCAGGGGCCGTGGGGGCTCCAGCTCCATGTAGCCCTGCTTCCCCACCACACCCCGTGCTCAGGACCCTGTGTCCACCCTCTCAGGACACACATCTCCTGAGCATGTGTCAAGTGGTCTCCACCCCCTTGCACCTGCCATTGACCTGTCCGAACCCCTCCCCAGACCCTGACGCCCATGGGAGACTCACACAGAATAAGGTCTTTGCTGCTGGTCAAGCTAAGATGAGGTTAGGAAGGTGGACCTTAATCCAGTATGCGTGCATGCATGCTCAGTCGCTTCGGTTGTGTCTGACTCTGTGTGACCCCATGTAGCCCACCAGGCTCCTGTGTTCATGGGATTTTCCAGGCAAGAATACTGGAGAGGGTTGCCATTTCCTCCTCCAGGGGATCTTCCTGACTCAGGGATCGAACCTGCATCTCCTGTATTGGCAGGCAGATTCTTTACCCCTGAGCCACCAGGGAAGCCCCATCCAATATAACTGTGTCCTTATATAATGGGAAATGTGAACACAGATGCACACACACACACAGACAAAGCCATGTGCAGATGAAGGCAAAAATTAGAGTGATGTATCTATAAGCCAAGGAAAGCCAGAGGCCGCCAGCAACCAGCAGAACTCTATCATGCATGAACGCCGGACGCCCCACGCACAGCTAGGTCTGCCTCTTCCCCCACTGCCTTTGTTCCTGCGGTTCCTTCTGCCCAGAACGCCCTTCCTGCCATCCGGCACCCGTGCTTCCTTCATTCACTCAGCACCGCCCTGGAGGCTGCGCAGGTTGCCCCAGAACCCCAGGGGTCTGCCGCCTCCTGACTTGCTCTATGGTGCACCCCATGGGGGTCCCTAAAATGTGCCAAAGAGCAAGTGCCTCACCCGCTCAGAAACCATCCATGGCTCCCAAGGCCTTCCCCCTTCCTGAGTCTGCCCCCCACCATCCGCCCCTCTCAAGCACAGCCCGAATTTGTCCTGTGCCCTCCTGGGGGCTGGATGCACCTGGGTTTCACTTTCTGCTCCCATGTGACCTTGGAAGCGATACCTGCTCACTGAACAGCAACCACCCCCCACCACCCCCACTAAGCTGTCGACAGGAAGCTTGAACTACAGGTGTCTCTGAGCTCCCTTAGGGCGCCCAGGTCTCGATGCTGGAGGAAAAGCACATTGAGAACATCTATGACCCAGCAATCCCACTTCTGGGCATACACACTGAGGAAACCAGATCTGAAAGAGACATGTGCACCCCAATGTTCATCGCAGCACTGCTTATAATAGCCAGGACATGGAAGCAACCTAGATGCCCATCAGCAGACGAATGGATAAGGAAGCTGTGGTACATATACACCATGGAATATTACTCAGCAGTTAAAAAGAATTCATTTGAATCAGTTCTAATGAGATGGATGAAACTGGAGCCCATTATACAGGGTGAAGTAAGCCAGAAAGATAAAGAACATTACAGCATACTAACACATATATGGAATTTAGAAAGATGGTAACGATAACCCTACATGCAAAACAGAAAAAGAGACACAGAAGTACAGAACAGACTTTTGAACTCTGTGGGAGAAGGTGAGGGTGGGATGTTTAGAAAGAATAGCATGTATACTATCTATGGTGAAACAGATCACCAGCCCAGGTGGGATGCATGAGACAAGTGCTCGGGCCTGGTGCACTGGGAAGACCCAGAGGAATCGGGTGGAGAGGGAGGTGGGAGGGGGGATCGGGATGGGGAATAGGTGTAAATCTATTGCTGATTCATGTCAATGTATGACAAAACCCACTGAAATGTTGTGAAGTAACTAGCCTCCAACTAATAAAAAAAAAAAAAGGGAGAGAGAGAACATCCCACCACGCCCTCGGGGAAGGGTCTGGCTCCTCCTGCCCACAGCCTCCAAGCGCTGGTGCTGTGACCCTACCGTGTGATCTGCAGAAACCACTAACCTTTGGAGTCTCCGAGAGGATTAAAATAGGAAACTGTCTCCGCCTCCCACACGGGGTAGACGGTTTTCACAGTTCACACGGCACTTTGGCTCAGCGAGCCACGGCTGCCGTTCCAGCATTTTCAGACATGACGATCAATACTTAAAAATGGATAAAAAAAAAGAGAGAGAGAGAGAAGGTGAGTGGTGGTGGCGACAGGAGGTCTGCCCCCCGGGGCCTCCACGTGCCACCAGAACGCGTCCTCTTGTTTCTGAACAGGTCTGAGGTGGGACGTCACACACACACACACGCGTGAACATGCATGCAGACATCCCAAGTAATGCCTGTAAACACTCAAATGCACCAACATTCACAAACCCACACACAGCCAAACACTCACATCCGCCCTCCGCCACCCACAGGCTCGTCCACTGGCCACACACACGCCGCGTACCCATGTGCATGCACCCGTGTGCTTGTATGCACACCTCCCCCTCGTTGTCTGACCCGCCTCTGAGCGAATCCACGGGATGGCACACGAAGACACGAGCCCCACGCGCCTCCTCGACCACCGAGAGGCACACAGCGCACGGGGCGCCCACGTGGACCTCTCCGTGGGGCGGGTGTTCTGCAGGGTGGATGGAGCTCCAGCTTCGGGGCTCCCCCGCACTGCGGGGTCCCTGGAGAGTCTGGTCGGAGTGGAGGTCCGGTGGGCGAGCAGAGCCGCAGAAGTCAAGGCAGCAAGTCTGGCCAGGACGACCACTTCCTCGAGGAGACGGAGGAATTCAGATGCCCGGAGCCGGGCCTGGGGAGCGGCTGGACGGCCTTCACCTGCAGCATCCTGCCAACGAGGAAACTGAAGCCCAGTGGTGGAAAAGACAAGCCGCCCACCCCAGGCTGGTCACCTTTTCACACCCGCTGTCCTCATCTCGGGGGTCCGGATACAGGTGACCCCTCCTCTTGGCAGCCAGCCCGGCGATAGGAAGGACTTCAAGGCTTGACCTCAGTCCACGTGCAAAAGGCTGGTCTCCAGGAAGCGCCATTTGTTCACTGGACACAGACAGAGGGCTCCCTCCTACGTGCCAAGGCCCCAGAGGATGGAAGTGAAGGATGCAGTCTAGAAAATGAAGGCCTGCCTGGGGTGGGGGGCTGCCCTGGCAGAGCTGAGCTGAGGTGGAGGGTTTGGGAGGGGCTGTCAGGAAGGGGACGCCGGAGGCTTCGGGACAAACACGCAGAAGCTACAAGCGGTGCGGGGCAGGAGCCCTGAGCGGGTGCAGGGGCGCTGGCACTCATCCCCGGCTTGCCTGGGCGCGGGGCGGGCTCCTGGCAAGCACAGCGTTTCTTCTGGAGCTCCTGGCTCCAAGAACCCAGAGGAGGAACTTCCCTCGGCTCCTAGCTAACAGTTTGCATTCTGGGCAACCTTTACCATCTCCGAGTTACGTGCTCGGAGGAGATCTCAGGGTGTCGCGCTGACATTTCAACTCCTCCAAGCGGCTTGTCACCTCCGTGTTTTATTTCCATGCGGCTCCGAAGAGGGTGGTGTCTGGCCAGCCGCGGAGCCCAAGGAGCAGGTCTGGCCTTTTCTTGGGGAACATTTGAAAGGCTCTTGGCAGAACCCCGAACGCATATGGGAAGGGGCTGGCGGGCCCACTGGAAGAACTCCAGAGCAGGAGAGAAGAGAGTTCCAGAAACCCTGAGGACTTTCTGAGTCTCCGGTCTAAAGAAAGCACCTGCTGGCAGGCTTCCCCAGGCGACGGGGTCAAGGCAGGCAGGGCTGGACATCTGTGAAAGGTGACCGCCCGTCAGAAGCAGTGGACTCAGGGGCCGCGGGCGGGACCTGCGTTTTGGTCCTAGTCCCATGCCTTTCTGACTGTGGGATGCTTGTCTGCTTGACGAGGGCCTCCGAGCTTCAGTCACGTCATTTCCAAAACTGGGATAATAATAAATAGCTCACGGGGGTCTTGTGCTCTGTAAAAGGCCCATGCTTTTAAAGTGGAAAAACATCTGTGCAGGAAGGATGATGACTTTCCTCAATGACAAATAGAATGGGGAGGCGGGTTCAGGATGATGGGGGAGACACATGTATACCTATGGCCAATTCATGTTGATGTACGGCAAATCACAATATTGTAATTATCCTCCAACTGAAATAAATAAATAAATTAAAAAAAAATAGGATGGAAGGGTGGACCTGTATCCCTGAGTCGTCCCCAGGAACAGAGCCACCCACCAAAGGGGCCTGCTCCTCCAGGGCCAGTGGAAGTGGGACCCCTCCCATCTTCATAAAGCCACTGGGTTTGTGGGGGCACCTTGGTTAGCAGAGCTCAACCCTCACCCTGACTCACACATGCTCCTTTGCGGGTCACCCTCACAGGATGGCATTTCATCCTGTAAGCATCATTTCACATGTGATGTGATTGCCAAGGGACAAGCAGGCTGGGCAGCGTGCAGGTCTCCTGGGGAGACTGGAAAAGGCAGAAGCCAATCTGGAGAGGGCTGAGGGTGGAGCGTGAGAAAAGAGTCAACAGAGCAATTCTTACAGGAAGTCTTCACTGGAGGGCCATGCAGAGTCAAGGGAGGGGTTTTGTTTGTTTGTTTGTTTGTTTGTTAAAGATTTTGAGCTTATTTAAATATTACTGGGAAGGAACCAGATGTGGGGAGGGTCCAATTAATTGATTGTATAAGGTCCCTGAGAAGGGAGGAGATAAGTTTTGATGCATGATGGAGGAATCAGTCTTACGTAGAGGCGTGGACCCATCACAGGGAGCTGCTATGGATATTTAACATAAACCTATGGTGAACCTAGACAGCGTTAGGTTCTAGAAAGCAGAACCTAAGGAAGCAGAGACATCGCTTTGCCAGCAAAGGTCCATATAGTCAAAACTGTGGTTTTTCCAGTAGTCATGTAGGGATGTGGGAGTTGGACCATAAAAAAGACTGAACGCCAAAGAATTGATGCTTTCAAACTGTGGTGCTGGAGAAGACTCTTGAGAGTCCCTTAAACTGCAAGGAGATCAAACCAGTCAATCCTAAAGGGAATCAACCCTGAATATTCACTGGAAGGACTGTTGCTGAAGTTGAAGCTCTAATACTTCGGCCACCTGATGTGAAGAGCCAATTGATTGGAAAAGACCCTGATGGGGAAAGATTGAAGGCAGGAGGAGACGGGCGTGACAGAGGATGAGATGGTTGGATGGCATCATTGACTCTATGGACATGAGTCTGAGCAAACTCCAGGAGACAGTGAAGGACAGGGAAGTCTGACATGCTGCTGTCCATGGGGTCGCAAAGAGTCAGACATGATTGAGTGACTGAACAACAACAAAACAATATTAAGTCCTTAGCAACTTGGTAGCACATAGCAAAAACTATTTCATATTAAATAATATTATTGAAGAAAAGGAATAACTGTTCATTTGAGCCAAAGGCCTTTTAGATATCTATTGTTGTTATTTAGTCACTAAGGTGTGTCCAACCCTTCTGTGACCCCATGGAGAGTAGCCTGACAGGCTCCTCTGTCCATGGCAATTCTCCAGGCAAGAATACTGGAGTGGGTTGCCATGCCCTCCTCCAGGGGATCTTCCTGACCCAGGGATAGGACCCATGTCTCCTGCATGGGCAGGCGGAGCCTTTGCCACTGAACCACTATTGAGATATAACAATATATACCTGTGATATGATTTCTTATACTAATAGATTTTCCTTAACATTAAAACATTTTTACATTCCTGGGACAAGATCTACTGGACTTGGATGAATAATTAAGATGCTATTGAATTTGACTTGTGAGGATTTTATTTAGATTTTTAACATCTGCATTCACAAGGGAGACTGTGTAATCTTGGTGACAAGATTACTTTAACTTTGCAATAGTGTTTGGGTAAATTTTGGTCTTTTCTATGCTTTGGAAGAGCTATACATCTCTTCCTTAAATATCTTAAACAACTACATACAAAACTATTACTACTTGACCCCACAACCTTCTTTTAAAAGTGCCCATCAGCAGACGAATGGATAAGGAAGCTGTGGTACATATACACAATTGAATATTACTCAGCCATTAAAAAGAATTCATTTGAATCAGTTCTAATGAGATGGATGAAACTGGAGCCCATTATACAGAGTGAAGTAAGCCAGAAAGATAAACACCAATACAGTATACTAACGCATATATATGGAATTTAGAAAGATGGTACTGATAACCCTATATGCAAAACAGGAAAAGAGACACAGATGTACAGAACAGACTTTGGGACTCTGTGGGAGAAGGTGAGGGTGGGATGTTTCGAGAGAACAGCATCGAAACATGTATATTATCTAGGGTGAAACATCACCAGCCCAGGTTGGATGCATGAGACAAGTGCTCAGGCCTGGTGCACTGGGAAGACCCAGAGGGATGGGATGGGGAGGGAGGCGGGAGGGGGGATCGGGATGGGGAACACATGTAAATCCATGGCTGATTCATGTCAATGTATGGCAAAAACCACTACAATATTGTAAAGTAATTAGCCTCCAACTAATAAAAATAATTGGGAAAAATAAATAAATTTTAAAAAGTAGTTTTATAAAATGTTCAATCATTTATAAAATATTTTATCATTATTTACATTTTTGAAGTTTTCATACATTCACAAAAGTGTTGGTAATCTACCGTGTTCCAGATAATTGCCTATTTTCTTTGAGATTTGCAAAGTATTTGCATAATTATATATATTATTCTTATTGTAAACTACCCTTCTGAAATTATATCCTTTTTATCATATTGTTTGTATCTCATATCTTTTTATTTAATTACAGTCGCTAGATTACTAAAGGTTATTTTTTCAAATTGACTCATGTTTATATGTCAGCTCCATTTTTCACTACATTAAGTTTGGCTTCATCTCTTTTTATTTTACCACCACAGTGGGTAGCCACTCCCTCCTCCAGGGGATCTTCCCAACCCAGAGATCGGACACAGGTCTCCTGCTTTGCAGGCAGATTCTTTACCGTCTGAGCCACTGGGGAAGCCCCTTTTTATTTTATTGGGGTTGCTTTTCCCTTCTTTCCTAATTTATTGAATTGAACACTTAAATCATACATATTTTAACTCTCTTTCTGGATAAATAGTTCATTTAATAACTATGGGTCTGCCTGGGAGAATAGCTCTATTCCTACCAGGTAGAGAGCTTTTATTTTCATTAGTTTCAAAGTAGTCTGTAAATGTATTTTGTCCCTCTATGTTCCCATTGTTATTAAAAAGACTTTTTAAAAATTAGTTATTTATAGTTTAATTTTGCATTGATCAGAAAATGGGACTTATGAAATTTACATTTTAGGGAACACAGTAGGATTTTTATGACCTAGCATATCCTCTGCTCTGGTCAATATCCCACAGATGCTAGAAAATAAGGTAAATTCTTTATTTGTGTGTAAAATGGTAGACACTTGGGAGTTCTCAGCAGTACAGAGGTTAGGACTCCGCACTCTCCCTGTCAGGGCCAGGGTTCAATCCCTGGGCAGGGAACTGAGATCCCACAAGCCACACGGCACAACCAAAAATTTTTAAGGTAGACACTTTATTAATATTACTATTCTGACAGTTTCGGCCTTTTTTAAATTGTTTAACTCGTTTCCAGCCTTCTTTCTGTTGTCTTATTTTCTGCTTTCTGCTTCTTAGTTTCCTTGTTATCTTTTTCCTCCGTTTCTTGCTGTCTATATAAGGAATTGTTCGCTTTTACCTCTCCCCCTGGAGGAGGAGGGAGGGAGGGATGATGGGGAAAATATTTAGGTGTGATGATTTGCTCACAGTCTCAGGGGGGATGATGGCTGCACAGGTGCACACCGATGCCAAAATGCGTGAAATTTTATGTCTGAAATATGTGCAATTATAGTATGTCGATTATACCTTAATTATACCATTTTTAAAAATGCCTGCCGCATAGCTCCAAAAGACCTGAACACTCACTGGAGATCAACCCCATGGAACCCAGGCTCCCTCCCCAGCAGAGATCCAGCCCCGTGCAGACCTTACAGATGTATGGATCTTCCTCTTACACAAACGTGCAAAACCCTTCTACTATCGCTTTTTCTCATCGAACATATTTTGGTACAAACTTTTAGCTCTATTAGTGATCTCCTTTCTGATAAGCAAATGCACATGCAAGCTAATATGTTTTATAGTTTCATTTATGAATTTATTTTTGGCCACATTGGGTCTTCACGGCTGCTTGTGAGCTTTCTCCTGTTATGAAGGGCAGAGGCTACTCGCTAGTTGCGATGTGCGGGCTTCTCATTGCGGCGGCTTCTCTTGTCGTGGAGCATGGGCTCTAGAGCACAGACTCAACAGCCGTGGTGCACGGGCTTCGTTGCTCCACAGCACGGAGGATCTTCCCAGATCAGGGATCAAACCTGTGTCTCCTGCATCGGTAGGTGGATTCTTTACCACTGAGCCTCCAGGGAAGCCCTCAAGCTTATAATGTCTATATTTGCCAGAATCAAGAACAATATAATAAGCCTTGACAAGCCTGAAGAAAAGCTTTATTTTGTCCTAGTGTATAGTATTCAGAGGAGAAATAAAAAACAAGCCTATTTGTTCTTCCTTTATAGTTAAGCTGTTTTTTAATATCTCTCTGCTCAGTGAGGAAAACTTGGGAAACACAGAGAAAAATAACTGATTGCCTAGAACCACACCCAACGTAGATAAGGCTGTTGATACTTTGGTGTGGGTCTTTCTGATCTTTTCTCCCCTCTGTAAGGTACGGGGAGTTCCCTGGTGGCCTAGTGGTTAGGATTCTGGGCTTTCACTGCCAGGGTCTGGGTTCAGTCCCTGGTTGGGCATCAGAGACCCCACATGCATGCAGCATGGCCACAAAAAATATAATGACACATACCCACTTAAACTGAGAACAAGATCCACAGATTAAAAAGCAGAGGAAATGTTTGGTTGAACTTTTCCAGCTATTTGGAAGAGAATTAATAAATGACTCCGCTTCTGAATGCATTTTTTATTACCAGAAAATCCCTTTCTCCTTCAAGAGATGAAGAAATTCTTCAAGAGATGGGAATACCAGACCGCCTGACCTGCCTCCTGAGAAATCTGTATGCAGGTCAAGAAGCAACAGTTAGATCCGTACATGGAACAATGGACTGGTTCCAAATTGGGAAAGGAATATGTCAAGGCTGTATATTGTCACCCTGCTTATTTAACTTATAAGCAGGGTACATCATGTGAATTGCCAGGCTGGATGAAGCACAAACTGGAATCTAGATTGCCAGGAGAAATATCAATAACCTGAGATAAGCAGATGACACCACCCTTCAGGCAGAAAGCGAAGAAGAACTAAAGAGCCTCTTGATGAAAGTGGAAGAGGAGAGTGAAAAAGTTGGCTTAAAACTCAACATTCAAAAAACTAAGATCACAGCATCTGGTCCCATCACCTCATGGCAAATAGATGGAGAAACAATGGAAACAGTGACAGACTTTATTTTCTTGGGCTCCAAAATCACTGCAGATGGTGACTGCAGCCATGAAATTAAAAGATGCTTGCTCCTTGGAAGAAAAGCTATGACCAACCCAGACATCATATTAAAAAGCAGAGACATTATTTTGCCAACAAAGGTCCATCTAGTCAAAGCTGTGGTTTTTCCAATAGTCATGTATGGATGTGAGAGTTGGACCATAAAGAAAGTTGATCACCGAAGAACTGATGCTTTTGAACTGTGGTGTTGGAGAAGACTCTTGAGAGTCCCTTGGACTGCAAGGAGATCAAACCAGTCAATCCTAAAGGAAATCAGTCCTGAATATTCATTGGAAGGTCTGATGCTGAAGCTCCAATACTTTGGCTACCTGATGTAAAGAACTGACTCATTGGAAAATACCCTGACGCTGGGAAGATTGAAGGCAGGAGAAGGGGACAACAGAGGATGAGATGGCTGGATGGCAACACCATCTTGATGGACATGAGTTTGAGCAAGCTCCGGGAGCTGGTGATGGACAGGGAAACTTGGCGTGCTGCAGTCCATGGTGTTGCAAAGAGTCGGACATGACTGAGGCATTTAACTGAACTTAACTGATTCTTTGGGAGGGAAAAAAAACACTGAATGAGCTAGGAACTTTTCTGGAAAGTCTAGCATAGGTGGTTGCTATATTGTTCTTCCTCCTCTGTAAGAAAAAATAGAACAAATGGAGCCAGACCTGCTTAACCACGCACAAATCTTTGAGCCAAAAGTTTTTCATCTGGGAAGTGAGGATGGTAACGTGGTCACTGGGAGTACTTAGTAAGAGAAAGAGGAGCAGGAGGTAACAGGGTTGTAATGAATGAAAGGGGCTTTGAAAGTTACAAACTGTGACAGTGCTAGATAAATCAATCCCTTGTGATTGGCTCCATGAGTGCCTCCTCTTTGTGTCCCCTCCCCTCTGTTATGGGACATCCCTGTTATGGGACACTCAGGGAAAATCCCCTCTACCCAGCCTAAGAATTTCCATCATCCTCATGTAACCACTATCCCCTCTTACGGGGAAACAGATGGGATTAACAGATTGTCGCTATTGTCTCTTGTTCTTAAGCAAGGTACACAAGGATCTGTGTGTCCCCTTACAGAAGAGAGGCTCTATCGCTGCCACAGAGAAGGGAACATGTGAGGTCCACAAATACCCTCAGAGTTCCTCTCTGCTTAGAAATCAAGCTTGCTTGGTGTATCAGTAAGGATCATGTTCAACCACGTGTGACTGAAACTCAAAATAACAGTGACTCAAACACAAGAGAACTTTATTTCTCTCTCACATTAAAGAAACCCAGAAGTAGGAAATACAGAACTGACATGAAGGACACAAGGCCATCAAGAACCTCAGTTCTCTCTAGCACGCTGCTCCACCATCACTAAAATGTGACCCTTGTGATCTAAGATGGCTGCTAGCACTCCAGCCATCACACCCGTATTCCAGACAGCCAGACACAAGAAGGATCCAAGAAGGGCATGCTCCTAATTTTTTAAGATGAATTCTGGAAGTCCCACAAGACACTGCTGTTCATATCCCATTCGGCCATAGATGACTCACTTAGCTACAAGGGAAGCTGGGAAACAGTCTTTGGGATGGTCAGCAATGGGTGAGTTAAAAATCAAGGTACTGAGATGGCTCCATGTAAGGTCAGCTGGTAGAAGATTCCAGGGACTCTTGAAAGGAGAAAGCATTATTCTTATTCTTATTCTTGAAAGGAATAAGATATCTTATTAGGTGACTTGGAGGGCGGCGGTGCCTGTTGCTGGAATGCAGTTTGATTGGTCACCCTGGCACAAAAAGGAGCATCTAAAAAGCCATACCTGGGAGTCCCAGCCTATCTATGTTAGGACCGTGGTTCTCTAATGGCTGTGATAAAGACCCCCAGCCTCAAGGGGGATTGTCTGAGTAGGACTCAGTGGTCACACAGGCACCAAAGTCTTGCTGAGTCCCTGCCTAAAGTCCTTGGATCATGACCAAAGGAGACTTTAGGGACGGAACCCCGACCTCTCACTCCAGGATCCACAAGGATGGCAGGCTCTGAGGCTGATCAACTTGAGTAGTAAAAGTGTGTGTGTTGATTCTCCCGAGTGCTGAAAGAGAATCAGTTGTACATGAAAATGCAGAGCTGGGTCTCAGCATTCATGGAAACTGAGCCCCCTTTTTTTTGCTGAAGGATCCTCGGGTATAAAAGCATGAGGCTGTGATGGAGAAAACAGTGTTAGACTTTGTGCGTGAATCCATTAGCCTAGCACTTGTATCCTAGATAAGCAGAGAGCCGGTGCCATAAAGAATGAAGCCTGGAAAGGCACTTACAGATCACGTGCATAAACACACAGGCGCGTGTGCACGCACACACGCACACGCACACGCACGCACACACACACACACACACACACACACACACACACACACACACACAGCCTTCCTTCTCAGATGAGAAATGAGGCCAGAGAGGGAAAGACTTGGCCCAGGATGGAATCCGCTGTCAGGAGGTAACCCAATGGGGAGGTAACTGTGAGGAAACTGCCCAAAAGTTAGAAATGTGGGGCAATTAACTGACTGCCATTTGACCTAGGGTGGAGATAATTCTTCCAGACAAAGACAGACAAGCCAGTCCCCAAGGAAGCAGGGCCCAGCAAGGGACTCTCTGATGACCGTCATACCATGAGGCTTGCTCTGATCCCTGGAACCCAGGTCAGAATTCAGCAAATGGGAAAATCTGCCGAGATTCAAGACCACCTAGCTTTCTAAGCAGAGCGGCGTGATAAAGTGGAACCACGTGTGACTCCAGGGCAAGTTAATCAATTCTGAAAAAGTGCCAAGCCAGGTGCCCCTAAATCCTCCATGTCTGCCCTGAGGGGGCAGAGATGCAGCTAGACATGTGCACTGATGGGAAGGACACTGCTCTGCACCCAAGGACCTCCCTCTGGACCCCTGAGGCATCTTGAACAGGTCCTACAATGTCTCTGAGACTCTGGACCCTCAGCTGCCACGCAGGGCTCCCGACTAGCTGATCTCCAAGTCCCATGACAGCTCTGCAAGTTCCTCTCTGTGCAGGGAGGTCAGTGGACCTAAGCCTCCCTGAGGAAGGAAGGATGGGAAGGGGAGGCAGGAGGGAAGCACCTGGGCATTTGTGTGTCTGAACCTCAGTCTCCAGGTAGCCTTTTCTCTTCTGTGCCTGTTTCCTCATCAACAAAATGAAAATGAAAATCCTTGCCCTCGACGTCAGAGGATTATTGTTAGGATAGAAGCATAATGTTTTGCCAACTGTCAGACACTTAGTGCCATGCACAGGTGGGCATTTTTAAATTTGTATCTATAGTTAATTGGATGGAGAATCAAGAGATGTAGACACCTGTGGTGTGATCCTGGGTGAGCCTCTTCTTTCCAACTGGTCCACTGAACGAGCGCAAAGGTTCCTGAGCTCATGTGTCATCTTTTCTGTGAACAGGTACTGTCTCACTTGAGCCTCCAGCACCCCAGGAGGTAGATGCAACAGGCGCTGCACTCCTGTGTGCTCTGACTCCAAAGCCCGCCCTGAGCTTGGTGACGGGCTGACGTGGACCGCTTCTTGTCTCCAATCCTGCAGGGGCAGAGGAAGGAGGTATGCTTGCACTGTGGTATTTAGGACTGACCCTGGTGGCTCAGACAGTAAAGAATCTGCCTGTAATGCGGGAGACCTGGGTTTGATCCCTGGGTTGGGAAGATCCCCTGGGGGAGGGCATGGAAACCCACTCCAGGATTCCTGCCTGGAGAATTCCACAGATAGAGGAGCCTGGCGGGCTACAATTCATGCGGTCACAAAGAGTCGGACATGACTGAGCGGCTAACACAACACACACACTACGTTATTACACGTGGGTTTTATTTGACTCTAAGTGCCACACTGATGAGTGAATGTTCCCAGAGGAGGCATCTGTCCTGCGTATCCTGGCTTTAGCTCGTTTGCGTGTCCATCTCGGCTTGCTTGAATCGTAAACCATTTTAGGTAGAGGGGAAGGAGCAAATCCTATGTCATAGGCCCATTTTGACTCCATCACTCCATGCAAGCAGTGTATTTTCTTTTAAAGGCCTGAGAGCTCCCTTCAGGGGGCAAAAAGCAGAAAAAGACTTTGTAAAAGCCCTGTGGAATTTTGCCTGGGTTTCAAACATTTGGAATGGCCACATGGCATTTGATGGGGTTCTATGCAACATTCTGGGTAACATGTGTGGGGTTTCCAGAAGTCCTGATGGAGTTCCAGAAAGGCTGGGGTAGGCTCACTGGTCATTTCACAAGTTGGTGGGGGGATCCCACGAGGTCTTAGATGGAACTGGGTTGGGAAGCCAGGAAGATCAAGTTTAAGGATGTGGTAGGTGCAGAGAGCTCTGTGTGCTGAGGTGCAGAGTTGGGGGAGTCCCGGCCAGCTACCCCAGGGAAGGGCAGAGCCATCCAAGTGCAGGATCCAGGAAGAGGCAGGGCCCAGACGAGAGCCTTTCTAGAAGATGAGGAAGAAAGAGGTCCTGCCTTTGAGAGGCTCTAACAGGCCAGGCCAGAGAACCCACGTTCCCAAAGGAAACCAGGGGCCAAGACAGGGAGTGGGGTGTAGAAAATGTGCTTGCATCTGGATGGTTAGGTTCATAAAAGGAAAAACATGCCTCATTATATCCCTGAAACGTGACTCTCCTAATACTAGCCTTTTATTCGTAATTCTTTCAACTCCCAAACCCACTGTGACTCAGGGACACTCCCTCCCGTGTTCTGCCTCTTCTTGCCCCAGGAACTCAGCCTTGTGCACAAAGGCCACATGGGAAAGACTGGCAATACCAAGACCCCCGTGACAGTAACTGTGGGACTGGGAAGTTATTCCACATCCAAGGGTATGAATAGAAATTCAATGGAACCCATGTTCCAGGCTCACTCAAACAAAAACAGCACATGAGTTTTCTTTACAGGACATCCATCAGTCTGGCTACAGCAGTAGTTCTATGCATCCTTGGTTAAAAACCCTGAGAACAAATCAAATATCACCTTAAAATGTTATGTGTTTAATAGACATTTTTCCCCAAAATGTGGGGTTCCTGATGGGAGGAGGTGGGTGAAGCCAAAAGCAGACCACTGATGTCTGTCTGTGGCCTAACCTGCTGAGCCCTGGAGTAAGGACTGAGGGAGCCCCAGCTTCCTCACTGACGCCCAAGAGGCCTCGCTCACGATGGGAAAGGCTGGTGAAAGCTCCACCAATGTATTCGTTTAATGAACAAATGCAGGGCCCACGGGCCACTGTTTCCTGCTCCCTAACAAAGGCCCACAGCTTTCTACAAATCTCCCCAGTAAAAACACACACACCAGCTCAGGTGTTTGGGGGTCTCCCACTGGAGGGGCTTAGGCAGCCTTACGCTCAAGAGCAGTAACTGTGGGACAGGCCCGGGCGGGCCCACCTTTCCCCTCTGATTCCAGCTTTTCCATCACATGTAGCCCCACTGCCTGCTACCAGCACCCCAAAATGGCACCCACTGCTCCTGCAGGTCACCCCGCATTCCCAGAGCACCACTGACTGCTAACCGCTCCCCGTACCGCCCCCCACCCCAACCAAGGTCCCTGCATGCTGGAACCATGAGGACCAGGAGCAGGCACGATTCTCCAGGCTTCTCAGAGAGTTCTGGACAGAAGTGGGCGAAGGGCTCTCTCCACGTTATTGTTACCTTTCCCCACCTGATTGGAGGCCCATGGACCCAGACCTCATCTGATATTCTGATGACTTAAGTCCAGATGAAGGAAGTGGATATTTTCAAGAGGTTGCTCACCACCAATGCACCAGTGGAAATTAACAATGACCATCTAAGCAGCATCCATCCGTTCACTGAAGGGGCATCTTTGGACCCGCACCGTGCTAGGTGTTTCAGGTAGATGAATTAGACTCACAAGGAATCAAACACAGCAATAAGTAATTCAGAAAAGTACATTAGTTTAAAGGAGAGGTTGGCGAACTTTTTCTGCAAGTGGCCAGAGAACTATGTGGGACTTCTCCGGTCATTCCGTAGCTCCAATATTTTGGCCACCTGATGCAAAGAGCCAACTCATTGGAAAAGATCCTGACGATGGGGAAGATTGAAGGCAAGAGGAGGAGGCGGCAGAAGATGAGACAGTTGGATGGCATCATTGGCTCAGTGGACACGAGCAAACTCCGGGAGACAGCGAAGGACAGGGAAGCCTGGCGTGCTGCAGTTCATGGGGTCACAAAGAGTCAGACATGACTTAGCGACTGAACAGCAACAAGAAATCTCTGACACAACCACTCGACTCTGCCACTGTGCGCAGTGTGACAGCCGCCCTAGACAATGTGGAGGTGAATGAGCGTGTGTTTCAGTAAAACTTTATTTATAAAAAATACGTGGGGGCCAGGTTTAGCCCTTGGGCTATGGTTTAGAGTAAACCACATGTTAGCTGCTGCCATATGTTGATTTCTGCTCTGCGGGCAGCTCCCCTCTACGTCTGAATTCAGAGCCTCAGGCTCCTACCACTGTGCTGCTCCAATATTTTCCACGTGTGTGTGGTACTGAGGGCACTGTGCTTGGGAGTGTTGCCCCGTGAAGGGATGACAGAGAGGATGAAGGACCTGCCTCTTGGGCACCTTGCTGGCAGCAACACACACCGCTTTGTCCTCGGGTCCTGTGGGCAAGAACACGTCCCGGGGCTCCAGTGAGATGCAGTGGTTCCTGGGGAAACCCCTTCCAACCTTGACTCCTCACGGAATCTGGGAGCAGACAAGTGACAAGGAAATTACTAGACGTATTTCCAAGCCTCAGAAGTGCAGATTAAGTCCGGACAGAACTGAGGTTTTAACAGTCACCTAAGTCTCTCAGCCTGCCGCGGGTGAAAAAGAGAGCTTGTTCTTCACTGAGGACAGGAGGAAGAGGAGTGAAACCAGGTTGGGGTCGGGGGAGGGTTGGGCCTGAGCACGGGGGCTCACCGGCAATGCCCAGGAGCCCAGGCTTCATCTCTAAGACAACGGAGAATGAGATGGGGAGCAAGGCGATTAGATGTATTACAGATCACAAGGATGCAGAGGCGGCTCAGTGGTGAAGAATCCACCTGCCAATGCAGGAGACGAGTTCGATCCCCAGGCAGGAAAGAGCCCCTGGAGAGGGAAATGGCAACCCACTAGGCTATTCCTATGGCCAGTGCAGGATGGCTTAGAGAGGAGGAAGATTGGAGGCCAGGGAACAAAAGAGTTCTTCAACAGTTCTAACCAGCAGGAAGCAAGAGGGGAGGGTTCTAGACCATTTTAGGATGTAACGCCACAAAAATTTGTGAGGGGGGTTGTAGGCGTGCAGGTTTCCTGGCTGGGTGACTGGGTGGGTAGTGGGGGCTTCTGCAGAGATCAGAGAGCCAGGAGGAGCAGATACGGGGAGGCGGGTGAGTTTTCAGGACATGCTGAATTGTGGGTGTCAGGGGACGTCCAGGTGATGGGACTGCTGGGTCCACTGGGCTGCTGGCCAAGATCACAGAAGTCATCTCACAAAGCGAGCCAGCAGGGCATGGGGCCACCAACCCACACTCGCACCCGCAGAGCTGTCTGGAGAGGGAGACAAGCCAGGTGCAGCTCGGGGGATGGGTCATGATTTACACCCGAGAATACTGATTTCAAACAGGTGGAAAATCCGAGCCGGCAAGGGAAGACAGGAAAAAGACGCTGATACCCATTCATCAAGGGCTGCAGATCAAGGAGACCAGATGTTGCTGGACAAAAAAATGCAAAGAATTTCATAATTTATCCCGCAGACAAGAAGAGCCTGTTAAGGTCGGGGCAGGCAGCCTGGAGTTCCAGGTCAGCCGGGAACTCTCCAGTGGGGGCGGTAAGTGTGACCGCCCGTTACCAATTGATGCCAGGCGGTGTCAGACACACACCCCTGTAAACACCTGCACTGCGGGCAAAGAGCCTCCACGGACAAGCGGCCTCCTCTGGATCCAACTGTCCCAACGCTGGGCTCCTGGAGGGAGCCTGGATTAGCTTGACAGTCTCAATACCCCTCCTCTGGTGCACTCTTGACCTGAAAACTCAGTGTCGCTATCGTCCCCTACCCGGGGCCAGGCCCATCCCGTGTGGTTGAATCCTCACCACGACACAGGGGCTGTTTCCACCACTTGTGGGGTGCGGTGGGGAGGGGACCCCAAAGGGTGGAGAAGAAAGGGGACTGCCCAGTTCCTACTGCTGGAGCCAGCACAGCACATTTCCACACAAGCTTTGGAGTCAGGACTGGGATCAAGTGAGTTCTTTTTCTTAAATGTTTAAAGAATGAATGTCTGTCCCAATCACCAATTATTAGAGAAACGCAAATCAAAGCTACCGTGACGTATCACCTCACACTGGTCAAAACTGTTGCTGTTCAGTCCCTCAGTCCTGTCTGACTCTCTGGACTGCAGCACGCCAGGCTTCCCTGTCCTTCACCATCTCCCGGAGTTTGCTCACACTCATGTCCATTGAGTCGGTGATGCCATCCAACCATCTTGTCCTCTGTCGCCCCCTTCTCCTCCTGCCCTCAATCCTTCCCAGCATTAGGATCTTTTCTAATGAGTCAGCTCTTCGCATCAGGTGGCCAAAGTATTGGAGCTTCAGCATCAGTCTTTCCAATGATTGATTTCCTTTAGGATGGACTGGTTTGATCTCCTTGCAGTCCAAGGGACTCTCAAGAGTCTTCTCCAACATCACAGTTCAAAAGCATAAATGCTTTGGTGCTCAGCCTTCTTTATGGTCCAAATCTCACATCCATACATGACTACTGGAAAAAACCATAGCTTTGACTATACAGACCTTTGTCGGCAAAGTAACGTCTCTACTTTTTAATACATTGTCCAGGTTTGTTATAGCTTGTCTTCCAAGGAGCAAGTGTCTTTTAATTTCATGACTACAGTCACCATCTGCAGTGATTTTGGAGTCCAAAAAAAAAAAAAAGTCTGTCACTGTTTCCCCATCTATTGCCATGAAGTGATGGGACCGGATGCCATGATCTTTGTTTTTTGAATGTTGAGTTTTAAGCCACCTTTTTCACTCTCCTCTTTCACCTTCATCAGGAGGCTCTTTAGTTCCTCTTCACTTTCTGCCATAAGAGTGGTGTTATCAGCATATCTGAGGTTATTGATATTTCTCCTGGCAATCTAGATTCCAGCTTGTGCTTTATCCAGCCCAGCATTTCGCATGATGTACTCTGCATAGAAGTTAAATAAGTATGGCGACAATATATAGCCTTGACATACTCCTTTCCCAATTTGGAACCAGTCCATTTTTCCATGTCTGGTTCTAATGACCTGCATACAGTTTCCTCAGGAGGCAGGTAAGGTGATCTTTTGTATTCCCATCTCCTTAAGAATTTTCCACACTTTGTTGTGATCCACACAGTCAAAGGCTTTAGCGAAGTCAGTGAAGCAGAAGTAGATGTTTTTCTGGAATTCTCTTGCTTTTTCTATGATCCAGCAGATGTTAGCAATTTGATCCCTGGTTCCTCTGCCTTTTCTAAATCCAGCTTGAACATCTGGAAATTCTCATTTCACATACTATTGAAACCTGGCTTGGAGAATTTGGAGCATTACTTTGCTAGCATGTGAGATGAATGCAATTGTGCAGTAGTTTGAATATTCTTTGGCATTGCCTTTCTTTGGGATTGGAATGAAAACTGACCTTTCCAGTCCTGTGGCCACTGCTGAGTTTTCCAAATTTGCTGGCATATTGAGAGGAGCAATTTCACAGCACCATTTTTTAGGATTTGAAAGAGCTCAACTGGAATTCTATCACCTTGACTAACTTTGCTCATAGTGGTGCTTCCTAAAGCCCACTGGTCAAAATGGTCATCCTCAAAAATTCTACAAACAATAAATTCTGGAGAGGGTGTGGAGAAAGGGAACCCTCCTACACTGTTGGGGGGAATGTAAATTAATACAACCATTATAAAGAACAGTAGGGAGTCTCCTTAAAACACTAGAAATAGAACTGCCCAGCAATCCCACTCCTAGGCATACACCTGGAGAAGATCATAATCAGAAAGACAGATTTTCCCCAATGTTTACTGCAGCACTATTTACAATAGCCAAGACATGGAAGCAACCTAAATGTCCAACAACAGAAGAATGGTTAAAAAAGATGTGGCACATATATACACATATATATGTATATGGCTGAATGGAATACTATTCAGCCATAAAAAGGAATGAAACTGTGCCATTTGCAGACATGTGGATGAACATAGAGACTGTGATAGAGAGTGAATTAAGCCAGAAAGAGACAAACAAATATGCAAATATCACATTTTAATGAACAGATGTGTACTCTAGAAAATGGTGTGTTGCCGTTGCTCGGTCGCTAAGTCACGTCCAACTCTTTGTGGCCCCGTGGACTGTAGCCCGCTGGGATTTCCCAGGCAAGAATACTGGAGTGGGTTGCCATTTCCTTCTCCAGGGGATCTTCCCAACCCAGGGATTGAACCCGCATCTCCAGCATTAGGCAGGCATTAGCAGGCAGATTCTTCACAGTTGAACCACCAGAGAAGCCCTTAGAAAATGGTATAAATGAACGTATCTACAAAGCAGAAATAGAGAGACAAACATACGGAAACCAAGGGGGGAAGGGAGTGGGATGGATTAAGAGACTGGGACTGACATACATACACTACATGTATAAAATAATTAACTAATGAGAACCAGCCGTACAGCACAGGGAATTCTGCTCGGTGATCTGCGGTGATCTAAATGGGAAGGAAATCCAAAAAGGCGGGGCTAGATGTAACACGCAGAGCTGATTCAGCCCGCTGCACGGCAGGAACTAACACAACACTCTAAAGCAACTCTGCTCCAACGAAAAATAAAAAAAGAGTGAATGTTTGATCAGTTCAAACCCCCTTGGACTCCCAAACCAAGCTCCTTCTTTTTAGCTGGACTGGTCCCAAGATACCTATGATGGTGTGTAAGAAGAGGTGCCTGGGTGTTTCACATGGGCAGAATTGCTCGTTATTTCCTGCTGAATACGATACAAACCAGAGTCGTGACTTCTACCATCAGTCACAGCAAAGTCTCAAGTCCTGCAAAAACAGGACCTCTCAGCTTGTGAGGCCTGGACTCAAACTGAAACTTCTAACACACAGGAGAAGAAACCAAGGAATTTGAGCTGAGAGTCCCCATTGGCCCAAATTATTCTCAATGACACATCTGAAGAATCCTACACCAAGCAGGATTTTCCCTAGGATGCATGGATGGTTTAACATACACAAATCAATGTGATACATCACAGTAATAGACAGAAAGATAAAAAACCATGTGATTGTCTCCAAAGTTGCAGAAAAAGCATTTGACAAAATTTAATATCCTTTCATGATAAAATCCTCAACAAACTGGGTATAGACGAAACATGCTGCTATTTAGTTGCTGAGTCGTGTCTGACTCTATGCAACCCTATGGACTGTGGCCCACCAGGCTCTTCTGTCCATGAGATTTCCCAGGCAAGAACACTTACATCCAAATAATAAAGGTCATCTATGACAAGCACACAAAAACATCACACTCAACTGTGAAAGTTTGAAACTCTTTCCCCAAAGATCAGGAACAAGATGACGGTGCTCATTCTCACCACTACTATTCAACATGGCACTGGAAGTCCTAGCCAGAACAATTAAGCAAGAAAAAAATAAAAATGCCTCTAAACCAGAAAGGAAGACGTGAAATTGTCATTATTTGCAGATGATGTGGCCTTAAACACAGAAATTCCTAACAACTGTTAGGCTCAAAGAAAAAACCTGTCAGAACTAACAGACAAATTCCGTAAAGTTGCAGGATATAAAATCAACATATAGAAATCAGTTGCGTTTCTGTACACTGACCAAGAAACATCGGAAAAAGAAATTTTAAAAACTATTCCTTTCATAAGAGCATCAAAAACAGTAAAATACTCAGGAATAAATTTAACCAAAGACAAGAAAAGATCTGTATAATGAAAATTACATGACTTTGATAAAAGGAAGTGAAGAAGGCACAAACAAATGGAAAGATATTCCATGTTCTTGGATTGGAAGAACTAATATTGCTAAAATGTCCAATACTACCCAAAGCCATCTATGGATTCAGTGCAATCCCTATCAAAACTCTTAGGGCCCCAGATTGCTCTTGAAAGGGACCTCATTAGAAGTCATCAGCCCGTCACCGCCCTCTGGCGTGTCCTCCAAGGGACACAACTGCTCTGCTCAGCACATCAAGAGCCCTGTGGTCTGAATCACACTGCCCGGGTGAGATGCCGACAGCAGTGAGGTCTACACTCAAGTCCCCAAAAGCAACAATGATGAGAGCTAGCTGGTCAGGGAGAGGGACCCGGCAGTGACCATCTACGGGCCAGAAATGACCCTGGAGGAAAGGGTCTCTGCTCTTACGTGCCCACCCCTGGATCTGGCCAGCATATGTGTTAGGGGGCTGGAGGAATGGGAGGATGGAGGAACACTGAGGAGGGAAGGAAGGAGGCCCCAGGGTCAAGGCACTGGAAAGATCAGACTCGTGTCTGGGGGCATCACAGACCTCCCGGGGTGGCTGCCTAGGTGATCTTCAGAAACGAGAACCCCTGGCCAAGGTCTATGTGGTGCCTTGTCGCCATCCCTTCAGGCTGGTCAGGCTCAGCTGCTGGGTCCCCACAGCCCCTGGGTATCCTCTCCCATAATCCTGAATTCAAGGTACCACATTGTTGCCGTTTTCTGTTTGCTTCATAGGCTGGGTCCTCTAAGTGCTCACACCATCATTGAGAAGGAATAGATGCGCCTTTCTGGGAGTCGAGGGGTAGGGGGTTGGGATGGGGGCTGGATGGACAAAGAGGCGGAAGGAGGTGGGCTTCCTCCTCCTCTGTCCCCTCCCCGCCACCGGCCCCCTCAGTCCCAAGCGAGCGGCTGGGCCCAGCGAGGGAGCCGGCAGACACAGCGTCCTGACTGCCGGGAGCAGTGACTCAGCCACCATCTGTTATTTAATGAGAAGATGACAAGCCAATTGGCGTGTTTCCCCCGCTTCTCTTTAATATGGCAAATCGAGAAATGTGACTTTCTTGATCTATATTTTAATGATTCTGACTTGCTCACTCTTACTTCTCTTAATTCAGCAGTAAATAAAGCTGTGATTTGCACAGGAATCCCTACTGGGGTTTCTTCTCATTTTGCTTTGGGGGTTTAGGTCTTTTTTGGTGAATGGGGGGGATGAGTAAGAGGGTTTGACCAGGTGACGCCCATCCTGATTCTGCCGCTAGAAGGGGCCAAGTTCAATCCCAGGGTCTGCTCCATGAATCACAAAGAGATGGGGCCCAGGAAAGCCCTCCTGACCCAGCCCACTCGAGAGGGGCCAGCCCGCCGTGGCAGGGGACAAGCTCTCCTTGCACAAGTGTAGACGAAGCCTGAGGCTGCGCTGGTCCAGGCGGGCTCTGCCACTGGCGCTGCGTGACCCTGGGCGGGTCCCTCTCCCCCTCGGGCCTCGGGTTCTCGGGCCTTAGAGGGAGGAGGCCCCGCCAGGCCCTGCAGCTCCACAGTGCAGGCTGGGATTCTTCTGGACGGATGGTTTATGTCTCACTACTCACTCCTTACGTGACCTCAGGCAAGTTCCCCGCGCAGGGGACCAAGTCTTCAGCTCTGAGCTGTGCCCAGGGGAGGGCAACAGCACCCACGCTCCTCACAGCGCCCCAAGGAAGGAGTGAGGTCACCCCCCAGAGAAGGAGCCACACAGAGAGGGCATCTCGTCCACCATCACGTGCCTCCTGGCCTGCAGCGGGGCTCGGGTCTGTGATGGGACGGCGGCTCCCCACCCAGGACCCTGCTGTCTTTGATCCCCTAAGTCCTCGGGAGCTTCAGTAGCTTTGCAGGAAGCCACTTGGCTCATGAGGACATGGGTTCTGGCATGTGACAAGCCACCGTTTGGATCTGTTTATCGGCTATGTGACCCCGGGCCAGGGACCCCTGAGACTCAGTTTCCCCATCTGTTCAGCAGGGCTGAGAAGCCTACTCAGCACTAGCAGAAACAATGTAAAAAGTCAGGGGGCCTGCTGTGTCTAGGAAAGAGACTGCCGGCTTTGCCCCACTGGTGACAAGTCTGGCCCGAGCGCCCAGGCGCCATGCCCCTTGGCTCCCCACGCGAGCCACCAGACTCCTGCCTGGATGGACAGCCCCGGGGCGGGGGGTGGGGGCCTGGGGGCGCGGAGATCTGGCCACGTGCTCTGCCTTAGTCCAAAAGCCACGCTCACGTGACCATCGGCAGCGGATTGATGAAATTAAGCACAGATGGCTACTTTGTTGTTGTTCTTTGAACTGACAGCTGCTGGTATAAAAATAAATTAAATTAAATTTCACATAAGTCAGACTTTTTTGTATTTTTTTTAAATGATCTAAGTTTTTTTGTGTTGTTGTCGTTAAATTGTTTTCTTTCTTTTTAACATACGGAGGCAGAGAAAACTCCAGGGCAGCAGAAATAAGAATGAGAAGAGAGCTCCAGGGTGACCCCTAGATTTGGAGAAAATCCCCCACTATGCCTTCCCAAAGCCCCACCCCCACCCCCCAAGGTTTTTGAAGGACCACAGAGCTGCAGGGTTAAAAAAAAAAAATCTCTTCGCTCCTTTGTCTTAAGAGGCATCGGCCAGGGAGTCAAACAGTGTGACTTTGAAGCCAGTCTCGGCCACCAGCCCGTGGGCCCTTGAGAAATCATTCAGCTGTCCCCATCTGTAAGGAGGGAAGTGAGGCTGCCTCCCTGGGGGGCACCTAAGTGCTCAGCATTCTTGGCCTGTTATTACTTGCATGATCCAAGTAGATAGAGAACCCTCCCTCACTTGGAAGGATTATTGTGAAGGTTAAATGCAAGAGGAAATATGGAAAGAAGCCCCCAGCAACCCCTGATTCCCAGTAGGTTCTCAAAAACCACCTCCTGTGGCTGGCCTCACCCACTCACTCAACCCACCTCCTGCCTCCTTACCCCACATCTTGTGCACCAGGTCCAGGCTGGGCATGGCCACATGATACACAGAAGGACTGGGCAGCTACAATGAATGCCCCTGGGATCCCCATCAGCTGCCCTGTGGCTGTGTTCTGAGACAGTCCACCTACTGGCCATAGCCAAGTGGTCCAGGGGAGAACATTTGGGCCAGGCAGGCCAATCAGATCCCTGTCCTGAGGTTTTTCTAATGAGAGACAGAGAGAGAAAGAGATTGACCTTGCATCAGGTGATAAGCTGTGAACCTTTGGAGAAGGTGGTCGGGAGAGAGAGGATGAGGACAGCCCACAATGAGAGGCAGAGATGAGAGATGGGGAGAAAACCAGAGGACCATTCATTCTCTGGTCTTCCCTGCATCTCTGCAGCATCCTCACCCTTCCCACGATTCAGCTGTTCACCCTGGCTATAGACCTCTTTCTGCCTAAGCTGGCTCCAGCTCAGCGGCTCAACCAAAATGCCCTGTTTGTCCCTCCCAGGCCAGCGGAGGAGACCGCATGCGTTATTGACAATAACAGTAGGAAGAATCCACAAAGGGTCATAGGAGGGGTGAGATAAAAGGCGGTGGGCACCCTGGAAGGGAGAGGTCAACTCTGATGGGCAGTGTGAAAGCTTTCTGGGAGGAGGAGAGACAGGAGGCACGGGGCAGATTTGGACAGGTGAACAAGGTGATGCTCCAGGCAGAAGGAGCAGAGTGAGCAACGCCACGGAGGTGGGAAAGACAGGCCTGCCTTATGTACACGGTCAACAGTGGGGAAGCACACTAGGGGAGTGGGCAGGGTCAGATCATAAAAGGTCTAAGTGCTATTCTAAGGGATAAATGTTTCTCTACAGTCAGGAACCATGAGGGCACACACACCCCCCACACACAGGCTGCTCTTTCCTCTCAGGCCCCTGGCAGATCTTATTGACCCAACTCCTCACTGCGGTGGGACATGGTTTCAGGGTCCTTCTTGAGGCTTAATGCTCCAGGCTGATGGGACAAAGCATGTGGAGTAAAATCTATTTGCTACCCATATCACCCTGATGGGGAGGCTACTGGTCCGCATACACCCCCACCCCGCTCCCTATCTCCGGGCAGTGATTTGGTCCTAATCAAGTTTTAGCAGGTAGCACTGACAACAGACACTACCGGCTTTCGACAAGACCCTGTCCTGGCCTGGCACTCCAACGGCCGTCCATCAAACAAGGTAATGGACAAGACCAGTGACTTCCAAGTCTGTGTGTTTTAAGCATTTGAAAACTTTACTCAAATTCCACAAACCACTCTCCAAGTACACTAAAAATCACTCTCCTGTCTGCTCTAGGGAGAGGCGGCAGAGATCCACCCGGGTTACGAGCAGCTCTCTGTCCCGAGGTGCCTGTGCCTTCTCCCTGAGGATGTGTGTGTGTCCACGCCTAGTCACTCAGTCCTGTCCGACTCCTTGTGACCCCGTGGCCTGTAGTCCACCAGGCTCCTCTGTCCATGGGATTTCCCAAGCAAGAATACTGGAGGGGGTGGCCATTTCCTACTCGAGGGGATCTCCCCGACCCAGGGATCAAACTCGCGTCTCTGGTAACTTCTGCCTTGGCAGGTGGATCCTTTACTACCGCACCATCCGGGAAGCCCCAAGGGTGGGCACAGAGGAGTAAACCAGAATTCCTGGGTTCCCAGGGCAGGAAAAGGGAAAAGGCAGCTGAGAAAAGGACGTGGTCTCACAAACGGCCTCAAGCAGCATGATTCTGATGGAGCACCAGGGGCCGCTGGTCCTCTGGACCAAGGCATCCTATGGGATGAAGGGCTGAACTCCCAAGTCCTGTGGCCCACATTTGGCCTGGGAAGCAGGGCTTGAGTTCAATCATTCAACCCCAGGTTATGACCGTGCCAAGTGCAATGAGCAGTAAGACAGGGCTGGTCAAGAATGGTGATGATGCGGGTTCATGTTCCTTGGAGAACAGCTGCTTCTGTGCAGTTCAGGGGTCCTAGGCAGACACCTTGGGCTGGGGGTTTTCATGCCCCATGACATTAACCCGACCCCAAAGCTCCCGGAAGTGACCACTGAGGCCAACTCCCAGGGCCTCTGCTGCTATCCAGTCTTTGGGTAACTTGATGGAGCACAGGCCTCTGCCATTCTGGTGACCACTCATTATTTAGCAGGAAATGTCCCTGAGAGGTCCTTCTCCATGGGGACCTGACAAGTCAAGGCAGTTGTTTTCAAATGCCGGTGGTTTTCTAAAAATATTTTTGGCTGCATCAGGATCTTCGTTGCATCACATGGGATCTTCCATCACGTCTCAGTTGTAGCGTGCTGGAGTTTTCATTACAACACAACTCTCTGGTTGTGGCACATGGGCTTAGCTGCCCCTCGACATATGGGATCTTAGTTCTCCAACAGGGATCAAGCCCACATACCCGGCATTGTAAGGTAGATGCTTAACCACTGAACTACCAGGGATGCATGTGCTTTTATTTCTCCATCTGCGGGGAAGAGAAGGCAGAGGGCAAAACAGAGTTCTTCCAAGTCTCTTTTGATCCCAGGTTGAGCGCGGCATTTCCCTTCTCTTGACTTGGTTTCCCAGTTTATAAAAAACAGAAGTTGGACCGGCGACCTTTTTGGTATTTAAGAGCTAGGACTTTCTCCAAATCATTAAAAAAAAAACACAAAAACCGTGTAACAACAACAACAAGGATAAGAATGATAAACAACCATGGCAACTACTGTTTGGAGAATGTTTGCGTGTCACCAGACACCAATAGCTTTATCCTGATGCCTGTGTTGCCACCAGTGAGGGAGGGATCATTGCTTTGCTTTGAAGAGCCGATGAAGCCAAAGCTCAGAGAGGTGACGCAGCTTGCCCAAACTCACAAAGCCTACCAACAGCCACTCTACGGCACGACTCTCAGCTGATTCTCCCTCTCATGTCAAAGTCCCCATCCTCCCAGCCTCTCAAGATCAGGAGACCTGAGAGCATATCGTTCATGGAGTCCAAATATCAGACCCACAGGCATCACCTGATCCCATCCCCTCAGTCAGCAGGTAGAGGCCAAGACGCCGAGGAGGGAAGGGATTGACCCTGGTGCCACGCCATTGAGCTAGTACCTCAGGCCATGAGCTGGCTCCAGGAAGATGGGAGAAAGGTTTGCATCACTTGCAACCAGCTCCTTGCTGATCTGGACAGGCCAGCCGTGTGGAAGTAGCCCCTAGAACCGACACACAGACTGTCCTACAGGGAATTCCCGCGGTACCACTGCTCTAAGCTCCTCGGTTCTCTGAGCCCATTGCCCCATCTGAAAATGGGGGACCCCTGTGCCCTCTTACTAAAGGACAGTAGCTGCACTCGGGCACAGGGGAGCAGCGCTGGGGGCTCAGACGGTGCTGCAGTCCAAGGACCGAATCCAAGGACGAGAGGTCCTGGCCAGGAGAGGGCCGCCCGGGGAGGGACTGCACCTGAAGCAGCCCATCCCTCCCCTGGAGGGAGTCAGTCCTCGGGGCCGAGTCCCCAGCCGCTCGGCCGGGAGAGCCTGGCAGCCGCCTGTCCCAGTAGCACCAAGAAAAGAGGATTTCAAGCAAATTAAAAACAAGCATGTGTGTTTCTCCTTGGCCCATCTGTGGCAGTTTCTCGAAGCACCAGCTCTCTTGGAAGGGGGGAAGGAACAAGGAGGAAGTCGAATGGCTCTTGGAGAAGCTGGAAAAATTAGCAATTAGGAGGGAAAATTGTAATGAGAAAATGAGCCTTAATAAGGCAAACACAATACTGCAACGGCTTTTTTCTTGCTCTCTCGCGAAAACAAGCGGTGACTTCATGTCTGGGTTTCTCTGCCTTCCTGCGGCAGAGCCAACTGGGAAAGAGCGGAAAAAAAAATGTCTCCATTGTCCCTAGACAGCGTCCGTGGCATCCAGGAGAGAGACGGCCTGCTAGGCCATGATAAGCAGGGGAATCTCACCGGTACCTTCTGTGGAACCCCTACTCTGCTCTTGGCATCACACACTGTGTACCCACACTCCATTAGTCAGGATGGGCTGGGTCCTGCTGCAGTAACCACCCAAACTCTCACTGACTCAACACATAAAATTTACATCTCAGTCACATTAGATATCCAGAGGGTTGGCTTGGCTACGTGCTTGCACGGATGTCGCTGGGGGTGGGGGGTATAGTGAATTTTTCAATCTCTCACTGGCTCTTACAGTTTTTATGCATAAAGGACACTCATCACTTAGCATGCATACTTCACTAGTCAAAGTAAGTCACTTGGCCACACCCAACTTCAAAGAGGCATGGACCTGCATTCCTAATGTGTACCCCATGCAGGATCAGGAAAATCTGTGATTAGCCCTAATGACTATCATGCATGTGTTATCTAACCCTCTCCAAGGGAGGTAGATAGTAGCTATTAATGAGAGCATCCTCACTTCACAGGTGAAAAGGCTGCGCCTAGGAGAGAGGACATGAGTCCTTTCATGCATTCAAGTATTCATCCAGCCTTGATCACTTGCACTTTCACTCAACAACTAAATAAGTCTCGACTTCTTGATATAACTTCCTATAATGCATTCAACATTCAGCCAACATTTCTTGAGGACTAGTGCTGAGCCTGGCACTGGGGATACTGGAATGAATAAAATACACATATGCTCTGCCTTCATGGAGCTCACGGTCTAGCTGGGAGACACACAAACAAGAAAGCGAGTGAAGAAACTGGAAAAATGACATTATGAAGCCTAAGAAGGACAATACTAGAACTGTGAAATGAGCATGCTGAATGAATGGGTACACTAGGGAGTGAATGAATGTTCCCGCAAGACCCAACTCAAGGGCCAGCCAGGCAGCTGACAGCAGGGTTTGGAAGCTGAAGCTGAGCTGCAGACTCCACTGCCACCACTTCCTAGAGCTATGATCGTGAGTAAATCACTTAATTCTGCAGGCCTCGCTTAACAGAAGAAAGCTTACACTGAGAGCTTTACCTATCTAGAAAGAATTTATATAAGGTGCCCAGCACAATAAATGTACTCTAATTATTGCCACCTATAGATCAGGGACACAGAAAGAGACCTTAGAGTAATTCCAATGCAAAGAAAACGGAGAGCATGAGACAGGGTAGGGGCTGAACTCTGCTCCTGCCGGGGCCAGCTTTCCGACTTGCAAAGTGGGTTCTCTGGGTATTCCAGGCCCTCCGCTCTGATAGCTCTGGGCCTAAGAATTAATATCTTTAAAGCCCAGCAGACAGGCACCCTTCACACAGAAACAGCTGCATCCTTCATAAATATGGAGGGGGATCAATATCCCTGGGCCTGTCCACTGATAACTTCAACAGGCCATCTGCAGACACTGGAAATCACCAGTGGTGACATCACTGAAACCTGTGCCCGGCCGGCTGCTACCACACGGGCCTCTGCTAATCTCCAAAGGCCTGGGCCAGAAACCTCCAAGTTCTCACCTGGGGCTGTTGGCACCACCTGGGAGTTCAGTTCCAGGGGCACTGGCAGGGCTCCCAAGCTGCCAGGGACGCAGGTACAGGCGACCACAGACCTCCTAGAAAGAAGCGTGGTGGCACCCAACGCAGGCCGCACTGAGCACTTATAGCTTCCCCGTGAGAGGCTCTGATTGGCTCAGGTTGCCACACTTCTAGATGGAGCGTTCCTATTGGACAGAGCTTACATCTGCCACCGCCCATCTGTTTGTCTTTGGCTCCGCCCCCAAGCCCTGGTCCAATCAGCTACGCAGGAGGGCACCTGGTGCTGTTGTCTGGCGCGGAGGCAGCGGCCACTCCAAGCGCATGCAACCAGGAGTGTGCAGTCACCGCTAAAGACACAGACATCCTGGATGAGTCGCTTACCTTCTTATCTACAAAATGGGCCCAGTGGAATCCCCTAGTTATGCTGCTCATATCACCCTACACACGCCCCAGGAGTGGTTCCGAGCCAGTTCCCGCCACACCCGGGAGCGGTCAGTCCGACTGCCACATGCGTGGTACCTCGAGGATGAGAGTGGGGAGGGGGAGAGAAGAGGACGGTGGCCCCCGGAAGGCAGCCCAAAGGCCCCAGCCCCTTATATGCACAGCGTGCAGACAGCACCTGCGACACGTAGCCCTGCCCCTCCGCGACCATTTCCTCTCCATCTAACTTTTCGAGCATCGGGCCAGCTAGCGGGGCACCGACACCATTCCTGCTGTGGACGGAAGGCTCTTCGCTGCCAAGGAGTTACAAGTCCAACACATTAAGGCCCAGAGTAGCTGAGCGTTTCCGGCCCTCCCGTGGCCAAGCCTCTCCCTTCCAGCCCAGGAGGGCCAGAGCTGGAGAAACAGCTGGACTGCCTGTGCAATGTGAGTTAATGGGAGTTATAATTTTTCCAGTGCCTCCGCCTAGAAATGGGAGCGATGTGCATAATTTATGGGGGGTCTGGGTCTGTGCTACCAGGCTGGGCGCCGCTTGCTCGCAGTTGGACAGATGTGGGAGAAGGGAAAAGCTCCCAGAGGAGGGCCTGCCCAGAGCGGCTGCCCTGGCCTGGCTCTCAGCCCCGTTTTGTAGGAATCTGATCATCTGCGGGCTGGAGAGAAGGCCTAAAACTAGCATTTCTCTGGGTTCCGCTGTCTGGGGGCAGTGGATGAAGGCACTTATTTTATTATTGATGGTGGCTTCTGTAGCCCTGAGTCTCAGCCCGGCTGAGGAGGGGGCATTTGAGCAGCCTTGGAGGGGAGGTCCTCTCATTTGCCTTCCAGCCTGATGCCAAGCTAGGTATTTGTTCATTTTCTGACTTTTCCCCGCTAGAACATCAGCTATGTGAGGGCAGGAGTTTTTGTTTCCTGACTTCTGTTGCTTTAGCATCTAGAATAAGGCCTGGTCCATGGTAGGGACTCAATAATGTTTGTTGACTGGCTGTTTGAGCTCAGGATCTCAGCAGGAATCAAGGAGACAGTGTGGTAAAGTTGCAAGAAACAGATATGCGTGTGAATCCTTATTCTGCCGCTGATTTGCTGTGTGGCCTTGAACAATTTGTTGTTGTTTTTCATTCACTAATTTGTGTCTGGCTCTTTGCAACCCCATGGACCGCAGCACACCTGGTTTCCCTGTCCTTCACTATCTCCCAGAGCTTGCTCAAACTCATGTCCATTGAGTCGGTGATGCCATCCTATTGTCTCATCCTCTGTCACCCTTTTCTCCTCCTGCCGTCAGTCTTTCCCAGCATCAGGGTCTTTTCTAATGATCAGTTCTTCACATCAGGTGGCCGGAGTATTAGAGCTTCAGCTTCAGCATCAGTCCTTCCAATGAATATTCAGGATTGATTTCCTTTAGGACTGACTGTTTTGATGTCCTTGCAGTCCATGGTACTCAATTTAAACTCAGGACCACTGCTTCCTCCTCCAAAAATAGGGACAATGGGATTATTCTCTTGGGACCCTAATGGGGTATCTCAGGTTGGGAAGAGGGGTCAGTCAAGCATCAGGCAGAGTTGGCAGAGCAGTTATGAAGCCTATCACAGAATCAACCTGGGCTCAGGAATCCTTTCCATAGACCAAAGCTCCCCACTTGGAGGAGATTTTCTCCTCCAGGGGACCCTTGGTCCTGTCTGGAGACATTTTTGGTTGTCACACTGGAGGAAGGCTGGCATCTAATGGACTGAGGCCAAGGATGCTGCTCAGTGCCCTACGGTGCACAGAACAGCCTCCACAAAAGGATTAGCCAAACCAAAAATGTCAGTAGTGCTGAGGTTGAGAAACCCGGGTCTAGACCAAGGAGGGCATGCGGAGCTGCAGAGTCCCCATCTGCACAATGGAAGGAGGGCAAGGTGACCACAGCATGGGCAGACTCCCACTGAGTCAGAGCCTTCCAAGCCCCCAAACCCGCCATTGCCCAGAGGGAGCTGTGAGCATCGGGGGCCCTCCTGGGGAGTGTGCTTCCCCTGAATGCCGGAGGAAGCAAGGGGCCTCCAGGGTCTCTCTCCACCCAAGTAAATCAGCCCAGGAAGGTAGGAGCAGTGGCAGCCCTAATTGAGGCCAGAGAGCTGTGTCAAAAGTTCAAAGAACATTCCAGGATTTCTTCCTTAATCGTATCTTTAACAGCAAGCCCCAGACCCCGGCGTTCTCTGCTGCCAGGTGCGCCATAAACCATCTTTGCATGACAGGCTCTGTCCCAGAAAGCTGAGCTCGGGAGGGGGCCGGTGAGCTCTGCACAGTGCGCCTGGGAGCTCAGGTTCTGGAACCACCCCCAGTTCTCCAGCCACCGACTCTGAGAGTCAAGAAACCACCCCCAAGGCTCCGGAGCGCCCACCGGGACTCTAGAGCCAATGGCGCTGGGATTCTGAAACTGGGCACCTGGCTTTCTGACACTAGCTCCACAGCCAAGGGTGCAAGAGGGCCAAGGCTCAAGAAGACGTGTGCCCTGATGATTCTGGGAGCATGGGCTCTGGTATTCCACCTCCGGCTTAGGGACCCCGTTCGCCTTGACCTCAGGGGACCCCAGCTAGCACAGACAACCAGGGTGATGGGCTGCATCCCACAGACCAGCAAGACCTGTACTTGCCCAGCCTCAAGACCCAAGAGGGAGCCTGGAGTTAGCAATAGAGACATCGGTGGTTTAACGCATGGGGGATCTTACACTTCAGAATCGAGGTCCTGGAGCAACACGCCACCGTGTGTGTCAGACAGCGGGCAGGACATGGGGGCAGTCTTGGCTCCCAGGGGGCAGAGGAGGTTTCCAGTTATAGGGGAGCTGATGTCAGGTTGGCTCATCAGTAACCAGGGAAACTGCCAAGAGGGGCATGCCCCTCACTGCCTCTTTGATAAACTGTCCCAGTGGAGATGTTCTGATCTCAAGATTAGAACAGTCACTAGCTGCAGTGGGGGCAAGTACATAGGAAGGTTAATCGTGTGAGTAGGGTCTAGGGGAAGCAGGCATGGTCAAGCAGGGGATTACAGAGAGCAAGAGGACAGCCATCTTGGGCAGCCCGATCATACACAAGGGTTTTCAACTTGACGGTCTGACGTGTTTGCAGTCGCATGGCTGACACAGTGCTGAAACCACAGGGCATCCTGAGTTCTGGGTTTTCCTGCTGGAGGTCAGCTCCCTGCAGGGACTGAGGAAAGAGTGTCCACGACGCCGGAAGTGCCCAGCACACTGGGCCAGCTCCCCGGGAATGGATTCTGGGGGGCTCCCACCAGCGGGGAACACAGCTGAGCCAGTTCGTCCAGGAGTCTGGCTGGAACGAGCCCGGGTACTCAATAATACATTCCCCCCAAATGGGGACATCTATCAGCGGCGGCCCGCGCCTCCGCCTGCGTGGGGCTGGGACGACACACATCTGTTTCAGCAACAAGGCGCAGGCTGCCTCCCAGAGCCCTGCAGTGTCGCCAGCCCCCGGGGGCCTTTTGAGAGAGAGCAGCGCAGCCAGCCCCGACAGGCTCAGCTTCTCTGCCCGACAGTCTGAATATTCCATGGGCTTGAATAATGCAGACCCCATGCGAGTCAACTGGGACTGCTAGGAAACTGCAGAGAGACAGGGTGGTGGGCTTCTGATTTTTCATTCCAATCCATGGCTGTTTCGAACTCCACGAGGTCCCTGCGCGGTGAGGGATGAGGCCTGACGTGGGGCAAGGTCAGGGGGAGAGGCGTGCAGGGGCACAGTCCCGCTGCTGACCTCTGTGGTGTTTGAGGCATCTCTGAGTTGGAAGGAAAAGGGTGTCAGAGCTGGGCTACTCCAGGCTCAAATCCAGGCTCCACGACTTAGGCCCAAGTCACGTGACCTTGCTGAGCCTCAGTTTCCAAATCTCTAAATGGGAGCCATTGCCTTGGAGCATTAAGTGAGGTTGGATGGGGGAATGCAAACTGGAATTCTCAGCATGCCTTAATCCCCTTCCTCCCCGTCCTCCTCCATCACCTCCACCATCACCATCATCCTCACCATCACAGGCTTCATCCTCAAGCCAGAACGCCAGGAGCTGCACTCCCCCCTTGCTTTCACCATACCCCGTGTGCTGTGAAATTTTCCTGACTGCTTCTGAGAGTATGCTTGCCCAAGAAATGTGGGGGCTGGAAAGGAGGACCATTACAGAAGGCAGTTAAAATGTCTAACCCAGACTTCCCTGGTGATCCGGTGGTGAGGAGTCCTCCTGCCAATGCAGAGGACACAGGTTCCCTTCCTGGTCCAGGAATAGTCCACGTGCCAGGTAAGTCCATGTGCCACAGCTACTGAAGCCCATGCACTGCAATGACAAGTCCGAACGCTGCAACTGGGGAGCGGCCCCCACTTGCCACAACTAAAGAAAGCCTGCGTGCAGCAATGAGGACCCAGTGAAACCAAAAATTAATTGATTAATTAATTAAACATCTTGTCTTTCACTGTCTCCAGGAGTTTCCTCAAACTCATATCCATTGAGTCCGTGATGCTATCTCACTATCTCATCCTCTGCCATCCCCTTCTCCTTTTGCCTTCAGTCTTTCCTAGCATTTTCCAAGGTCTTTTCAATGAGTCAGCTCTTTGCATCAGGTGGCCAAAGTATTGGAGCTTCAGCTTCAGCGTCTGTCCTTTAGATGAATATTCAGGGTTGATTTCTTTTAGGATTGACTGGTTTGATCTCCTTGCAGTCCAAGAGACTCTGAAGAGTCTTCTCCAACAACACAGTTCAAAAGCATCAATTCTATGGCATTCAGCCTTCTTTATGGTTCAACTCTCACATCCATACATGACTATTAGACAAGCCATAGCTTTGACTATACGGACCTTTGTTGGCAAAGTGATGTCTTTGCTTCTTAATACATTGTCTAGGTTTGCCATAGCTTTTCTTCCAAAGAGCAAATGTCTTTTAATTTCATGGCTGCAGCCACCGTCCGCCATGATTTGGGAGCCCAAGAAAATCAAAAGTCTGTCACTGTTTCCATTGTTTCCCTATATATTTTCCATGAAGAGATGGGACCAGATGCCATGATCTTAGTTTTTTGAATGTTGAGTTTTAAACCAACTTTTTCACTCTCCTCTTTCACCCTCATTAAGAGGCTCTTTGGTTCCCTAGGGCTGCCATAACAGAGTATCACAAACAGAGTGGCTTCAACAACTGAAGGTTATTATCTCCCAGTAATCTAACGTCACTAGAAATCTGAAACCACGGTAACTGCAGGGCCACGTCCCCTCTAAGTGTGCCCGCGGAGGGTTTGTTCCAGGCCTGTCTCTTAACTCCTGATAGTTCCTTGACTTCTGACAGTGGAAGTCTGATCTTCACCTGGTGTTCTCTCGGGATGTGCATGTCTGTGCCCAAGTTTCTCTTTTTTGTGTTTTAAATTTCAGTAGACCTTATTTCTTAGAGCAGTTTTAGGTCCACACCAGAACTGAGCAGACGGTACAGAGATTTTCCATATACACTGCAAATACACATCCTTCCCCGCATCACCACCCCACACCAGAACAGGACATTTGTTGCCAACTGAACTTATATTGACACAACCTGTTTACTCCAAGTCTGCAATTTACACTAACGTTCCCTTTGGTGTTGTTCCTCTTTTCATTTTATAAGGACTCCAGTAGTAATGGATTAGGGGCCCACCCTTATCCAGTATGACATCTTAACAATTACGTCTGGAGCAACCTTATTTCCAAACAAGGTCTCATTCTGAGGTTCTCGGAGTTAAGACCTAAATGAATGAATGGCGGAGGGGCAGGGAGAACAAAGTTACAGTTCAATTCATAACTCTGCGACTTTCTTTTTTCACTTAAGCACTTATAAAAAAAAATCTTTCCAGGTCATTATTCCAGCTTATTCTTTTTTTTTAATGTTTTATTTATTTTTATTTTTGTTTTTGGTTGTGCTGGGTCACGTGGCTGTGGGGGCCTTTCTCTAGCTGTGGCATGCTGGGGCTACTCTCTAGTTGGAAAGCATGGACTTCTCATCGTGGTGGCCTCTCTTGTTGCAGGTCATGGGTTTTAGCACATGGGCTTCGGTAGTTGCAGCTCCCCGGACTCGAGAGCACAGGCTTAGTCATTGTGGCACAGGCTTAGCTGCCCCACGGCATGTGAGATCTTCCTGGATCAGGGATTGAACCCATGTCCCCTGCATTGGCAGGTAGATTCCTTACCATGGAGCTACCAGGGAAGCCCCAACTTATTCTTTAAAAACACATACACATGATTGAAACATAATTCACATAGCATACAACTGACCGATTTAAGGCACATCAACAACTTCAGATACACAGGTGACACCACCCTTATGGCAGAAAACGAAGAACTAAAAAGCCTCTTGAAGAAAGTGGAAGAGGAGAGTGAAAAAGTTGGCTTAAAACTCAACATTCAAAAAACAAAGATCATGGCATCTGGTCCCGTCACTTCATGGCAAATAGATGGGGAAACAATGGAAACAGTGAGAGACTTTATTTTGGGGGGCTCCAAAATCACTGCAGATGGTGACTGCAGCCATGAAATTAAAAGACGCTTACTCCTGGGAAGAAAAGCTATGACCAACCTAGACAGCATATTACAAAGCAGAGATATTACTTTGCCAATAAAGGTTCATCTAGTCAAAGCTATGGTTTTTCCAGTAGTTATGTATGGATGTGAGAGCTGGACCATAAAGAAGGCTGAGCGCCAAAGGCTGAACTGTGGTGTTGGAGAAGATTCTTGAGAGTCACTTGGACTGCAAGGAGATCAAACCAGTCAATCCTAAAGGAAATCATTCCTGAATATTCATTGGAAGGACCGATGCTGAAGCTGAAGCTCCAATACTTTTGCCACCTGATGTGAAGAACTGACTCACTGGAAAAGACCCTGATGCTGGGAAAAATTGAAGAAAGGAGGAGAAGGGGATGACAGAGGATGAGATGGTTGGATGGCATTACCAACTTGATGGATGTGAGTTAGAGCAAGCTCTGGGAGTTGGATGGGGAAGCCTAGCGTGCTGCAGTCCATGGGGTCACAGAGTCAGACACAACTGAACTACTGAACTGAAGGCATATAAATCAATGGATTTTAATATATCCACAGATATGCATAATCTTCATTGCAGTTAATTTTAGAAAATTTTCATCACCTCAAAAGGAAACCCCATACCATTTAGCTATGGTTTACCCCTTTACTATTCACCCCTTTATTATCCCAACCTCCCCAGTCCTAAGCAACCACTAACCTACTTTTTGTCTCTATAAATTTTCCTATCCTGGGCACTTTCTATAAATGAAATAATTTATACTTTGTGATTCTTTGTGACTGGCTTCTTTTACGGAGCATATTTTCAAGGTTCATCCATGTCATAGCAATTGTTAGTATTTCATTCCTTTTTGTGGACAAATAGTATTCCATTGTATGGACATTACACATTTTTTAAATCCATTCAACTGTTGATAGACATTTGGTTTGTTTCCACCTTTTGGGTATTATGAATTATGATGCAATAAACATCATGTAGATAAACATCTTTGTGCAAGTTTTTATGTGGGCAAATGTTTTCTTCTTCTTGGGCATATATGTAGAAGTAGAATTGCTGGGTCATATGATAACTCTATGTTTAATCATTTGAGGAACTGTCAAATTGTTTTTAGACATGGTTACACCACTTTATACTCCTAACAGTTGTGTGTGATGGTTCCAGTCTCTCTATGTCTTCATCACTTACTATTATCGGACTTTTTTTTTTTTACTATTATCTGAGTTTTTGATCTAGCCATCCTAGTGGGTATGATATGATATCTCATTGTAGTTTGATTTGCATTTCCCCAAATATGAATGAAGTTGAGCATCTTTTCAGCTGTTTATTGACTATTTACATGTTTTCTTTGGAGAAAGTTCCGTTCTAGTGATTGGCCCACTTGTAAATTAGATTCTTTGTCTTTTTGAGTTTATGAGATCTTTATGTATTCTAGATATAAACCCTTTCTCAGGTAAATGATTTGCAAATATTTCCTCCCATTCTGTAGTGGGCTGTCTCTTTATTAACAATGTCCTTTGAAGCACAAAAATTTTCAATTTTGATGAAGTCCAGTTGAGCTACCCTTTCCTTTGTTGCTCATGCTTTTGGTGTCATGTCCAAGAATCCATTGACAAAACTGAGATCATTAAGATTTACCTATGGAAAGAAGGTTCAAGAGGGAGGGGATATATGTATACTTATGACTGATTCACATTGATGTGTGGCAGAAACCAACACAATATTGTAAAGCAATTATCCTTTAAATTAAAAAAAACTCAAATAAATTTACCTTTGTATTTTAAGAGTTTTATAAGCTTTGCTTTGGGTTAGTTTAGCTCATTGTGTCATTTTGAGTTTTTCGTATGGTGTAAGGCAAATCTTGGAGAAGGAATTGACAACACACTCCAGTATTCTTGCCTGGAGAATGCCATGGCCCGAGGAGCCTGGGAGGCTAGGGTCCATGGAGCTGCAAGAGTCGGACACGACTTAGTGACTAAACCACCACCAAGGCGAATCTGATCCTTTTACATGTGACTGTCTCGTTGTTCCAACACCACTTGGAAAGATTGTCCTTTTCCCCACTGAATGGTCTTGGCACCTTTGTTAAAAAATGAGTTCATCATGGATGAAGATGTTGTATATATGTGACATACAACAGAATACTACTCAGCCATAAAAAAGAATGAAATTTTGCCATTTGGAGCGACATGGATGGACTTGGAGGGCATTGCACAGAGTAAAATGAGTCAGACAGAGAAAGACAAATACTGCATGACTTCACTTGTATGTGGAATTTTAAAAATACAACAAACTGGTGAATATAACAAAAAGGAAGCAGACCCACAAATGTAGAGAACAAAGTAGTGATTACAGGAGGGAGAGGGATGAGGGAGGCGCAGTGTATTGGAGGGGCGGTGGGAGGTACAAGGAAGCTACAAGGATGTATTGTCCAACATGGGGAGCAGAGCCAAAATTTTACAATAAGACTAAATGGAGTGTAATCTTTACAACTTGTGAATCATTATATTGTACACCTGTAAATCACATAATACTATACATCAATTGTACTTCAATTTTTAAAGATTTTTTTAAATAGTTCACCATAGACACGTGGGTTTATTTCTAGATTCTCAATTCTATTACACTGATGTATATATCTGTCCTTGTGCCCCTTCCACACAGTCTTCATTACACTCTTGCTTTGTACTAAGTTTTGAAATCAGAACTGTGAGTCCTCCAACTTCGTTTCTCGTTTTTTTCACAATTGTTTTAGCCATTCTGGGTCCCTCGCAATTCCATCTGCATTTTAGAAATATCTTGGTAATTTATACAAAGGAATCAACTGGGATTCCGATAAGGATTATATTGAATCTATGGATAATTTAGGGAGTATAACCATCTTTACAATTTTAAGTCTTACAATCTCTGAATATGAGATGCTTTTCCATTTATTTGGACCTTCCTTAATATCTTTCAATGAAGTTTTGTGGTTTCAGAGTGTAAATTTTGTGCTACTTTTATTGTTTCTTCCTCAGTATTTTATTCACTTTGATGAATATGAATAGAATATTTCAAGTATGTTTTTCAAATATTTACAAAAAATAGTTTTGTTCCCTTCGTAAATATGATGGTTTTTCCATTTCCGTTTTTGTTTATTGCGAGTCTAAGGAAAAGCTACTTCGTGGTTGCTTATTTATCTAGTATCCAGCCACCTTAGCTTTTGTTTCTGTTGTTGAATTTTCTAGACATATAATTTATAATCTGAAAATAAAGAATTTTATAACTTCTTTTCACATATTTACGTTGTCTTTGTTCATTTTCTATAACAGTGCATTTAGCCAAGACAGTGTTGAGTAATCCTGGTGACTGGTTAGATAGCATCCCCGACTCGATGGACATGAGTTGGAGTGTTAAACTCCAGCAGGTGATGAAGGACAGGGAAGCCTGGCATGCTGCAGTCCATGGGGTCACAAAGAGTCAGACATGCCTGAGAGAGTGAACAACAACAAAAACAAAAAGAGTGGTGATAAAGGCATCCTCTCTTAGTCCTGATTTTAATAACAGTGGCTTTAAAATTTCTGTTCACTGGTCAATTTGGGTAAAAGGACTTTACATGTTTAACAAGTTTTATTATCTTTCATCTTACTTAGGATAGCATAGTAGTTGAAAGTATGTATTCTGGAGTCAGACAGTGTAAGTCTGAATTGTAAGTTATTTATTAGATGTGCAACCTTAAAGAACTTACTCAACCTCTGTTTCCTCAGCTATAAAGAGGGGATAATAACAGTTCTGACCTTACCTGTTTGTTGTAATGATTACATTATTCCTCAGTCTTCTGACTTCCAGGATGGCAAGTGAGAAGTCTGATTTTGGTTTAGATTCTCTTAGAAACATTTTTCCTCTGCCTGGAATTTTGAAAGCTTTTAAAAAAAAGGTTTTCCCTAGAATTTAGGAATTTCAACAGACTGATCTTGCCTGAAACTTGGGGTGGCCTTGTGATCTGAAAATGTTTGCATTTCCATTGAGGGGGGCAAAAAAAAAAAAAAAGATAGTGACTTCAGACCAGTATTTGTCACAATCATTCCTATCACTGAAATATGAGTACCAAACTTTATTTTAGATTTTACTTTGTGGTCAGTGACAATATCAATTGTTGGCAACTATTTGGAACATTGGGAACTTCGCTGGTGGGAATCAAAAATTACCAAAACGAAATCACATAATTTACATTATGTGATAAAGTTGAGGAAAAGAACACCCCATGACCCAGCGCTTCTAGCCCCAGATATAAACCTGACAGGATTCCAGCCCAGGGGCACCGTGAGACTGGCCTTGTTAAAGCGGCACTGTCTCGAGAGCAAAGAAGACAAGAGCATCCCTGGAAACCACCCCAGTTTCAGCAGCAGAAGAATGAATCCATAAATTGTGGTCCATTCACGGGACAGAATGCTACCCAGTGGTAAGAAAGAATGACCCGCTGTTTGCACCGGGAGGATAGTCTGGGGACATCATGTAAAGGAAGAAAAGCAGAGGGTAGAAGCATCCACACAAAATGCCCCAAAATCACCTGAAGATCAAAACCATGCGAAACTAAACAATATCGTGTTTAGGGCCACATGCGTGTGGTAGAACAGTAAAGAACAGCAGGAGAATGATAAATGGGCAGAAAGTAAGGCATGTGATTGCTTCGAGGGAAAATGGGCAGGGAACGGGGCCTGGGAGAGCAAACGGGGCCTCAAGGTCAATGCACTCTCCTGTTTCTTAAACTGGGTACCCCGGGTACCCCTGGGGTTCCTGGTTGTTACTCCTTATAACTCATGCATTTTCATAAATGCTTCTTTTTTGAGTCCCGCTATTGAACTCAGCAAGCATTTCATAGAGAATGTGGTTTATGAGGAGCCAGGGGTTTGCCGTGAAAGGGAACAGAGACAGGAGCAGGTGGTTGCAGGGACATATGGGGTCAGGGTGGTGGTGTCCTGGAGGTGTGGGTGGTAGGGGTGGTCACCAGGCACATTGTTTATAGAGAATTTAAAACATAATAAAACTGACTGAAAGTCGGTCTGCTTTTTATTATCACCATGTGCCTGCAATTCTATACAATGTCAGTGATAAATAACCCTCTCTGGGGAAAAAAAAAATCTTCTGCTGATCTGATGCATAAACAATGGCTACAGTTACTCTTGAGTTTTAATGATTTTTAAAGTATTTTTATTACTTACCTTTAATAAACATCAAGATCTACATGGAAGTAAATTCCATCGGCACTTGAAACACACAGACTCAGCTACCCCTGGGCTGGTCCAATGGTCTCCTCCTTGTCCCGACTCCCATGGACAGGACGCTCCGCCCAGACCTCCTGCCTCCAGCCCCAGGCTTCCCCCTGGTGCCTACCCTGGGCAGCCCTCTGCGTGGCACCCATGATGCCCAGGCAGGCCTCAATCTGACCTCGTGCTGAAGGCCTCATCCCCAGCTGCCCTTTCTGCCAACGCAGGCCACTCCATTCCCCCACTTCCTGTCTGCACCACCATCTTCTCCCTGCACCGCCAGGAGAGCTGGCCCCTTCTGCAAAGCTGACCTCAGAGCCTGTCCTCTCAAGGCTGCGGCTGATGGCTCTTCGCTGCTCTTAGCCCCATTCCCTGCTCCACAGGCAGGGGTTCATTGCCTGGCCCCCTGGTCACCCTCAACACCTAGCCCCTGGACGCCCCCAGCTGGCCCTCAGTGCTCATTTGAGGAGGGTGAACGGTGTTGGAATCAGTCCTTCCACACCAGGATTCTGGGTCCCAGGGAGGGCCCCACAGCATCCCCTGGAGGGGGCCCCGGTGACCCTGCATGACCCGGGCCACACACGAGGCCCCGGGACCCCAGAGCTAGAGCTGGCGTCGGTGGTCCAGAGAGCCTGTTTATGAGCGCACACTTTCTCGAGGCCATATCACAACGCCAAGAATTGATATTTTTGCTCCCTCTTAATCCCCTCAATAAATCTATAAATTCAACACAACCCCAATCAAAACCTGATCAAGATTTTAATGGGATTTGACAAGCTGATTCTAATATTCAGACGGAAGTGTAAATGTTCAAGAATAGCCAAGACAGCTTTGAAAAAAGAAAGAACAAAGAGGGGAATTTTGTCCGACAAGATGTCAAAGTATATTATAGAGTCATTTTAATAAATATAATGTGATATTAGCACATGAATAGATAAATAGATTCTTGGAACAAAAATAAAAGAATTTGGGATATGAAGAAACGTGGCATTTCAAATCAATGAGGAAAAGATGGATTAGTCAATAATATTAGAACAACTTAAAATTAAATTTTATCTTCATTCCATTAACAAAAATTAATGAAATAAAGACATTTTTTTTTTTTAAAATCCTGGAAGAAAAATAGAAGAAAAAAACGTAAAATGTATTTATGACCTTGAGTAACCTTAAACTAGATTTAAAGAAAAGCAAATTCGTAAATTTCACTATAGGATTTAGGTCCATATGAAGAAAGATAATGTAAGTTAAAAGAGGAATGGCAAATACGGAGAAAATATTTACATCGTATATAAGAAACTAAGGGTAAGTATCCAAAGTGTACCATGAATTCTTCAATAAGAAAATAGGAAAAGGTTATGAACAGGTAAGATGCAGAGCAGAAATTATAAAGGGTTAAGATGCATGTTAGAACTTCCCTGGTGGTATCATGGATAGGAATCAGGCCTGCAATCCAGAGGACACCAGTTCGATCCCTGATCCGAGACGATCCCGCATGCAGTGGAGCAACTAAGCCCTTGGGCCACAACTCTGCGCCCGAGCGCCTACAGACTGTGCTCTGCAACAAGAGAAGCCACCGCGGTGAGAAGCCATCGCAGCTAGAGTCGCCCCGGTCCTCCAAAAACTAGAGAAAAACCCGAGCACAGCAAAGAAGACCCAGTGCAACCAGAAATAAAGTTAATTTTAAAAAGATGCACGTTAAAAATGCTCACCTTATTAGTAAAAGGAGGGAAATGCAAATTAATTTCACATTTTCCCCATCAGATTGGCAAATACTTAAATGTGTCAACATAAAGTGTAGGGAGATAGGTCCTCTCATACACTGCTGGTGACCATTTTGGAGACCAACTTGGCAAGATCTATTAAAATTTCAGGGACTTCCCTGGTGATCCAGTGGCTAGGACTTTATGTTCCCAATGCAAGGGATCTGGGTTTCATCCTTGGTCAGGGAACTAGATCCCACACGTAGGAACTAAGACCCAGGGCAGCCAAATAAATATTTTTTGAAAATTTCCTAGGCGGCCTGCCTGACTTCTTTTCTTCTTGTCTAGTCAGACCAGAAGCTGTTAGATAAGGCCAAGCAGGGTAGGTGCCCACACCAGAGGCAAGAAGCACACGGCAGCCCAGCATTGGTATAGGAGACTGAATGGGTCCAAGCGGGCAAGATTTTCCACGTTGAGGGCCAATGACATGGGGAATCAAAGACTCCACAGGGGTGAGAGGGTGCCCGGGCAGCTGATCACAGAGTATCGCAGCCAAAGCAGGGAGGAAAAGATGAGGAGGGTCCCCACACACAAGGGTAATGGTGCAGGCAGTGAGAGATTGATCACCTACTTATGGGGGATTGATCCCATACGCAATTATTTTGAGGATATGGGAGCCTAGAGTCTCACTGTTGGGAAACGGAGCTACAAACATGGAAGGTAGAACACTCGGATGAACTCAGTGGTGTTGGAATGGAACTGGAGGAATGAATTATGTAGAGATAGAGAAATGGGGCAACAAATGAACGTGTAAGCATGTGTGTGTTTAGCTCTGTCCACAGAGAGAGCCTGGAGACTGACATCCCCGCAGTAATGAGCACACCTCCTGTCCAGATCTTGGCGGCTAACACCACACTCCACTAAACAGAAACACAGCATGATCCAGGGCTGGGGCAGAGAAAGAACAAGATACATCTGGAATATCTGGTGACAGAAGGTAAGGAAGTGCTCAAAGAATGATGAGGACCAGCTTGAAAGGCTACCCTGCTGGCCAAATCAGGACCAAAGTGAATCCACCCAGTCGTGTCCGACTCTTTGCGACCCCGTGGGCTATAGCCTACCACACTCCTCTGTCCATGGAATTTTCCAGGCAAGAATACTGGAGTGGGTTGCCATTTCTTTGTCCAGGGGATCTTCCCAACCCAGGGATCGAAGCCAGGTCTCTTGCATTGCAGGCAGACTCTTTACTGTCTGAGCCACCAGGGAATCCAATAAATCAGGACCAAGTTGAATATCAAAATAAATAATGGTAGAAAAAATTCTGGAGAAGGGGATGACAGAGGGTGAGATGGTTGAATGGCATCACAGATTCAATGGACATGAGTTTGAGCAAACTCAGAGAGATAGTGAAGGACAAGGAGGCCTGGCGGGCTGCAATCGATGGGGTTGCAAAGAGTTGGACACAACTGAGCAGTTGAAAAACAAGAGCAAAATGTATATGATTATAATAATGATAGTAATAGAAGAGGAGAGGGCTGTTTGCATACCACACACATAGGGCTTGCCAGGTGGCGCTAGTGGTAAAGAACCCACCTGCCAATGCTGGAGATGTCAGAGACATGGGTTTTATCCCTGAGTCCAGAAGATCCCCAAGGGGAGGGCACGGAAACCCACTTTAGTATTCTTGCATGGAGAATCTCATGAACAGAGGAGCCTGGCAGGCTACAGTCCATAGGGTCACAAAGAGTCAGACACTACTGAAGCAGCTTAGCACTCACACACACATACAAATGTAACACCCACACACACACACACACACATACACAGGAGATGTGGGCAAATGAGCTAACCCCCAGCTTCAACTTCTCCATCTATAAAATGGGACTGTTATAGCACCTATTTCACTGTGGTGAAAGTAACTCTACAGTTGGCAAATCTGGCAGAAATGACTGCAGTCCAAAGAACAAAGTCACCCCGGTAGGCTCTGGGACAAATAGAAATCTTGTCCCACCTCCTATGATGCAGGGAGCAGAACACAGCGTCACTTCTGTAGGTTCCTGAGAAGCTGCAGAACCTGAATCTAGACATGAAAAACCCCAGCTAAGACCATCACGGGAAAGAGCAGGCCTGTGCCATTTGGACGTGAAAAGATCGGGACAGGCAAGGACCTCTGCAGATGAAGACGGTTAAAGACGCTGTGCATGTGGGTGGGTGGGGGTGGGCACGCCCAGCTGCTCAATGCTGTCCGACTCTTTGCAGCCCCTTGGACTAGAGCCCACCAGGTTCCTCTGTCCATGGAGTGTTCCAGGCAAGCATACTAGAGTGGATTTCCACCTCCTCCCGCGAGGGATCTTCCTGACCCAGGGATCCAGCCCGAGTCTCTTAACGTCTCCTGCATTGGCAGGTGGACTGTTGACCAACAGTGCCACTCGTGTGACAGCTAAACATGAGGCGTGATCTGGGATCCTTTTGCTATAAAAGACGTTCTGGGACCCCTGGTGAAACTTAGATGGTCTCTGAGCATCAGACGGTTGTAATGCATCAGCATTAATTTCCTGCCTTGGTGGTTGTAATGTGATTAGGTGGAAATATCCTTGTTTGCAGGACATGCACACTGGTTTTTTTGCTTTGATTTGTTGCCTTTTTGCAGAGGTGGGGGGTTTCAGTGTGGATGGTGCCTGTGTGGGCATCTTCAAATAGTGTTTGGAAAAAGAAAGATTTCTACCTCAGCCTTGCTCTACCTGAGCCCATGTGGATGTAGCTGATGGAAGAGTCATCACTGCCCCATATGAGTACCAGCAGGGCGGCTGGGTCTGTCTCAATCACCAAGGAAGTGCCAGCACATGGCAGGCACTATATAGATGGTCCTTTTTACAATTTTAAAAATATGGACCATTTTTAAAGTCTTTATTGAATTTACTACAATTGTTTTTGTCCTTTTTCTATGTTTTGGTGTTTGGGCCACAAGGGGTATGGGATCCTAGCTCCCCGACCAGGGATTGAACCTGCATGCCTGCCTTGGAAGGTGAAACCCTAATCACTGGCGCACCAGGGAAGTGCCTATTGATGGTCTTCAAAGGGGGAGTTTTGGGGTCACAAAGGCAACCTGCTTATCAGAGAAGGGCTGTGCCTAGGTCTGGGTTCATCTCTCAATTCCTTAAGGGATAGGTTGGCTTTGTGATTTGGGCAAAGTTCTGTAACAACTTCAATTTTCTTGTTAGCAAAATGGAAATAATAATAAAGGAATTGGACTGGACAGTCAGTTGCAGCTAACGTGGAGAGAAGCTGGAGTCCCAGTCTCGGTCAGGGTGTCTGGCATCCTCACCTGGACCCCTGGACCACACCCTTCCTACCCCTCAGAGTTCTGGTTCATGCCGACTTTTGTTTCCTGGGGCCCTGTGATCGGCCAGCCCTGGAGTCGGATGCCCGTGGGCCAGGATACATCGGCCGTGAGCTCCCTTCAGTCTGGTGAGGACCACAGGCACATTGCCGACCACGACACAGTGGGGCAGATGCCGGGGGACCCCCAGGAAGGAAGGAGAGGCCAGTAGCCGCCCTGGATTTGGAGAGCAAAACCACCAGACTCGGCTCATCTGCCCAGGTCATCCCGACACCTACACGGTGGGGCGTGTGGGGATGAGCCTAAGTGACAAATCCCTCCAGCTTCAGTCACGGTCTCTGGCCTGTGCTCAGCGGCCCACATAGAGCATTCACTGTAATCCAGGAAACAGCCAAGTGAAATAGCGCTATTACTGCCCCATTTCATGGATGGAGAAGTGGAGGCAGGGGTTAGTGCACTTGCCCAGGCAGCTATTATGTGAACGCAGGCAATTCTATCCTTTCATATCGTTGGGGCCAGTGGGACGGGGAGGGTAGAGATGGTCCTCACTGACCCGCTGGCCATGCCAGCATCCTAGCAACCGAGAAGGCTCTGAGGAACACCTTAGTTAGTCCTGGAAGACTTACTTTTTTTTTTTGTATTAGAAATGTCACAGGAAGTCCACTCAAATGTTTGAAGTCACTGCCAAGCGTGCACACGTTTGATATTAATTAAAGCGAAAGATGACAGCCTCCAGGAAAAGGAGCAATTTTCTTCTCTTGGAGAAATGACCTTTCAGGAGAGCTTGTTCTCAGTTCTAGCTGGTCATTATCAGAAATTACTGAGTCTTTTCAATAAAGCTGGGGTGACCAGCTGGGGTTACCAGCTCCACCTCCTGGTAAGAGAGGGGGCTTCCGTCCTGGGCCTGGGGGTGGGGTGGGGGGAGTCCCTCACCCTTGGCCAAGCCATGAATGATGTCCTTGGTGAGCGAAGAATGAACTGTGCTTGGAATGCCTATAGCCCCACCCTAGCCTGGGCCCCTGCAGCCCAGGGGGACAAGGTCTCCGCTGCCCAGCGCTGTGGCCTCCTGCTTCCTGTGGTCCCGCCGTCCACCTCATCTCAGGCCTGCGGCCACGGCCGCACCCTGACCTTCATCACCCCTCCCAACATCACGCCCAGCTCACCCCCTCTGCACCCCCTTCCTCCTCTAGCAGCCCCCCTCCGCACCCCCTCCCGAAGCTGTGGGGACGCCCCGCCCTGGCCAAGATGGCCTTTCTGTCCTTTAAACCACACAGCCTCCCAGTCCCTTCCCTCCCTAGGGAACTCACTGCAGCTCCTCGTGGGCCACACCACCCAGGAGACCTTCCTCAACCCCCCTCACTGGATGAAGGACCTTCCCTTTCCGGCCACCTGCCCACCTGCTCTCTTTTCTTTTAGGTCCTTGCCAGCCTCTGGCGCTGTCTTAGCTGTGTCCTGGCGTGTTATAGGATTCTCCCTCCAGAACAGCAGGCCCCCGGGAGTTCCAGGCCCTCCCGTCCCTTCCTGAAAGGGAACCCACGTGGCCCAGGAGCCCCGAAAGCCAGGAACCGAACTTGGCCAGAGCCTAGGTCCTATGTTCCTCTCCCAGCTCTTCTCTCTGACCTGGTTTCCTCATCCACGAGATGGACAAGCCCCTATCTCGGGCCACAGGAAAGGTCAGATGGGATTGCAAGTCACCCCTGGATGGGAGGGTGTGAAGGTGGCCCACCCGTTTGCCCTCTACTGAGCAGCTCATTGAAAGCCAAGAAATGCCCAGTTGATGCCCACTTCATGTCTATGGGCCTGTTTATTTCTTGGAACATCCACACGCCTGTCCCATTGTTGGAGGTGCCTTCACTGGTCCTCGAGGTACACGGGCACACCATCCATCTCAGTCCCTTGGACGCACTTAGACTAATAAAGGCTGAGCCTCTTTACTGTGATGGAGGTGAAGCTGCTTCCAGGTTTCTTCTTGCAAGACAAATAGCTGGTGGAAAAGTAATACCGCATAATAGAATATAGTCAAGGAAGGGAGTGTTTTAATATAGCTGGATGCAGCGTGTGGGTGGTGAAAAATAGCTTAGTTTGTTTTTAAATAAGAGAAAAGAGAGGTGAGATGCTTCGTCCCCGCAGGAGAGCCTCCGAGGCCCACAGAGGAAACACACAGACCCGGGAGGGGTGCTGCAAGCTGGTCACCAAGTGATGGGAAGAGGCAGGACCAGAGTCCCGAAGCTGAATTCAAGTCGCAGCATCCTCTCCCGGCAGGTGCGAGGGAGTCAGTTTGGCCTCTGAGGCCTCAATTTTCCTCCTCTAGAAAACAGGGGTGATCCACCTTCTTCCCAAGTGTCAAAGATTCACTACCATCCTTCAAGCCCTCGGGGATGGAGGGACCCTGGTAATTTGGTGGAGAAAGAAGGGATGCCGAGTCTCAAGGACTCTGGAAGGTACTGAGGTCCATTATATTATCTTTATGTCTCCCTGGGTAAAGCAATGAGTGTTCTGACGGGGGCGCTGGGTTACATGTGGCCCAGGGTTTAGAAAAAGGAATGTGTGGAGGCTGAGTGAGACGGTTGGATGGCATCACCAATTCAATGGACATGAGTTTGAGTAAACTCCGGAGTTGGTGATGGACAGGGAGGCCTGGCATGCTGCAGTCCATGGGGTCGCAAAGAGTTGGACATGACTGAGCGACTGAACTGAAGGCTGAATTTGAGGAACCTTTGACATTGAGGAGGTCACACTTCAGTGGTGAAGGTGGACATAGAAAGAAATCATTAAAGCCCTTCCGGGTCTTCCCAGGTAGCACTAGTGGTGAAGAGCCCGCCTGCCAACGCAGGAGACGTGAGACTCAGCTTGGATCCCTGGGTCGGGAAGACCCCCTGGAGGAGGGCATGGCAACCCACTCCAGTATTCTTGCCCAGAGAATCCCACGGACAGAGGAGCCTGGCGGGCTACAGTCCACGGGGTCACAGAGAGTCAGACGCGACTGAGTGACTCAGCGCGCACACGGCACGCACACAAGGAGACCAAGGGGAGAGGCAGCAGGAAGGGTTTCCCGATTTTGTGCAGGCCATTGGAGCGACGTCCTGCAGGAAAAGCGTCTCTGTCTTTGTTGCAAGAAGTTTTCTTGGTCATTTGAGGCCAGAAGGCCCCTCCTAAGCTGCCAGAGGCTTTGAGGCCAGGGCAGTGGGCTCAGTGGGCAGCCCTGGTCAGCCTCCCCCTGGCTGTGCCCGTGGGGTGGGTGAGGGGTGGGGGGCGTCACACGCCTCTTTGGGTCCAGCTCCTTGTCTGGACAAAGGTGGTCATCACAGCTCGTCGTGTCGTGGGGGGAGGGCTGCAGCCGGGCTGCCCAGGTCCCAGTCACACATGCGCATGCACACTCACACACACTCACACTCACATCCGCAGGGTCACACACAAAGGCACACTCATGCACTACCTTCGCTGGGCCTCAGCTTCCTAGGTCATCAAGCCAGGTGGCCCCGGAGCCTCGAAGGGGAGTGATTGACTCACAGGGAGCGCCCAACGCATGCGGCTGCACTTGGCATCCCTCCCATTATCTCTTCTGTCTCTGCCAGTCCCTGGGTGGGGGGACTCGGATGGCCTCAGAGGCAGACCATAATACAGGTCCCATGCAGCACCCACATCTTGATGTCGGGGTGGAGGTAGGCTTGCTCCCCCCGCCGGGCGAGGGCTCAAGTCCATGGGGTGGGGGATGGCACAGGTGGGCGGCAGATAAGGAAAGCCAGGAAAGGAGGGGGCTTTCAGGCAGGTGGTGACAGGAAGGGCCTTCCAGGGGGTTCCAGGCCCAGGGGAGAGGGGCCCAGGCCCTAGAGGAAGCATCAGTGAGATGGTGCCATGACCCGCCCTCCCTGGCTGGCCGGGAATGGTGGGCTAGCACCCCAAAACCCACCAGACAGGTAAGTGCTCCATGCATGCGACCCTCTCCCCTAGAGATGAGCTCCAGCATGTGTTGCTATTGGCTGAGTTTTTCAATTGCCTGGAAAACCCTGTCCTTTTTCCTCTGTGTGGGCTACCAGTCTCTCAGCATTTCATTTCAAAAACAAAAAAGCACCACTTGGACCCTTATGTGCTGCTACAGATTTGTCTGCAGTTCTTGCTGTACTTTTTTAAAAGAAATTGAAAAAATTTTTTTGTGTGCAGCCTGGCAGCTCAATTTTCTTGCAGCCCCGAGAACGCAGCAGCCGCCTCTGGGCATGGTCCTTAGAGCTTCCTGAGGACTCTCTCGTGGAGACCCTGTCCATGCGGGCAGGCCTGGGACCCCGGTACACAGCGGGAAGTGACAGGCCGGGGTTCAGGCCCAGGCAGTCGCAGCCAGGACAAAGGGTCTTGCTCTGTATTTTTGAACTGAATTTAGACTCACAGAAAAGCTATAAAAACAGTGCAAAGTTCCCATGTATCTGTCACCCAGCTTGCCCTCAAGTTCACGTCTTGCATGACCAGAGTGTAGCGAGCAAACGCAGGCAATGAACACGGCTACTGATTAAACTCAGACCTTCCTCAGATGTTAGCAGGTTCCAGCGTCCCACCCAGGGTCCCACACCCCTTCATTTTCCTGGCTCCTTCATCCTCTCCAGTCTGTTAACAGTTCCTCCGTCTTCCCTCGTCGTTCACGGTCCTGGCACGTCCGAAGAGTATCAACAAGCTATTTTGTAAAAGGTCCCTCAATCTGGGTCTGCGTGATTGTTTTGTCAGGATTGGATTGAGGTTGTCCATGTCTGGCAAGAATCCCACGGAGGTGATGCTGTGTCCTGCTCGCTGCCTCATATCAGGAGTTCATGGCGTCTGTGTCTCTTCACTGGTGATGTTGACCTTGGTCACTGGTTTAAGGTGCTGTCTGCCAGGCATCTCCACTGTCAAGCTCTGATCTTTTCTTTCTAATCAATACATGTCTTGAGGAAGGTACTTTGAGGCCATGCAACTTTTGTTTCTTCTCGAACGTTCACGCATTAATTTTAGCATCCATTGGTAGATCTTGTCCACCACAGTTAATAGCATGATGTTTGCTAAGTGCTCACTTTTGGTTTTCTTCTTTTCTTTTATGTTAATAAATAGGAATTTGACTGTAAGGAAGAACTTTCCCTTTTCTCCATTTATTTACTGAAATGATTGTTTATATCAGTATGGACTCATGGGCAGATGTTGTAATCTATGTATTATGACCCAATACTACCATTATTTATTTTATTGCATAAACTGTTCCATCATTTTTATCACTTCCTAACGTCCTGATACCACAAGATGGCCAATCCAAGCTCATCTTGTATTTTCCCTGCTCCAGTCCTAAGACTAGTTCCCCCAGGAATCTTTATTGGAGGATGGTGCTTAGAAACCAAGATTAGGCACTAGGGGTGCTCACTGTTCCCGGGGCGTCATTACTTCCAGGCCCACTCCGTGGACAGAGCTGGGAAACACGTGTGTTCTACATGTGCTAAGCACATGCACGCACATCCATGATCCTGGTCTCCCTGTCTCATCACACATAGTAAAAACCATGAGTTCATACAGATCACAGGAATCATTTTAGCTTTCCTCTTCTCCTCCTTTGTAACTTCTTTCTCCAACAGTGAGAAAACCAGCTCTTGTAATCTGCAATATGATTAGTAGTTCAGTTCCCGTGGCCGAAGAGAGGAGTTTCAGGATTGCCTGCTGACCCATTCCCCTTCGAGAGACTCATTTCCTGACTGGATCTGTGTGCAGCTCTTTCCCCTGTGACCTTACAGCATCCAGTGAAGACACTGATTTCCAAAGTTACTTAGGTTAGTTCCTTCCCCATACCCTACAGGGTAGGTGTGCTATTCATGTGCAATGTGGCTTGGTTCATTGTTGGTGGGGGTTGTTCCATTTGGGGCTACTCTCATATCTCGGTTTGTTTGATTTGGGGGGCAATGTGAAGGACAAGCGAAAGTCTGGGAAGCATTGCAGAGGTCCTAACTCAGAGCCTGGCCCACCGCCCCCACTCCCTGCCACCTGGTTCCATTCCCCACTCCTGGGAGCAGTCAGAAAAATGGGGGAAAGACATGAACAGACAATTCACAAAGCCCTGAAACATCAAACAGTGTCCAAACTCATTCATCATGGAGAAATGCAATTTAAAGCAATACCGATGGACCATTTTCTCCCTATTAGACTAACAAAAATTAAAATACAACATATTCTGTTGGTGAACTGTGGGAAACAGGTGCTCTCATGCACTTCCGCATTTGCATTCATGCAAATTAGTACTTCCCTTGCAGGAAAATGTGGCAATACCCAACAGAGCTATGTATGCACTTACCTGTCAGCGTAGCAATCCCACTTCTAGGAATCTGTCCTGAAGACACACCTGCAACATGTAAAATAGATACACACAAAATCATTCATTGTAATGTTGTTTGTTATTGTAAAATACTGGAAACTGCTTAGAAGTTTATGAATAAGAGAGGGGTTGAGTCAACTCTGGTACCTCCACACAGTAGAGGAGGAAGATCTTCGTGAGCTGACCTGGAGTAATTTCCAGGATATGCAGTGAAGTGAAAAACGCAAAGTGCAAGAGAGTTTCTATAGCACGTTGCCCTTCATGGGAGAAGGAAGGCAGTCTAATACACTCATTTATGCAAAGGAAATACAGGAATAAAAACAGACACTAAGGAGATGAATTACATACAGGCAGTGAGGAACTAAAAATGGAACTGCCATATGACCTAACAATCCCACTTCTGGGCGTGTACCCAGAGAAAACCATCATTCGAAAAGATACAGGCGCCCCGTGTTCATTGCAGCACTCTTTACAATAGCCAAGACGTGGAGACAACTTAAATGTCCATCAGCAGAGGGATGGATAAAGAAAATGTGCTGCATATATGCAATAGAATGTTGCTCAACCATAAAAATGAATGAAACAACGCCACTTGCAGCGACATGGATGGACCTAGAGATTATCAAACTAAGGGAAGTAAGCCAGACAGAGACAAATATCATACGACATCACTCATATGTGGAATCTAATTTTTAAAAAATAATACAAATGAACTTATTTACAAAACAGACTTACAAGTATCAAAAGCCAACTAATAGCTACCAAAGGAGACACACCGCGGGGAGGGATAGATCGGGAGTCTGGGATTAACACACACACGCCGCTACAGACAGAGAAGGCAGTGGCAGCCCACTCCCGTGCTCTTGCCTGGAGAACCCCAGGGACGGAGGAGCCTAGTAGGCTGCCGTCCATGGGATCGCGAAGAGTCAGACACGACTGAGCGACTTCACCTTCACTTTTCACTTTCATGCATTGGAGAAGGACATGGCAACCCACTCCAGTGTTCCTGCCTGGAGAATCCCAGGGACAGGGGAGCCTGGTGGGCTGCCGTCTATGGGGTCGCACAGAGTCGGACACGACTGAAGTGACTTAGCAGTAGCAGCAGCAGCCACTATATATAAAATAGATAACCAACAAGGACCTACTGTATAGCACAGGAAGGCTGCTCAATATTCTATGGTAACTTACATGAGAAAAAAATCTGAGAAATAATGAATAAATGTATATGTATAACTGATTTACTTTGCTGTATACCAGAAACTAACACAACATTGTAAATCAACTATGTGGTGTTGTTCAATTGCTAAGTCACATCTGACTCTTTGCAAGCCCACAGACTGCAGCACACCAGGTTTTCCTGTCCTTCACTACCTCCCAGCATTTGCTCAAACTCATGTCTGTTGAGTCAGTGATGCTATCTAACCATCTCATCCTCTGTCGTCCCCTTCTCCCCCTGCCCTCAATCTTTCCCAGCATCAGGGTCTTTTCCAATGAGTGCGCTCTTGGCATTAAGTGGCCAAAGTACTGGAGCTTCAGCTTCAGCATCAATCCTTCCAATGAATATTCAGGGTTGATTTCCTTTAGGATTGACTGATTTGATCTCAACTATAATCCAATAAAAATTTCTTTTCAGTTATGTAGCCAGTCAAATCTATCCATCTTGTGTTGCTACTGGGTTTTCAGGGAAAGTTAGAGAGTCTTCAGCTACCCCTGAGTGTAGTCCTTTAAAGTGGGGAATGGGGAGGCGGGGAGGAACAGGCATGGGGAGGTGGAGAGCTCTGCTGGAAATAGAAGACAGGCCAGTTCAGTGTGGAGCTTGAAGGGACTCCAAAGGGACTCACTTACGCAGGTAGCTCCCCAAAACACTTCAGATTCGGGTAGATTTGCTGAAATTGAGCCGAAATCCCATGCTTCGTGAGGACGTTTATTTATTTCACGGTGAGAGCAGAGTCAAGGGCAGGGTCCTGTGCCTCTGGAGCATGTGTGGAGGGGTGGGGAGGGGACCATCTGAGCGAGGAGAGTCAGAGCTGGTGTTCCACCAGCGGGTTCTTTAGCTGCTAATCTGTGGTCCAGGTGGAGAAACTGGAGTTCAGTTAAGTAACCCGGTCACGTGGTGGAAGGGCTGGACTGAGTCCACCTTCCTCCAGGGCTGTGCTGAGGTGCAGCGGGGGCTTATTTGTCCCCCAGGAGACCCGTGCCCCATCCCCAGGGCAGTTTCGGCTAATGGCATCTGCAGGCCCCAGGCTGTGGTCCTGGGCTCACCTCTCCCCCACAGGAGCTTCCCACCCACCTGCCTTTCTTCCGAACCTTCCGGCTGGACCTCTCCGCCTGCCCTGAGGTTTATGCTGCAGATGCCCGGGCGGCTCCCTACTCTGGCCTGCACCCCCAGGCGCCGTGTAGAGCGCCATGGGGATCTGTCTACACTTCAGAGAGCCCCTCCCTAAAGGAGAAAAGCCCCATTTCTTCTACCAGGTTGGTGGGGGGGTCGTGGGCGGCTCTCTAACCAGCCTCCAGCCATCTCAGGGACGCCTCCTTTATCTCGGCCCCATCCCTGGCTCCAGCCTGCCAGCACAGAACAGCCAGGCACCAGCTGCCCCCCTGTCCACCAGGGACAGTACTGCTGGCTGCTGGGGCCAGGCTCCCATCCACCTCCCCTGAGCCCCCTGCATCCCTCTGACGTGCCCAGACCAACCCTGATTCCATCCAGTGTAGGGGTCTGCTCCCCAGGAGGTGGGCTTCCCTGGTAGCTCAGCTGGTAAAGAATCCGCCTGCAAGGCGGGAGACCCGGGTTCGATCCCTGGGTTGGGAAGATCCCCTGGAGAAGGGAAAGGCTACCCACTCCAGTATTCTAGCCTGGAGAATTCCATGGACTGTATAGTCCATGGGGTCACAAAGAGTTGGACATGACTAAGCAACTTTCACTTTCATTTTTCCCCTGTAGGTACTGGGCAGACTGAAGATGCAATAAAATGTCTGAAACAAGCTATTGTGGACAAGGAGGAGGAGAGATGGGGTGGAAAGAGGGGGATGGAGCCAGGGAGGGAAGTGCGGCAGGAGGAGTGGGGAGGTGGGAGAGGACTGGACCGGGTCCCTCTTGGCCCAGGAGGTCAACAGGAAGCCAGCGCAGGCCAGAGTCACCTTCGCTGCAGTTCCATGGCTAAGACACCACGGCCTCTTTTAACCAGGCCCCGCGGAGGGCCCAGAGCATCAGGTGTGCTCAGATTTAACACAGGTTCGCAGCCTGCAGGGATATTTCGGGATCGGCAGATGCTGCTCTGCGCTCCTGCGTTTCCCTTCCGCACCCTCCGAGCGGCAGGTGTCCCCGAGGACAGGCTGCTCCCAGGAATTCTGTAAAGCCAGTTGTGTCTTTGCCTGCAGACCACAGTTCTCCAAGAAAGTGACCTTTCCTTCCTGAAAGTGTGAGGTCACCCTGTGAGCTCCTATCCGTCCATCTGTCCCCTCTGCCTGCAGGCGGAATGTTGTGGAATTGTTGGGAATAAAGCATTCTAGTGAAAGCCACCGTTCTAACCATTTTCCAAATTATATTTTGTAAAAGTGTAAAAGACTGTTTCTTGTTTTCTTTTTTTTTTTTGGCTGTTTACAGTTTCAGTTTTAGCTCCCCTCTTGCTGAGCTAAATGGCTTGCGCTTTGTTCTTCTAGGGCATTTTTTGGGCACCTACTTTGTGAAAGGAGCAGTGAGCACAGGGAGCTGTAAATGGGGTGTCGGGCACCGACTGCAAAGTCAAGTCTCGCGGTGGGAGTGCTACAGTGGGCATGCAGGGAGGACCTCAGTCACAGCTTAAGGGTCCAGAAGCTGGATAGCAGGGGTGGGGGGAAATCCAGGGCCACAGGGCACCCGTGGACCAGGCAGGGTCCTGGCTCCATGCATATCATGAGTATTTTTTGGATAAATAGGTGTAATTGTAGGTCTTAAATGTTCCTTAATGTTGAGCATCTCTGTGCTGAGAAGCATTTATTTGCACAATACAACGGCAGCACCCGCAAGCCCCAGACACCCAACACCAGCAAAAGCCCACCTCTAGAATCAAGTTCTTGGCTGGGTCCGGGAAGGTACCTGCTCCCCAGGCGGTGGAATGCAAGGGCTCAGCGCGGTTTTCCGGTGGGCGGGTTGTCCCGGCTGGCACGGCCACCAGGGGGCGCGAGCGGAGCAGGGGAAGGGAGATGGCCCGGGTCGGGCCACCTACAAAGGCCGCGGGGAGGTGACCCAGGGCGGAGGGAGGGCGTGGGTTGGGTTGAGAGTGGAAAGGGAGGCTTGGTTTGTCTTCTGTTCTGGGGCGGAGGAGGTCTTGAGGTCCTTTCTCCGCTGTTTCCCGTGCCGGGAAGAGATGACAGAATTCCGTCCCGCGTGGACACGGCTCTGGGGGGCTGCCCGCGGCGGCGGTGTGGGGGAAGGGCGGGCAGGATGCCCATCGCTCAGCCTCACCCTTGGCCTCCGGTGGCCGGTGACCTAGCTGTCTGATGGCTGTTTGCTCGTCTGCCCGTGGGTCATTTCAGGGATTCAGGGTGACACTTTCCCTTAACACACGTTGTACTTCGTTGCCAGTTTGCAGAAATTATTTATTTCAAAATGTGCAGATTGGAGACTTGATGCCTGAAATCTACATAATTTGAATGACTAGAATCCTGAGGTGAGTGAACAAGCGCCTATACTCATATTATCCTACTAACAGTGCACGGTATTTGGGCTTAATTTTTCTATTTCCTCAGCTTGTAATCTACTTTCCTTCCCATCAGATACACAGCAATTCTGTTCTTCCAGGATCAGCTGTTTTATAATCATCACCCTGACAGCCGAACTACATCCCTGTATTCATTTAATAACTATTTATCATCCTCTATCTTCCCATTTTCAGAAAGAAATAAGTGCTCCAGAAATTGGAAAAAAAAAACTGAAATTTGACCTTTATTAACTGGGTTAATTGTCAAAATCTCTGCTTGTAAAAAAAAATTAATGACCAAAAAGTGTAACTTTTAGAGTTTCAAAGATTAGGTTCATGTCCAAGGAAATATAAACTCTGACCTTTTTGACACATGTCATAAGTAACATCTATCCTAGTAAATTGCTGCTGTGAGCAATTATAACATTTTTCCTGTATCCAATTATGCAATTTAATTGCCGCTGGAAATTCTGGCTTCCTTAAGAGATAGCCTGAAGAATTTTTTGATACCTACAGGAGTCATTTTATATTTGTTCCAGGGGAGTATATTTGTTCATTTGGATTTCTAAGAGATTGAGATGTCCTGGACAAAGCCTAGCCGCTTTGGCCAAAGGCAGCTTGATTAGTAAACAGCAAAACTTGTCACAGGAATGAGGGGGAAACAGAAGACAAGATTCTATGCCCAGATGCAGTCTGTCACTGAGGCTGGATCCTCTCATTTCCTTGTTAATTGTTTGTTTTAGGTGCAACTTAGTCAAACTCCATGGGATTAACAAGCTGGTTTTTTTTGTTTGTTTGTTTGTTTTCTATTTTTTTAAACCTTTTATTTTAAATTGGAGTATAGCCAATTAGCAATTTTGTGATAGTTTAAGGTAGACAGCAAAGGGACTCAGCCATACTTATGCACGTATCCATTCTTCCCCAAACTCCCCTCCCATCCAGTCCATCACATTGAGACAGAGTTCCCCATACTATACAGTGGGTCCTTGTTGGTTATCTATTTTAACTATAGCAGCGTGTATATGTCTGTCTCAAACTCCCTAATTATCCTTCCCCACTGTTTCCCTCCTGGGAACCTTAAGTTCAAGTTCATTCTCTAAGTCCGTGAGTCTCTTTCTGTTTCGTAAATAAATCCATTTGTATCATTTCTTTTGATTCCATGTATAAGGGATATCATATGATGTTTCTTTCTCTGTCTGACTTACTTCACTCAGTAAGACATCTCTAGGTCTATCCGTGTTGCTGCAGATGGCGTTATTCATTCTTCATTGGCTGAGGAATACTTCGCCGTGTGTATGGACCACATCTTCTTTATCCATTCCTCTGTTGATGGACGTTTAGGTTGTGTTCATGTCTTGGCTACTGTAAACAGTGAGCAGGTGGTCTTTTAGATGCTATCATTCGGGGATGGGTGTTTGCAGACTAGTTTGAGGAAGCGGGGCTAATGCCCTGCGTTCACACTCTCACACACCGGTCTCGTAACAGGTTCTGTTGTTTCTGTTTCAGCAAAGGAAACAGGGAGTTCAAAACTGCTATTAATCGAGTCACCCCAGAGCTATGATGCTGGGGTGCCCTCTTATCATTCCATCCTCATCGGAAGATCCCATAATGTTAGAAAACCTGGAAATGTAGGATCTAATAAACATGAAGAAGATTCTAGTTCCCTGAGGCATGTGTTCAAAGCAGTTAAGTAAAGTTGTGAAATCAGACTTAAACTCTCTACTGCTTGGTAATAGAAATGAACCTTTGGGGTGGAGGAGAGAGAAGGAATAAAAATCAGGCTAAGAGAGAACTAAGGTAATCTACCATTTTGTAGATTAAAAGCCCTGGCCAGTCTCTTATGTTAGGAATAGGAGAAAAAAAAAAGGAATGTACCTGAAGACCTGGTTTGGGGGTGACTTCCCCTTGGAAGGCCCCCCGCACCCTTCAGACATGGGCAGGGGGCTGGAGCTCCTTGTGGACAACGGGCCCAGGGTCTGCACTCTGTCCCCCCAGCCCTGATCAGGTGCCACAACTGTGGGCAAATCTACAGGTATCACTGAGGGAAAGTCCCTCAGTCGTGTCCGACTCTTTGCGACCCCATGGGCTACAGTCCATGGAGTTCCCCAGGTCAGAACACTGGAGTGGGTTGCCATTCTCTTCTCTAGGGCATCTTCCCAACTCAGGGATTGAACCTGGGTCTCCTGCCTTGCAGGCGGATTCTTTACCAACTGAGCTATGAGTGTCTCTGAATCAAAGCTTATAGGAAGAGAGAGTAGGATGAGACCCTGTGGCCATTGGTGGCACCTGGAGCTGCGTTTTGTCGCCTGGGAAACAGGGCTTCTGCCCTGCCCTGCCTGGGCCCCTGGGTGCTGTGGGAGGGAGCAGCAGACCAGGGCTGCCTGAGTCCCCGTGGAGAAGAACCCGCACCTGGAAGGCTGTCCGAGCTCCGAGAAGACAGACCTGGAAAACAGCTGGTCCCGCGGGGACCCTGCTCAGCCTGGTTGGACTGCCCCCCACTCACATTGCAGGGCTGAGTGAGTACCTGGAGGAGACAGCTACTCTGTCCGCACAAGGACAGGCGGGAAGGTCAAGCTCTCCTGGCGCGCTGAGGACTCGACCCAGGTGTCTTACGGGGGAGAGCGAGACCTGCTGCCTGAAGAATTGGGGAGCGTTCGTCAAGGTAACTGACCCACTAGTTAGCGGTTCCCAAGGCCTCTCAGCAGGCGGCAGGAACGCATCCAACCAGGCTGCTCTCCACCTCAGATCCCTTGGCACCGAGTCCGGCCGAATGCACACTGGAAACGCTCTCTGTGAAACACCACCTCTGTTCGAGCTGCTGGCGGTTAGGGGTAGACAGCCCTGACTACGACAGCACAGTGTCCGTGACGGCCCGGCTTTCTGCGCAGGGAGGGCGGACGCGAGGCGCTGTGTGGCGCTTAGTCGCTCAGTCATGTCTTGACTTTGCGACCCCATGGACTGTAGCCCACCAGGCTCCTGTGTTCATGAGATTCTCCAGGCAGGGATACTGCAGTGGGTGGCCATTTCCTCCTCCAGGAGATCTTTCTGACCCAGAGATGCAACTTGCGTGCGTCTCTGATGTCTCCTGCATTGGCAGGCGGGTTCTTTACCACTGGGCTTCCCTCATAGCTCAGTTGGTAAAGAATCAGCCTGCAGTGCAGGAGATCCCAGTTCGATTCCTGGGTTGGGAAAATCCCCTGGAGAAGGGATAGGCTACCCACTCCAGTATTCTGGCCTGGAGAATCTCATAGACTGTATAGTCCGTGGGGGTCAAGAGTCGGACATGACTGAGCGGCTTTCACTTTCTTTCACTCTCTTTCCACTAGTGCCACCTGGGAAGCCCAAGTGTGTGTGTGTGTGTGTGTGTGTGTGTGTGTGTGTGTGTGGACTCACACACAGGTACACCTGAGCCGTAAGAGGGCACTAGGAGACTGTGCCTAGGAGTTGGCCCTGAAATGAGTGCGAGCACCTGGGTTAACTTTCCCAACCCCACAGTCAGGCTGCCATGAACACAGGTTTCTCTGCAGTTTTATCGTGTTTCTACAGGAAATACCGACGGTGGCATTTGTGTTTAAAGCAGCTGGCTGCCGCTCCATTTTTCCACCTGAAGCTCACTCCCTGCAAGGTGGGTGAAACTCCGCAGGTGCTCTCCTGGGGGCCCCTGAGCCCCAGCCCAGTCCAGGAGCTTCCTGTGGGGTTCCTCGCGGAGGGATGGGGCTCAGCTTCCTGTGCCCTCACCGGGCCGGGCACTGCCCTGCACCCAGGGGAAGCCCTGAATGTCCACGTCCCACTTCCCCCAGCGCTTCTTTTCCCGAGTTCCCAAGTGCACAGAGCACCCCCTTCTCTTGAAGCGCGGCCGTGCTCTGCCCGGGATGGTGGTTATTTGTTCAAATGGCTGCCCTGCCACCTCGCACCCGGGCCTGAAGTTCCCTTCTCAGTGGACAGATGTGAGCAGCCTGTCTGCAGAGCAGGGACCCTTGTGCTCCCCCCACCCCCAGTCCCACGAACACTTCCTGCCTCCCGGGAGCGGCTCAGACTGAGAAAATAGTAATAACTCACATCTACTGAATGCTTAGCACGCAGCCGACACTGTGCCAGAAGCTTTTATACCCATTACCTCATCTGGTCTTCCCTGTCCCCTCGGGAGGTAGGAAGCACAAGATACCCTAAAGGCAAGTACAGAAACACCCAGGGACTGTCCGCAGGGCCTGGGAGAGCAGCCTGGGACCACGGGCCCCAGAACTTGCACTCTCAGCCAGCACGGACTGCCTGTATAGTGATGAATAAAATCAAAGTGCCCCTGGCACTTAGAACACACTCTTCACATCAGGCACCCCTTCCGATGGCCGGCGGTCTGTCCCGGTTCACGGGCACAGCGGCCTTCCTCGGTGGGGCTCTGCCTCCCTGACCACTGGCCAGGGTTGTGCCCAGAGTCCCATCCCTCCTTCCAGGGAGGGCTCCTCAAACACCCAGGATCAGCCCTGCAGCTTTATTTAAATAACAAATTTGACAGTGCATCTGAATGCAATCTGAGTTCCTCAAATTCCATTGACACACACAATTTTAGGTTTACACTATACAAGTTGCCACTGATTTAAAAAAACAGTAGGCTGACCCTTAATGAGGTGACTGGATTCTACTCTACACTTACCTGAAATTGACATTTAAATAAAAGTGAGCCCAATTCTTTGGTCAGGTGATAGGCTATAGCCTGTTAATAAACATGTTCATTTTGCCAGATCGATAATAATGGGAACGTGGCACAATATATCACAGAAAAAGCCTCTCACTGTAGCCATGGTTACAGCCAACGCTTCACGATCTGGGTTTTCTGAAACTCACCCCCTAAACCAACCCCCACTAACCATGATTCCTGGTTTTCTTTACAGACACTGCTATTTTAGTTCTGAGCCCAAGTTGTAGGTACTTTCTCTGGGTTTTTTTTTTTTTTTTAATTCTTTCACTCCAACATGTATGCATTAACCACCAAAAATATAGTTAAGTGATGATTTATAGAAAACGAATTCCCTCATTTTTAAGTGAAAGTTTGACTTAGCACAACCCTGTATGTTGGGAACCTGGGAATATTATATTTTTAATGTCTTACCCCATCTCTCGGAAAGATTAAACACATCTTTTAGTGAGCCTATTCTAGAAACTATTGGGGGAAATCACCCATCAATGGCCAGCTTGTGTGGGAAAACGGGGTGATTTTTCTAGGGCTGGAGAATCTAATTGCTAACTGTTTACACAAATAACACACAGAGCTAACGAAACAGAAGCAGAAGCTGGCGTTTTTCCAATGACTAGCCTGAGCAGCCTCTTATCCAAAAGCATTAGGAAGAAAGTAAACTTTAAAATGATTTGAAAAAGGTCTATTTTCATGACAGATGGCAGTGAGGGTTCTTCAATGCCAATTTAATCGCTTTTCCTCAGTTTTCAAAATGCTTCCGTTGTGAACCCAAGGGTCTGTGCGGTAGCACTGCGCACCTCACGGGCACAGGGGGCCGGTGACATGCACTGTGGTCTTGCTGACCCCGCCGGGGTCCTGCCAGGGTGATTCTCCTCGACCTGGGAAAGCGTGTTGTTCAACACACTGTCTTCCGACATCGAACGCGTTCTATGAGCACCATTTTTGTCACAGAGAGCCTCCTCCATTGGAGCCTAACCTATGTAACTGCTTTCTGGTCCAACAACCTTAACAAACAGGTCCTAGTGGAATTAGTGGACAGAGCAGTCTCCCAATTTTTAAGCAGGGACTGTTGATAATTTAGTACCATTCTCTCATCTCCCAAGTAAATGAAGGAACTGAGCCCTGAGTGTGGGACACCCCCCCAAACCCTCCTTCGGTGCCCTGAGGACCAGGGCTTGTCCCTACCCCAGTCCAGCTCCACCTCAACTGGAATCTTCTCCAGGGAGTATTTTGAAACCATCCCATCTCATGAAGCTAGTCTGAACCATACATACACCTTTCAAAGGACACATTTCACATTAGACTTGAAGGCTGTTATCCAATGAGAAACTCATCTACATTCCCGTCTCTGGGGCTTCTGTTCCGGACAGAAAACTCCCTGAATACCACTGTGCTTTTGCCTTTTGCAAGTTAGCCACGTACGTCTCCCAGACCCATACTTTGGTAAAGGGCTGATGGGAGAGTTGGTGTCACAGGCAGCCTCTTAGGAGGAAGTTGAAACTGTGATTGCATGAACAATGCAGGATGTTAACGGGCGCCGACCTCATGGAAAGATGAAACCTGCCGCGAGTGTCCAACGCGGCGGGTACACTTGATGCGCAGAGCTTGGGGAGGCAGGGTGTCCTCAGTAAAGAATGAAGCAAATGGTTGACAGAGCTGTGTCTTCTCCAAGGAGAAACCCCAAGAACATCCTGGAGACATCTGTGTGCAGTGATGTTACTGAGACAGTCGGGTGAAGAGTTCACTTGGCATTTTTAAAAACAAGTGATGTATTTAATAGGGCTTCGGAGACATGTGAAAACATTAACATGAAGTTGAGGATGACTGGCAATGAGCAACCTGAAGGCTGGTGGCTTTCTAGGGATGGAACCCACCCCACCCCCAGTCACCACCTCCCCCGACACTAAGAACCCCCTTCCAGTGTTCCTGGTGCTGCCGGGCCTCCCAGAGCTCCCCCTGCGGCTGAACACAGGCTTCTCATCCACCTTGCCAGGGGAAGCGAACACACCCAGCACAGGTCAGGTTCACAACCTGCCCAGGAGCGAGAGGCATGGTGTACATAAAAGCTCCCCTGGTGGCTCAGACGGGAAAGAATCCGCCTGCGATGCAGGAGACCTGGGTTGGATCCCTGGGCCCAGAAGATAACCTGGAGAAGGGAATGGCTACCCATTCCAGTATCCTTGCCTGGGAAATCCCACGGACAGAGGAGCCTGGCGGGCTACTAACACTTTCACTTTCGACTCAAGAGGCCTGTCACACTCCAAAGAAAAGGAATAGACAAAAATGTTAATCACGTTTTCCTTTTAATAAGGCTTGTTACTCAAAAGTGTAGCTTTGAAAACCTGTAGCTTGTTGTGACAACCAGAGAAGCCGGGAGCAGCCTCGCCTGAACACGGCCGCGGTGCCCTCACGGGCTCTCCGTCGCCGGCGAGGAGGGCGAACGCTTTACAATCTGAGCCAACGCGGAAATTTAGGAGCAGGATATGCATGTCCTACTTTGATTCCAGGAGAAAGGACAAGTTCTTAACACAGTAAAACAAAACACAAAGTAAACAAATCTTTAGAAATCACTAGACATGTGTGTGTGTGTGTGTGTCTGCGTGTTTGTATCATTAGGATTATCATCAACATTTAAAACTATTAAAAATAAGGTTGCCACCTTTCCTTTTCTTTTGGTACTGGGGCATTATTTTTTTAGGAAAAAAAAAAAAAATGAATTTCATTTTCTTTGCCCAGACTCCCAGGTTTCCTAACCTCAAGCCCGTTTTCCGCTGGGCAGCCACCTGCACCAGCGTAGCGCGGCACCCCGTCGCGCCCCCCTCAGGCAGCAGGCGGGTCAGGCCTGCCCCTGGCTGCCGAGAGGCCAGGCCCACAGAAGCACAGCGGACGGGGGAGCTGCATCTTCTCCCGAGAGGAAAAGGCGTCCGCCCGCAGCGGGCCTGCAGAACCTTCCGAGGCGCCGCTCCTCTCTGTGCTCTGCTTGGTTAACTGGTTGGTTTGGCCTAGAAGCAAGATGGCAAACATAATCAGAAAGGGAAGCTAGATTTTTTAAAATAACTTAAAAAAAATCATTTTTATATAAAGCAGCAAAAACATATTTTTCTCTCAGCAGAAAGAAACAGGGAAACACAGCGATGTAAACGGGCCTGTTCATTAAGCCTCGGCCGAAGCCGGCGCTACTTTGCACCGTCCTCGGCGCTGTCGGAAGAAGGTTCTTTGGCGTCTCCAGTCGCTCGTTTACTCTCCTCTTGAGTTAAAGTCTCCTTCTCTGACCTGGTCCCGTTGGGGATAGAGCTTTCGCCGTTGACGAGCCCGTGCTCTGCGGCCTGGGCCCTGCGGACGGCCTCGGTGAGCGTCAAGGCCTCCTGCGCGCCCGCCTCCCCGTCCAGGTTCCTGAGCACCAGCGGCAGCCGCGAGTCCGCCACGCCCTCCAGCAGCCCGCCGCCGCTCTCCTCGTACTTGGGCAGCGGGGCCCGCTCCTCCATCTGCCGCCGGTAGAACTCCCGGTTCGCCGCCGCGCTCTTGACCGCTCTCTCCAGGATCTCCTTCTCACCTAAGCGCAACTTGACGGCCATGGTGGCACGGGCGGAAAGGTCGTGGTTTTTCAAGAAAGACTTATCTTCCTGGAAAAGGAAACAGCAAAATCAACTATCACAAGTCGCTAAACTGGTAAACTACACCAACAGAAGGCAGGTCAGTCATTGCCGGGGAGGAGGAGGGCACAGGGGGAATTGGGGTGGGGGAGGAGGTTTGAGAACTTGATTGTGGGGGTGGCTGCATGACTATACACTTACACCCAAGCGTACGCTTCGGAAGTGTGAATTTTACTATATGTATATTGTACCTAAATAAATGATGGTCAAACACAAAAGAGGAGCCTAAATCACAGTGCTTGGATGCTGGATGAACAATGGATATTTGAAGTCAAGTGACCCAGGAAGAAACTTTGAAAGCACAAATAAAAACTTACACTTGCTTGTATGAATTAGAAATTATAAAAAAGCACTAAATAATTTTAAAAATTTATCTTCTAATCAACAATGCCTCGTGACTCTTTTGGTAAGGGTAAATGTGTTAAACAGAAAAATATTAGTGAGTTAGACTTGACTGTTGTTTGGCCGCTGTCGTGTCCAGCTCTTCTGCAACCCCATGGGCTGCAGCCCACCAGGCTCCTCTGCCCATGGATTTCCCAGGCAAGAATCCTGCAGTGGGGCTGCCATTTCCTTCTCCAAATGAACTGAATGAAAAATGTCAAATACACAATGATTTTGCTAAAGAATTATAGTAATTTACATTTAAGACTCTGATGAAACATCTTTTAAAGCATGACAAAGCACAAATCCTTGTTTAATCAACTGAATCACCTCAATGGTTGTCTTATATGTTTTTAGAAGAAGTGATGCTCGGTCTTCAAGAAATGTCCACAGTCTGACCTCGTTGTCCCAGCTGACAGGGTACTCAGAGTTCCCCAAGGTGAAGATTCTGTCAATGGCATTGTCTCCCAGCAAGTGCTCTTTCAGCTCTTCTACAGGAAACACAAACAGTCACCTGTTAGGGGAAACAGCACTACTTTCATACTAACCAGCGGCCACCTCACAAAACAGCCTCCCAGCGGCGTCCTCTGCCGTGATGAAGTGCTCCCTTCTCCCGGGTCAGTCAGAGCAGGGTCAGAGCCTGACCTGTCTCAGGGAAGGAAAAAGCGGAGAGGTCTTCTTGATTGGCATCTAGATCAAGCCTTGCTTGGCCAGCACTCCTCATCTCATTGTTTTTAAGAGGGGCCCTGAGAGCCTTTAGATGGTTGCAGAAGATGCTTCTTTAAAGACCATCTGGAGAGACACACCCCTCATTCTGAGAACACCCTTCCCGCAAACCATGAGCCCAGTCACACCAATTGGGTAGAAGAGACATGCAGGTGAGCAATGCAATCAGGGAAGACAAACAACAGCACAGGAGCCCAGTGACCCTTCTAGATTGAAATCTGATGGTACCAGTTCCAGTAGCTGACCTGACAAAGCTATCTGTCTCATCTTGTAACAAGTAAACCACAAAGTGAAACAAGAAAATGGACTAGAAAAACCTTAATGAAAAAAATGTGCCTATATCCCTCACTTGTCAGGCATTTAAATAGGAATTACAAATAAACACAAGTGCACATCTCAATTACCTTCAAATGCATGTAAGAAGAGGAAAGAATTCAGCAACTGCTCTGAGCACTTTATCTCCTGGCACATTATCTTCAAAAGACCAAAACGTGCCGATCCTATTCACGCTCAAGAAGCATGCCCGTGCTTCTTATGTAATTATGAGACAGTGTCTCTTTCAGAGCAAAATGCCCCACAGCTGTCACTATTTACAATTCAAATGGAAGAACTTCTGCTGCCAGCAAACCAAACTTTTATTAGTATTAGAATGATTCAAAGGACGCATCAATTGTCTTGACATGACAAACTATCTCTCTATGACTACAGAGAAACTAAAGAGAAGCAGCGAACCTAAAATGATTCAGAAGCAGGGTTTCTTTTTTTTTTTTTTTTTAATAAAATAGAAGTTAATCTAATATTCAAAAAAATTTATTAAGTTGCATTTGTTAGCAAAAGATCATGATAAAATTCAGGATTTTTAGATTTTTGAGCCTATAGTTTTATTCTTTGTATAAAGAATATAAACTCTGTGGGTGGAAGAAATGTCTTTTTAGAAGCCCCCGATACTAAGGTTCCTATCTTTTTTCCTTCCTCAACCTACTCAAGTTTCACCCTTTAATGAACTTTGTGAAGCCAAGGAGCTGAAGCAGAGTTTTCTCTCTGCTGCTTTTCACAGTGAAACCGGCCTGACTTCACACACCTGGAGAGATGAAACCTAGGAAAGGCCATCCACCTGCCTGCAACACTCGGGAAATGAACACAGCCTCCGGAAGCAGGCTTCTTTCCCCCTTCCCCGACTCACAGACCCTTCCTGGATTCCCTGCCGTCACAGGGCTCCTCACCACTGCCCTACTCCCCCCACCCCAGCCACCACGAGAGCGTGGTTTGGTGGCCCCCAGCCTGGCTTCCGTGTCAAAGACCCTGCAGCGCCAGGATCTCTTCCATGAGCTGCAATTCCTGCAAACCAGCCGGAGCCACAAGGGGGCTTGGGGCACAGGCTCTGAGTTGGCTGAGCTGGTCCCACGGGTCACTGCCTGTGAGCTGAGTGGCCAAGTTCCTCTCCTCGTGGCATAAGAGTTTCTACGTCAGTTAAGTGGGAAGCCCTGCCTCCCTTCCACAAGGCGGCTGAGAATGAACAGCCTGCTCCATAGTCCTCTACAAATGCAGACTCTGACACGGTTAGATAATCCAAGATGTTGTAAGTTTTCTCCCAATGAAGTAGAGAATTATGTGTTTATTACAAGAGCCCCGCGCAGAGTAGGGCTCCCAGACCCCAGGGGTCATCATCGTCATCATTGCTCTTAGTTATAAGCTTCTTCAGGCCATGAACTCAACTCTGTAACCCTACCTTATATGCAAGAAAAGCCCACAGTTAGCCCTAAACTCGGGTCCACTAAACTGGAGTGACGACTCGCTACCACTCACAGAAGCACAAGCTCTCACTCAAGGGACGGGGAGTCCGGAGCAGTGTGGCTGTGAACGAGGGGTGAGGACCGCCGTGCGTGTCTCTGGGTTCTGCAGTTGGGGTCTAAGTGGCCTTTCTGTGCTGCGGGACTCAGTTTCTCCCACCTCCATCCCGATGACCAGCCAGACCCAGGCAGCACTTCCTTGTGCGGATGTGAAGATAGGAGCTGGGCGGCAGAGCCCAGCAGGCTCCCTCCAGGGGCTGGCATTTCTGCTCCAGCCCAGCTGGCCTCGCTCCAATGCTCGGACAGCCTCACACTTGTCTTTTCAATCAGGGGGCACTCGCTCGCTTGCTCACTCTTTCCCGCCCAATCTGTTGTGCACAGGATCCAAGGTGCTTTACAACAACAGCAAACTCACACACAATTAACAATGGAACCTCACGACCAGAGGATCTGGAAGAGTGTATTTTCCGATGAAGAATGAAACACGACCGCAAGAGGTCACAACTCAGTACCAGAAACTCCAAATGGCTTATCTTACGGAAACATAAAATCAGTGCTCAATACTATGTATATATATATATCAAACTCTTTCTGTGCCTGAAGTAAGAGGCTGTTGACAAGAATATTTTGCAATTTAAACAGGTTCTGTTTGCAGTGTTATGTACTCCAACTGGATGCCTGGCATTAAAAGGCCTGCTGGCGACTTTGGATCCAAACCACAAAGCTGGTTAACAGATGAAGGCCTCTGGCCCACATGGGCCCCAGCCAACCCCACAACTTCAGTGACAATTGCCCCCTCACTTGTCCAGATGAATTAGAGACATCAGACCCCATGAGTACACAGAGGTTCTGTCATCCCAGGTAAATAAACACATCAAAAACTCCTGTCTGCCAATGAAGAATCTGATACGGTGAGATAGTCCAAGATGTTATAAGTTTTCTCCTAATGCAGTAGAGAATTATTTGTTTATTACAAGCGAATATTGACAACACATCGAGGATTTAATAAAAAACTTCCACGATGAAACATCATTTTCTTCTTTTTCCAATATTACCGTCTTACCTCCTCCCCTGAAGTGCTTTAATTTTAAGCAGTTTTATCTTTAATCTGAATCCCTCAGCCTCACACTTCATGAATTAAAAAAAAAGTCAACATTTTTTTCCCTGAGATGATTTACCTTCGGTCATGCAGAAAACGCGGAGAAAAGCCAGCAGCTGGGCGGAGATGGGCGGCTCCGTGAAATGCAGGGCAAAGACGCTGGAGCTGACGAGAGAAGAGGCCGCATCAGTCCCGGGAGCCACTCCTGCCCGCCCGCTCCTCAGGGAGATTTCTAAGCCTGCCCTCGGCGTGGTGACCCTCAGGGAGCGCCGGGCCAGCCATAGGCCCCCCAGCTTCTCCCCCAAACTCTAAATACACAGCATTCAGTCCTGGCAAAATGCAGCAGGGCTGGGCCGGCCCAGGAGGACGGCAGAGACCGTCACTGCCAGCGGTCGCCGGTCTAACAGCCTTCACCTCGGGGGCACATGACATACTAGGAGAGCCGAGCACACCCACGGTCCCTAAAAGGAGGTTACGATAATTTATGTTGAGTTCACATTTTAATCATTAATCAAATATTGACAAGTTCAATAAAAAAAGGTCTAGATAATCCATTTTCATTAAGAATGGTTCCTCCATTCCCTGGAGAACCAATAAATCATAATTCTTGTCTTCTTTATCATTTTGCACCTCAAATGCAAGAAGATCTTAAAAAATTTAACCAGAAATTCTTGAAATCACTGAGGATCATGACTTCATTACAGAAACTAATGGTGGCAAAGAATTAAATGAAACAAATTGATCCAGGTCATTAACCTTTTCAAGGTGAAAGGCATTAATGACATGGAGGCTCTAATTTAACTGAAGGAGGATTTCAGGCCACATCCCCAGGAACTGGCTGTGGACGCCTTCAGCGACATGATTATGTTCATCTGAAAACGCTGGTAAATCACCATACATCTAACGGTTTAAATTCGCAGTATAATAGGGATAAAGGGATTAAGACAAACTACAGCAGAGGAGTTGCATTAACTCGCCAATTAAACACTCTGCAACTGGAAGTATTTCAAGGGTCACAGGAGAGAGCTGACAGACTGTGTCTACGTACGTTGGGATGCCAGCGCGAGCCAGGACCTCGGCCTTCATGGCGTAGAGCCGGTCACTTTTACTCACTCCAAGCTTTATTTTCACTCTGTCGTGTGAATTATTGTCAAAGAAAAAACCACTGTGGATCACAAACTCTGCATTTGACCGAGTGCCATAAAAAATGTAAATCTGAGATGCAGTAAAGAAAAAATAAAGGGATATAAAAGAAACTTAACATCCATTCTCAGTACAAAGCAGGGCAAAGGGTCAGTTCTCATACATTTAGCGCGACTTTACACTAAGAGGACAGACAGCCCTGAAGGAACCACACCCTGTTCTGAAGGCCCGGTGCGGGCCCCCCAGGCCTCCCAGCACACACAGGAGCTGGGCCCGTCCCGGCCTGTCTCGTAACCCCTCCCTGCCCAGGCACAGCAATACTGTCCCTTTAGAGCTGCACGTGACAGTTCACCACGTTCTCCCCTCCCCTGACCACCAGAGTGTCTGGCGGAGACCCATCTCCAGAGGCTGCGGCAATTCTGCCCATAGCAGAGGGGTGATGAACTTTCCTCCAGACATTTGGTTAGGCCGACATTTTTCACCCTGTCTCCGAGGAATGTCAGTGGCCTGTGTCAGTTCTTGGTCACGGCTGACAGAGCACAGGTGTTCTTACCTGCGTATCTGCAAGCTGACTGAGAGGCTGAGCCCCGCCCACCCCGCCCCAATTATTACTGGAAACAGATTCAAGTATAAAAAGACAGCTCTTATGGGTCCCAATTCCCTTATGGTTTTGCCACTTAAATACACTGCCTCTGTATAAAGAAGGTTCTGATCCATAGAGAAAGATATGAAAGCAACGCAGTTTATATAATGGAAAAAATCTGTTCTACTGTCGTAACACAGAGTCGATTTTCAGTGGACTGTGTTACACACAGTAGGTCAGTTGTGCAAATCTTTCTCCCTGGCGGGACCAAAGGTCCCATACAGAGCATGATGTGTTTATCCTGGCTTTGGGTCCTAGTACATACTCCCTAAACAAGCCTCAAATACAAATCTCACACAGTGTGAGCTGAGGGTCTCAGGCGGAACCCACCTGCTCTCCGGCCCGGAAGTCCTGCAGGGCCACACACTCGCAGCGGTCATCCTCCAGGTTGTAGCCGGTGGTGATCTGAACACGGGAGGGAGGGGACAGGACAGTGTCTGAGTGCTCTGGCTCAGAAGGGCCTTTTTTTTTTCTTTTTGGCCATTAGAGGATAAGAAACACCCAAAGCTACTTAAAGGGGTACATTTGGCCCTGCTTCATCAAACTGAGCAGAGTTATTTTCATTAATTCTGTTCACAGCAGACATCCTCCTGGAAGACCCCAAACCTGCACTGAGGGACATACCCTTCAGAAAATGTACACATTATCCCTTGCTGGTCTTAACCAAATAAAATTATTCGTTACATAGTTACTGCCTTTGAGCCCATCCACCCCCAGCCCCACAACACAGGACAAGCACTCCCCAAGGAGGAAGCAGGATCCCAGGAGAACTGTGAAAGTGAAGTCGCTCAGTTGTGTCTGACACTTTGGGACCCCACGGACTATAGCCCACCATGCTCCTCCATCCATGGGATTTTCCAGCCAAGAGTACTGGAGTGGGTCGCCATTTCCTTCTCCAGAGGATCTTCCCAAATCAGGGATTAAACCCAGGTCTCCCACACTGTAGGCAGACACTTTACCGTCTGAGCAACCAGGGAAGCCTGTAACAGACTTGCAAATAGCATCTTTCTCCTATCTGGCCACTAAGAACCCAAAGCGAGTCTCCTACTGGATCAAGAATCAGGGAGAGAGAAAAATCCTGTTTCTGAATTATATACATATTTTACTCTAAAACTAGAGAAATTCAAGCTTTCAGACAAGCAAAAGAAAAACAGAACAACTTAGTTACATCCTATTTACTTTCTTTATGCTGAAGGGTACACTGAGTTTCTAAATTTCCCAATCACTGACTACACGGAAAACATGCATCTATCACCGCTCCTGTCCTGGGGCCTGGAGAGGGAGGGGAGAGGCAACATTGTAGTCCCAGCACTTATACCTCCACTTAATTCTCTGGGCCTCAGCTGGTCAGCATGTCACCTTCCAGGTCGCCCTTTGGATTCCATCTGTCCAATCATCCCCCTGCTCGTTCATGCCTGGTTTATCATGTGCAAAATCCTCCCAGTTGGTCTCCAATTCCTGCACTGTCCCTCCTGCATCCCTGGGGATATTCATTGTTGATCTCTTGTTTACAACCTTTCAGTGGCGCTCTCCTTTGCCTTCAGAAAAGAAAATCTGAATTCCGGAGCAAAGCCAGTTTTCAAGGAGCCCTGCGCCTCCTTATGGCCTCTGGACCTGCCACTCTGGCCACTGTCCCCACTCCCTCGTGCTTGCAGCTGCCTTCAGCTCCTGTTCGGCCTGAGCTCTGCCTTCTCTGGAGGTCTCCCCTCATCCCAGATTCCCTCCGTGCCCCCCAAAGCCCCTCCCACCCCACAGCAGGCCATTTATCTGTGTACCTGCCCCTGCCAGCCAGACCTGCAGCCGAACCCTTTCCACCTCTGGGCCAGCAGCTTGGCTCACCGTGCCTATCACCCGACGCTGCCTCTGCCCTTGACAACATCTGCCTGACAAAGCAACCTCCGGTGGGGGAAGAACACGGTCCCTCAGCGCAGCCCCTGCCATATCTTAGAGGGTCTGTGCGTGTAAAGTCAGTCACTTCAGTCGTGTCTGACTCTCTGTGACCCCATGGACTGTAGCCCGGTAGGTTCCTCTGTTCATGGGATTTCCCAGGCAATAATACTGGAGTGGGGTGCCATTTCCTTCTCCAGGGGATCTTCCTGACCCAGGGATTGAATCTGTATCTCCTGCGTTGGCAGGTGGATTCTTTACCCACTGAGCCACCAGGGAAGCCATAGAGTGTCTGTAAATGCTCATTAATAAGTTTGATCTCCTCATTTTATCCCGGAGAATCAGAATTCAAGACAGCTTCACGTGCTATTTCCTAATAAAGGTGTCAACACCTCAAAAGATTACTTCTGAGTCTAGGGAACGGCAGGCCAGACAACACTGCTCTCTAAACCCAGCACCCCAGAACCAATGGCTGAGTAGACACAGACCGAGAAATCCACACATTTGTGATCTGCAAAGACCAACGAGAAACAGGAAAGTGACGAGCACATCATGAAGCCAGGTGTCCCAGCTCCTTCTCACTCACAGCACAGCCTCAACACTTGATGAAGGAAAGCATGGCCTGAGGAGGCAGCGGAACAGTCAGTGCCGAGGCCCCATGGAGGGGTGTGGGGGTGCGGGGGGACAGTCAGCGCAGAGGCCCCACGGTGGGGGTGTGGGGGTGCGGGGGGACAGTCAGTGCCGAGGCCCCATGGAGGGGTGTGGGGGTGCGGGGGGACAGTCAGTGCAGAGGCCCCACGGTGGGGGTGTGGGGGTGCGGGGGGACAGTCAGCACAGAGGCCCCGTGGGGGGTGTGGGGGTGCGGGGGGGACAGTCAGCGCAGAGGCCCCACGGTGGGGGTGTGGGGGTGCGGGGGGACAGTCAGTGCCGAGGCCCCATGGAGGGGTGTGGGGGTGCGGGGGGACAGTCAGCGCAGAGGCCCCGTGGGGGGTGTGGGGGTGCGGGGGGACAGTCAGTGCAGAGGCCCCGTGGGGGGTGTGGGGGTGCGGGGGGACAGTCAGTGCAGAGGCCCCACGGTGGGGGTGTGGGGGTGCGGGGGGACAGTCAGTGCAGAGGCCCCACGGTGGGGGTGTGGGGGTGCGGGGGGACAGTCAGCGCAGAGGCCCCGTGGGGGGTGTGGGGGTGCGGGGAGACAGTCAGTGCAGAGGCCCCACGGTGGGGGTGTGGGGGTGCGGGGGGACAGTCAGCGCAGAGGCCCCGTGGGGGGTGTGGGGGTGCGGGGGGACAGTCAGTGCAGAGGCCCCGTGGGGGGTGTGGGGGTGCGGGGGGACAGTCAGTGCAGAGGCCCCGTGGGGGGTGTGGGGGTGCGGGGGGACAGTCAGCGCAGAGGCCCCGTGGGGGGTGTGGGGGTGCGGGGGGACAGTCAGTGCAGAGGCCCCGTGGGGGGTGTGGGGGTGCGGGGGGGACAGTCAGCGCAGAGGCCCCACGGTGGGGGTGTGGGGGTGCGGGGGGACAGTCAGTGCCGAGGCCCCATGGAGGGGTGTGGGGGTGCGGGGGGACAGTCAGTGCAAAGGCCCCGTGGGGGGTGTGGGGGTGCGGGGGGACAGTCAGTGCAGAGGCCCCGTGGGGGGTGTGGGGGTGCGGGGGGACAGTCAGTGCAGAGGCCCCGTGGGGGGTGTGGGGGTGCGGGGGGACAGTCAGTGCCGAGGCCCCGTGGGGGGTGTGGGGGTGCGGGGGGACAGTCAGTGCAGAGGCCCCAAGGTGGGGGTGTGGGGGTGCGGGGGGACAGTCAGCGCAGAGGCCCCGTGGGGGGTGTGGGGGTGCGGGGGGACAGTCAGCGCAGAGGCCCCGTGGGGGGTGTGGGGGTGCGGGGGGACAGTCAGTGCAGAGGCCCCGTGGGGGGTGTGGGGGTGCGGGGGGACAGGCCGAGCAGGCGCTTTTCTGCCACTACAAACACCGGGGCTTTCACCTCGAGACTGAAGCCTGACGCACATCGAAATGTTTCAGACTTTTCAACACCCCAACAGAAAGGCCTTGGGGAAGAGCCTCCCTTGGTTCTGCCTGAACCTCCCGAAGCCCGCTCACCCTGACTGGCAGAGGCGCGACTCAGACCCAGGGGCTGATCATCCGACATCCCCACCTGCGGGCAGGAGCACAGGGGCCCCAGACGGCCGGGAAGCGGCCCTCTCTGTATGAACAGACCGACCTCAAGGAAAGGCAGGCAGACCAGCAACCCCCGGTTCTGACCCAGACACACAGAATTCAGACACAGCTCAGCACGGCGCCTGGAGACCTGTCTGTGTGCTTCTCCCAGCGGATGGGAGTGGGTCCCCTGCGCCAGGCTGCGGCCGGCCTGGGGTAGCCACCCGGCCAGCCGCTTCCTTCCTCATGACCTTCCTTGGCTGCTGCTTTGGAATCAGTCACAGAACCTGACTCTCCCACCTCTCCCCCCGGAACCAGGTGCGGGCACACTGTCAGGAGCGCGCGACGTTGCCCGGTTACTCATTTCTGTCTCCTCCCTCAGTGGCAATCAGATCAGACAGACAACGGCTGCCAGGACAGACACACAGAGAAAAGCTTAATTTCAAATACCTCACTTTAAAAAAGATACTAACTGTTCAGATGTATGACATGCAACTTCACAGTGTTAAAATAGATTCTGAAATTACCCAGACAGAATTTCCCATGAAGTCTTACAATTACGACGGCAAACAGTTCAACAAAGGTGCAGCAGAAAGAATTAAGTATGTGGAGAGAGTAACCACTGGAGCGAAAAGTACTAACGTCTCACATGAGCCTTCTCAAGGTCAGCAGTGTTCCCGCCTGGGCTGCAGGGGTTAAAGACTTGGTGAACAGTGTAGTAAAAGACAGCATGAGCAGTCGTCATCAACTCAGTAATTTTATTACGAGATAAACTTTTTTTTTTTAACTTTTAGGGGGAAAATGTGAGTAGTGTACATGAAAGCAACATAAAAGCAGTCTGTGTGTGAGTGTGTGAGGGGGCAAATGCATGCAGAGACTCTCAGAAAGCCAGTGGCCAGCTGCCCAGAGGCATGAGGGGAACAGACCACGGGGCCCGGGACTGGGGGCAAACTCTTGAGTTTCACCTTGCAGAGGCTTCGGTTTTGTTTCACAGGTTATGTTTGTTCACAATAAAGTGTGTGCTTTTCACATTTTAGAAAGAAAAGAATAAACCCCAACAATCAATCAAGTCTGGGAACCAACGTCCCAATCCAAAAGAAGAAAAAGAAAAATGCTACAGCCAAAGATTAAATGCTATTTGAAAATTTTAAAACTTCAATATGATAATCAGTTCAAAACAGCTCTGAAAGAAAAGGAAAAGAACAAAATGTAAAATTTTATTAATGAAAATAAATGATAAAATATGCTAAGAACACCTCAAAATGGCTAATTAAGCATATCTAAATCAAGGCAAAAGTACTTTTAAAAAGTCTGGTTATTTCTTCTCTACAGTTTAAGAGTGTACTGGCTGCTGGACCTTCCCAGATCAGCACTAGGGTGCTCTATCTTAAGTGTTTGGCAAGTGTTACCTGTGTTCTGGCCATTTTGTGGAATTACATGTAAAATACTCATTTGCAGCATTTTTCTAATCTATTTATAATACTGCTAATAATAACAAAGAAAGCTGACACTGAGAAAAGACGAACAAAAAACTAACCAAACCCGTATACAAGCATAATGTATAAGTTCAAAACGTCCTGAAGTTGACTATCTTTCCGACACTGATTTCAGGAAACCTCTCTCGGACGCCGTCTCCACACAGAGTGGCACTCTCGGTGGTGGTTCACAGTTGAAAGCATGCTGAGCCAGAGGCAGGCTCCTCTGCGCGTCCTGACTAACCATCATCGCGGCATCCCCCTGTCTCCTTAGCATCCGCTGATGCCAACAGACTCCTCTATCCGAGGCCACATGCACCTCCCCCACCCCACCGCCAGGGCCACCAGGACAATTAACACCAGGTTAATCAAGGGAGCCGAGGACGTGTCCGCCTATCAGGTGAAGGAGTGGGCCAGGGGATAGAAGAGCATCAGAGAAGCTTAAGGAACCGGAAATCGGTCAGCAAGGAGAGAAAACCAGCAACACTGAAGGAAACAGCAGGAGGAGACAGGTTTCTTTTTTTTTTTTTTAATAAACCAGTATTTTTAAAAGAATCAGGAAAAAGAAACTAGTTTAGTCTGTGGTCCTTAGATAAGAAAATGTATGTCTAGGCTTAGCACATAAATGCTGTTCATTGTGGCTTCTGAAAGTGACATAAGACTCCCGTTTTCAGGATTAAGTAATAAACAGAGGGAGAAAACCCCCAGCCTCTACTCAGGGGAGGCAGGGCAGGTGGCAGGTTTGTTCTGTTTGCCCCTCTGGGAGGGGCGGTGGGGAGACTGACCCGAGGCAGGCCGCCCCGTCCCGACTGCACACGACCCGGGAGGTGGGTGCTCACCAGGCCGCTGGTGTGGTTGCACATGTCCCACAGGGGGATAAGCGCCAGGGTCACTCGGGAGCCATCCTCCGTGGGAATCTGGTTTTGTCGAGTCATAACGGAAGAGACCGCCCACCTGTAACAATCCAAAAAAAAGAGGCTGATTAGGTCTGGCACATCGAAGAGCCCAGCACAGTCACAGTTCAACCAAAACCGAGGTGCCTGACTTCTCAAAATTCTTTCCTAAGTTGCAAAGGTGACAACTGGCCACCTTCATCATCATTTAAAATTTACTTTCAGAGATGGTTGGTGGGGGAGGGGGACAGGTATGGAAGGAAAGGAAGTCAGGGGCAATAAAGGAGTAAGCGGATAAGAGGAGGTTGTTCTTGGGGGAGAAAGTAGCCTGGAAAAAGGGCTGGCTGACACCAGAGCTGGCCAGCCCTCTGCAGGTCCCAAGCTGGGCAGCCACAGGGACTCCATGCCTCTTTCACACAAACGATGACTCTGTTCCTATGTGCAGCCTCAGTGAAAAGCAAGCAATATAACTCCTTTCTGATCAGAAATCCTCTAAGAATGCTTCAAAATGTGGAATTCTATTTTTTATTATGCTGTGAACTACACTGAATCTTTTTGTTTAAAAAAAAAAGCCCCTACGTCAAAGCACTAAAATAGTCTACTTAGAAAGAAAAAAGATCCCCACGACCACCCCACACTAATGTTAATCCCGGGCAGCACTTGGCTACAACAACTAATCCCCACCAATACAGGTTAGTGGAAATTTCCACATGGCTATGAAGATGTGGCTACTTACCCCAGCTGTCCGGGGTAACTTGGGAAAGACATTTTTTACAGGCTTTAAGTGGTCATGCCAATCACTTCTTAGCACAGCTCTTGGCGCTTCTGAGACCCCAAAATCACTCAGGAACCACCCTCCGACACATATGCCTCCTGCACATACACAACACCCCCCATCACCCTCCCACACACCAACCTGTAGTCCTCGTATGTGAAGGAGTCCTTCAAGGGCAGTTTGTGGGCATGAGGATGGGTCTGGGAATGAGGAAGTTTTAGAAAGCAGAGGTGAAAAGAGAAAAAGGGAAGACAGAAATCAGTCAGCAGAATTTCATTATTTAGCTGCCTAACGGATCCTAACAAGAGCCAAATGAAGCAGGAGGCGTCCAGCCGCGCTACTGAGGGCTCATCGTGCTATTATGCGCTCATACATCACTGTCAACTTAATTTGTTGTGCCCAGCAGCCGCCATAAATCTGCTGCTTGTATTCTGATACCAGGGCCCACAGACAAGGCACAAAAATAAAATTTAAGGTGGACTGAGTTTACAAAAGGTAGGCACACCCACACTCTGAGTATCTGATCAACACAGAAACCCGGAGCCTAAGTCAGGTCCCACCTCCCTCCACATCCTAATGTGCGGTAAGGCCCTTACGAAGAGTCCAAATCTCCTTACCTCAGTAAAAGGAGCAATTAAAGGTACTCGAATAAACTGAAACTTCTCTCATTAATCTCTGACTTAAAATCATTTAGAAGGAAATCAACTTGTTATGGGCAAATGAATCACACACATGGCAGATGCAGCTCAAGTACAGAAAATCAAGAAAAAATACAGTTCCGTAAATTATAAATTAAGTTTTACAAACAAACATAATGAAGATAAAATTGAGATCAGCACATTTAAACTTCACTACTTTTTTTTTTTTCTCTAGACAAAGGATCATTTGATGAAAATATCCCAAATTTCACACACTGGAGAAAATTTTAAACATCTCAGGTTCTCGCTCCGTAACACTCTCCCCCGCACACCTTAGACCTTTTGAGCACGTAAAAAACTTTGTCTCAATTAAGAAATTAAAAGCTGTAACAGTATAATTTTAATCTTCAGTTTCCATTACAGGCTGATAGACAGATTGCAGTAAGTGATCAAATGAACAAATGGTGATTTCTGGGACACACATGGAATCGGCTGCACTGTCCCTGCACCACTGTTAATGCATGAAGCCCCATGTAGTATGCAGTTTTTACTCTTGACGCATTAGCATCACAAGTGCACGGCAATTTATCATCGCTCACTGTAATGTACTCGCTGGCACCGCACGCAGGACAGTGGGGGATGAGGTAAAAGTGGCTCAAACCGTAAATCAATTAGAAAACAAAAGCTGGTGCTCCGCGCGCAATTTTAGGCAAATTATATATTACAAGAGGCTGCCAATTGGGTGCTAGCTCCCAGGTGCCTGCTTCTCCCCTCTAACCCTCAACCCAGTTTTAACCCTTTGGAAGAAAAGTCAACATTAGGAAATACAGTTACACAATATGTAAATGTTGTGATAATAAAAATGAAATTAAAGAAGATGCCATTTAACATAAAAATATCCTATTGCCCAGGAGCATTCCCTTGCTACATTTCCTAACTAGGAAGATTAGGCAATCCTGTTTCTGGTTTAAAAAAAAAAAAAAACACAAAACCCTATACCATGGTCAAGCGCAGCAAAGATGGGAGAAGCTTCTCGTTACCTCTTCTTTGAATAGATAAGATGTAAGGCTGTGCTCAAGACTCCGAAAGATGCTTTCCATTTAATTATGGAACTTGACCACAACGGTGCTCGCGTTTTTTTCTCATAAAAATATAAATTCAGCAGACAGGAACTTCTCTACACTCCAAGCTGTGATAAGTACCATAGAAAAGCTTCCAAACTTTAAAGAAAGGAAATTCTATATTTCTATTCTATTGCTAGAATTTCCTTTCACTTATAATGAAATGAAGTTTCTCATAGTCTGACCTACTAGAAATGCGGCACAGCCCATCTCTCCTCAAACTCTAGGTGGTGAGAAAGCATTGCTGCTTTTGTCATTTTAAAATATTTTAAGTTCATTTAAACTGTGGAATGCACTACAGTATTTTTGAAAGTTGGTAAATTCCAATGCTAAAACCCCTAAGTATTAAAAATTTGACCCCTCCCCCTCAAAAAGTTTGACCTATTGGAGAAAGATGACAGTTTTCAAAATTAGAACGCTGAATGTCACAATGACTTGAGGAAAAATGCTCCAGACACTCAAACATCTTTAAATAGCTTTGGACTCTATGAAAACTCTTCAAACAAGGGCCACCTCCCTAAGGACCAAAAAGATGGAAAATTAACTCGCAAAACTGTCTTCCTTCCTACTATTTATATACATTTCTTACCAAAAATATAAGTTCATGTTCACTGTCCTGGCAAAGTCGTAAAGAAAACTCAAGGAAAAAAAAAATGTGCAAATGTTTTCTGCAGATTAATTTTGAAGATTATTTTGGCTGTAGAGTTATGTAATATTTGCAGAATCTCTTAGAAACAGTTGTTCTTATGTGCTTAAAAAATAAGGTGTGCCCACTGTATGTAATTCTGGTTTAAAGAAATATATGTGTTCTGCCAAACACACTCACTTAACAGTTAGACTGAAGCGGAATTTGAGGCTATAGAGAAAGGCGAGTAACTGCCATTTCAATGGGGCTCACCACTGTGACATCAGCGCCACCTACTGGCGTCATGGTGGAATACATCGGCGCTGCAGGGTTCTTGAATTAACAGTATTTCCCAGGGTAAGAGGCCTTCAGAGCAACTTATCCTAAGCCAAAACTGGGTTTATCCAGAGTGGCTACTAGCTCAGATTTACTCAAGAGAAATTTGGTTTGTAAAAAAAAAAAAAAAAAATCTAACCTTCCCCTTTAGATATATAATAGTTTTTTCACAAGGATCTTGAAACATTCAAATATTGAAATGATTTGCATGGGTGAAAGGCATTTAACTTTAAATATAAGTATTTTAACATACCCTGAAAAAATAAACAAGAATAAGAAATGTGTCTAATGCAGACACTGTTTAAACTTTGGACAGATTTTTTTTTTAAACACATTAAGTCTCAAGGTTTAAAAATACATCTTCCAAAAAATTACAATATTAATCTGAAGTTACTTGCAAGTTTCTAAAAATGTTCTTGGATGAAACTTATTACACTTATACTTTATGGGGAGGATAACTGAACACTCCTCACTTTATAGAGCGAAATCCTATAAGGATTTTGTTTATCTCCAGTAGAAGCCAGTCCTAACATGTACTTTAAAAATAGAAATCTAAATGAAAGCAGAAAATGTGGCTAATTGATTTAAGTTGAGATAGCTGTTTCCAGGATGTACCTACCTACACGCTGGATGGGGAGGGGCTGTCTGGCTAGAACAACAGTGACTCCATAAATGCAGTTTAGAAACCAGCCATAGATCTTCTGCAGATTTTTTAAGTGATTGATATTTTCACTTTCTTATGCATTATAAATATTTGAAGTTGAGATATGAACAGTTGCTGCAGCTCATGATCAGACCTGAAGCCCTGCAGAGCTCACTTTTAAAAGAGGATTCTTGTTTGCTCATGTCAAGCCCGGCAGCCCAGGGAAGCCCTCCCCGGTCCCTCTTCCATCAGAGGAGGTGTTTCAGATGAGACACAATAATACTGTACCTAGTACAAAATAATCACTGTGTTTGGGAAAGATTAATATCTAAAATCGTTTGTTTGGCTTCAATAAAAAGAAGTAATATTGCTAAATATGTAAGTATGACATTTTGAAGAATTTACCATATTGCATGGGTCTGGTAGCTATGCTTAAGGAAATTAAAAACCACTACAGTCAGCATATTTCATCCTTATTAAAGTTCTGTCTTGAACTATCACTCACATAAAACAAAAATAAACCAAGAAGAAATTTAAATAAAAAACCTATGGATTACAAGAGTTTGAATATGAAAAAAATGAACAATATTCTGGCTTTAAAAAATTGATTTAGCATGCAGCTTCTCTTTATAGTCCCTTGATAAAAATGAAATCTCCCTAACAAACACTTAATAAAACCTGTCAATATCTCTAGAAAGAAAAATGACACAAATGCATTAAGTATTAAATACCCTTGGAAAAAGTCACATATTCCATGAATTTTTGATGTACTATCTTGACATTAATGTAAAACCTTGATATTTATAATTGACAGATATTTAATAAAGTATAAAAGAAGATGGCTGCTGTGTAGCATGCAAATTCCTCAGGTTGATCAGAAATGAAAGATACAGTCATGTACTTAAACTAAATAAACAGTTAATATGTGCTGCACGAATCAGCTGCAGTCTTATTTTAAGCTCACACAACAAACCTTCGCAGAGAAGCAAAATAAGCAGAATTCATTATTATGTGAATTCCTAATTCAAAAGCATCTAGTGTATGAAACGGCTCTGAAACAGCTCTGCACATGAAACAAAATACATTTGAGTTAAAGTTGTTTTTTGTTTTTAACATTTGACAGTAAACATTTCAAAAATAAAGATAAGCACTTTGAGAACTACATGGAGAGGTATTTCCTAAAACAATTCTTTTTTAAAAAGCCACACATTTATCTGGAAGAAAGATTCAACATCCTCTAAGGAAATTAAAAAATAAAATAAAAAGGATTAAGACACATAAATGTCTCTAGGACATAAACACTTCTCAAAATTAGATCTTTACTTTTCTAAAAAATCCTCATCTCTAACCTTGACCAGTGTTTATATGGAAACTGAGTTGAACACATTTAATAATCACCTTCCATGAGGCATTTAAATATATTAAAAGGAAAGTAGCACAGTTCAAAAAAAAGACTCTTAAATACCATATTTTAAAAAATTTATAGCCTGCTATAATATATAATCAATTGTTAATTTGAAAACTATATATGGTAGTTCAGTGACTTATTAATGGTTCTACAGTATCAGGAATGACAAAATACAATTTAGAAATTGTACCTAGTTTGCTCTGGTTAAAAACCACAGCAACACGCAATTAGAACTTTCCAGCTATAACACGTCATAGGTTGCATTTGGCATACATACTAAAAGGCAGGGGACAGGGGAGGAGGAGAAGGAAAATTTACACTTAGAACACTGAGTTTCCCCTTCTAGCTCCAAAAGTAGGCTAATTAGAAGCGCTGTCAGGCAGCGATTTCTAGTAGGTCCGTCAACCCTCCTGCTCATATTTCATTTTCTAAGTGGATAGAATACAGTTTAACAGAATGACAAATTGCAAAATATCTACTGAATCTAGAATTTAGTTTTGATGACCATAAATCAGAATCAAAGAACGCTTGGTTCATACATTTGGCTCTTGAGGGAAAAAAATCAATTTTTAAGACTTTTATGTTTAAACACAGATTACATCCAACTCTTTAGGGAATTTTTCATCATAAAGTTCTCTGAATTCACTCAATACGATCAAATAAATACATCAATACACATTAAATTTAAACTGTTTGCCTTTTGCTTATATATATATATATTTCATTTCTATAGCAAATATGTATTACCTTAAAATAAAAATTTTTAATTAAGAAAATGAGATTAGTGGAGAAACATCAACACTCTTCAATAAATTTATAAAATTACTTTGTGATGGAAGAATTGTTTTTTTTTAATTGAAACACTGAAATCTGTAACCTACATCCAGTTTAGATTAAACTGAAACCTACTAAAACACTGCGAAAGATATGCCTGTTTAAAAACTTTATTGGTTACCATTTGCATTCCCTGAAGAGGGGCAATCATCCATGAATCAAATTTAGTTATAATCAATCTACACTTTTGACTGTCAATCATTTGTTCACTCAACAAATATTCATTGACTCCGAAAAGAGTTGAATAGGTTAGCACTAGAAATTCAACAAACATTGTCTTTACTGTCTGTCTTGAGAGGTACACAACGCTCCGAGAGGTGGACGCTGTCACCACTCTCGGGGGGCCTGCCTGGCTGCAGTCAGATAAGCGACTTTAAAAAGAAAGGTGACGCCCGAAGGTACACCCAGATGCCCTCCCTCCACCTCCGGGCTTCCGCACTGTGTCGGCCCAGCGCTGTGCCCTTCTCCCACCGTGCGTGTGTATGTGTATGTGCATGTGTACACACACACGTGCACATGCGGTTTATGCTTCTTGGCCCAAGGAGGCACGGGGGGCAGGGGCCATGTCCTTTCTGACCACTAGGGAATCCCCAGTGTCTCGCGGGCGCCTCATTGCCCGCCTGCCCCCGTGAAAGGCAAACACTCCACCTGCCCTTTGCCCTGGGCAGTGGGGAGAGCGGCCATCGCGGGCTCACAGGACTTCTGCATGAACCCGCTGTGGCCTCCATGACAGGAGAGCCGACGAGCGGCACCACCAGGGTCACCAGGCGAGTTGGCTGTGCCCAGACTGCAGCCCTGGGTACCTGGTCTCCACGCTCCTCTCAGAGGAGCCGGGCCCTGTGCGCACCGCTGCCGCACAGAGACACCGCCCACACGCTTCCAGAGAGGCAGGCCTGGGTTTCCTCTGCCTCCGACTTCCATCTCTCATGAATGGAGTATTTTTCTACCATAGGGCCAAAGAATCTTCTCTCTTTTGTTTCCTCCAAATCTACCTTCAAACACGTTTACTCGAGAAAGCTCTAGTTTAAAAATCTGCGGAATCTAAAAAAACGGCTCCGATGAACTTACTTGCAGGGCAGGACAGAGACGCAGAAGGGCAGGAACAGAGACGCAGACGTGGAGGACGGAAGTGCTGATGCAGGAAGGAGGCGAAGGGGTCAGGATGCACTGGGAGGCGGAGACTCCCACGCACACACTCCCGTGTGTAAACAGATAGCTGGTGGGAGCCGCTGCACTGCACAGGGACGCTCAGCTCGGCGCTCTGGGGTGACCCAGAGGGTGGGAGGGGGTTCAAAGGGCAGGGGGCACATGTATGCACACAACACATAATGTCATGTATATACACACAACATACGTGTATACACATTCTCACTGCTCTACAGCAGAAACCAACACAACGGTATAAAGCAACTATACTCCAATTAAAAAGAAAGAATCCACTGAGGAGCAAAATGGACCAAGCCCAGCTGTTCCCTGCTCCAAATGGTCAACAAGTGTCCCTCCAGCACACCCCCATGCACCCCAGCAGAGGCACACCGTTAAAGACAGCAGTGTCCTTCCTGGTCACCTCAGATGACCTGACCCTGAGCCTCTGAATCTGAAAATGGGGCCAGACAAGAGACCTCTATCTTCTAAGCTCTTAAATCTTTTGGTTTCTTTGCCTTTGACACTCCTCTCCACCAAATACCTCAACAGATGGGTCAACTTAAGGACTCTAAACCATGATTGTCTCTCTTTTCTGGTCTGCAAAAAGATAACAACTCCAAAGCAATATTTGCAACTTCTCAGCTTATCCCTAACCAGAAACAAATAGAGTGGTAAAAGCAGTTATCATTTTAGATGATTATACCTGCATCAAAAGAGCAGGCTAGAATTATTTATCATCAGCTTCACAGTATTCTACTTTTCATTTCAGCTACTTTAGATTTTAACAATTCAGGATAGAGTCTGTGGACTCTAAGTTAATCAAGCTAGCATGATAGGGGCCACCAGTCATTCATAAGAGGAGAGAATTCTGACCACCATGATGAAGCCCATCTTCTGGACTGACACTTAGAGATGCAAACAGACCTTGTCCCAGACAAGGTCAGAGTCAGAGAAACTGAAAAGGAAGGAGAGAGGGAGGCGGGTGGCAGAGAGGGAGGGACTGTTGTTTGGTCGCGAAGTTCTCTCCGACTCTCTGCAACCCCAGACTGCAGCACGCCAGGCTCCTCTGTCCTCCTCTGTCCACTATTTCTCAGAGTTTGCTCCAATTCATATATTCAATTGGTGACGCTATTAACAACCACCATTTGCTAAACCCTCAGTGCAAGGAACTCTTGTGAACTTGACATGTACTACATACATCTTGCTTCTTAGGAAATAGGCACTATGATTAGGCCCACTCCATTGCTGCAAAAACTGAGGGACAGAGAAATCAACAGTGTGTCCAAGGTTATTACCCAGTTAATAAATGACAGGGGCGGGATAATGGCCAGGCAACAGTTTTCTGGAATTTACTGAAAGGCACAGAATAATTAGCTGTACCACTTATATAAATTAAGTTTACGTTCTGATACGGTAAATACATTTTTTCTTGTTGAAATGCTAGAAATAGAAAAATCCTTGATAAATATTGCTCTCATTTAAAATTCAGCACAGAGGGCTTCCCTGGTGGCTCGGTGGTAAAGAATCGCCTGCCAAAATTCAGGAGACACAGGTTCAATCCCTGATCCGGGAAGATACCACCTGCCACGGAGCAAGTAAGCCCATCCACCACAACTACTGAACCTGCGCTCTAGAGCCCGGGAGCCCCAGCTGGTGAAGCCCAGCTAGAGCCAGCCAGCGCTCCGCAACAAGAGAAGGTACCACAGTGAGAAGCTTGTGCAGCGCAGCTAGAGAGGAGCCCCCGCCAGCCACAACTAGAGAAAGCCCACGCAGGGACAGAGACCCAGCACAGCCAAATAAATAAATGAACACTAAAGTTTTAGTGCTCAGCACAAGCACAGAGATATTTTAAGGACATTGCAAAGCTTACAGGCAGGCAGTATTAGCAAAACTAAGACTGAATCTGTTATTTCCAATTACCAGAAAGGACACCATATTGAAAGTCACTCTCTACAGTCGTGAAATCTCAGACCCAGGTGCTGACGTAGAGATCATCTAGCCCAATTTCCTGGTCATTCTGGAAGTGAAGAACCCTGGTTCCAGAAAACACACGTGTACCAAATACATGTAGAGATGTATACTCTTTTCCTTCAATACATTTTAAAACACAGGGGTCATATTTGGAATTCACTTTCTGGTATTTTTTTCTTCATTAAAATTATGCCACATTGGTGTTCCGACAACTTCCAATACCACGTTATCTGGAACCCCTATCATTTCATGATAACTCTGAATAGCCTCTAAGACACCCCACAGCTTTAATCAATCATTAAACCAGTATTATCTCCACGTTCTTACACAGGCACTATCTCTTTGGGCTACTTTCAATTCTCCTAGTTGTCATGTTGTTAGAAATGAACTTTGGTCCCTTAAATTTTCTGCCTTTAAGCCTAAAGGAAGTTGAAGAAGTCACAAGCAGCCAGTAAGAAGTGAACCCCAGGGCTGTGCCACGGAATCTGAGAACCCACATATTTCAGACTTGGGATTCTGATAAAGATGGGCCAACTTCTGATGTAATGCATCGATCCAAAGGATTCAGGAGGGTCCCTACAACTGAGCAAGCCTCTGGAACCTCCACACTCTGAGGCACGTCATATGAGCCCATACATCATGTATGCTCCTTTGTCACCAGCTGCTGCGAGTTTACTTTGGTAAACCCCAATGATAACAGAATCTAGGGTAAAGGTCCCTGAGGCACAGAGCCAGCTGCTGGTCACCAGGAAGGTGGTGAGGGTGTGAGGCTGAGATCACAGCGCCGAGGTCGGGGCGTCTCCACCAACCCTGATGGCGCTGGGGTGTGAGAGAGAGAACATGGCCGCTGGTGAGGGTGCTGGCCCCCCTCCACCGCAGGAGCACTCCCATCCCTTCCTTTCCCCTGGTCCGACACTTAACACAGTGCTCAAGAGGGGCCCATCAGAGAGAAAATCCCCAGCGCTGTTTCTCTGGGTCCCTGTCAGTAGAGCAAAATTACAACCAAGAGGAGAGGCACGGAGGCCACGGAACACGAGGCGAGCACACAACTCTTGTCCCACGGCCTGGTACACAGGAAAGCTCCCTGCATCTCCAGGAGAGAGACAGACAGGCAGACAGACCGAGAGAGAGAGGAGGAGGTAGAGGTGAACAGTATGTCACTGACAAAGAACTATGCCGAGAAAAGTGTAGAAACCTTTTCTGTATCCCCTGAAAAGGGAACCTGCAAACATATCACCCTGAGATTTGACAAAGAAAACAAATATTTTAACATTTTTTGGCAAAAAAAAAAAAACCCCCATTAAAACTGCAATAAACTGAATTATAGGCTATAATTTATTAGAGTCACACTAAAATGTTATTACAGTAAGTCAAGACAACTCACTTGACTAACCAAATATAATTTAAAATGCCCATGCCTTTGGGTAAAGTAGCTGAGAGCTTTCTTTTTGATTAAGCAAAATTATTTTATATTCCGCTTCAGTTGATAAAAAAAAAAAAAAAAAACTCTCGTTTCAAGAGTCCATAACTCTTTCGAGCACTGTTCTATCAAAAAATAAAAATTAAGAAAGTGTCACTAAGATGTCATTGGTATTTATTAGCTATTTCTCTATCGGCATTAAAATTTCTAATGGAGAAAAAGTCATAAAGAAAAATTCTTCTGTAGTTAAGAGTCTACCTTGAAACAAAACCGGGTATGAAATTGAGCAGGTTTAAGGGCTGATCAAGTTGTGCAGGGTTGCCTGCACCAGACTCTGCTCGGCTCCCACCTCTGAGAACCAGCCAACTGACAGCCCAGCAGGACAAGCAAGAAAATGCAAATCTACTTCTTTTCCCACCAAAAAAAAAAAAAATCCTTTGCCTTATATTTCCGTAATTAAATGCTTTACTGATCAATAGTTATGAGATGGATTTCATTCTCGTTTTTATCAGAGAAAATGCTGTCTCACTTTCTGAGAATAACACCACTAAACACCATTTTGTTGGAGCAGTCAATATCTGGAAATGAATTTCCAGTGAGAGAACAGTTTAACCAGTACACAGCTTTTAATCGCTACCTACAAAACAGGCAATTATCAAATTGTTCACTTGGAACCAAAAGCAAGGAATTGAATACATTAGCTAAAGTTACCTTTTGACATAAGATGACTTCTGATTATAGTTAGAGATGAGAGAATATTTTAGAACTGTGTTTTGAAAACCAGGTCTAACCCTAACCCAGAGTCCCAAAAGTTGGGGAGCACCCCTGTTCAGGGGCAGGAAGGGCAGTGACAGAAGCGCGGGGGAGAGCGCCTGACCGGTCAGCAGGAGCTCGGGGAGGCCAAGGTTGCAGGGCGGCAGGAGGCCCGGGCGGGAGGACTGGAGGATGGGACCCACTAGGGCGCGTCGCTGGCGGTGGGAGCACCCAGACCCAGCAGCCTGAGGAACTCTCACATGTAGAATATTCTTGGTAAATGCCGTAAGTGAAGACCGAGGGGACAGGACATTATCTCAGAGGCACAGGGACGTTGTGTAAACCCAGGGGCCACAACCGGGAAGGAAGGAAAGATGGGGATGGAGAGACAGCATCCAGAGCGACATCACAAGACCCGGGCACGGGCCACCAGGCTCATCTTAACTGCTGGCCAGGACTCCTCCACAGAGAGACCAAGGGAGGCGAAGACACAGAGAAACTGAGCTGGAGATAGCAAGAAACAGGAGGGGTGCCTGTCGCCAGCTCTGAGCTCTCTCTTAGTAAAGCAGGAGCGGGGGGAGCCTGGGGGCAGCTCAGGACTGCGGAGACTCTGAACCACCACCTGGGGGAGAGCCGGTCAGCAAGGCATGACGAGGCATCTCTCTGGCCAGGCGGGGGCTGCCTGTCTGGGAGCTGACGGTCACCTGCACACTCCTGACGATGCTCCTGGGCCGGGATCAGAGGCTGAGAGAGGGTGGCACGGAGCCCCGGGGTCTGCTATAAAGGGCAGTGCATACGCCTCCTTCCTAACAGACGACAAGGGTTTCAGAGTTAGTCTCAAGAGACTCAGGCTGGGGAAGGCGGTGCAGAGAGAACCTCTTTCTAAACACTTAATGAATCTGCTACAGAAAGAAAAAAACCTGTTTTCCCATCTGCACTTGCAGACGCCTATAATAATGTGACATTTTCCAACATAGGTTTTTCTAGATCATTAGCTTTGTCAATTAAGACTCCATGCTCGGCAAAATGACCATTGTTTTTTTCAGTCATCTCCTAATTTCTAAAAAAAAAATGTTGCAAAAACCTGGAAGTAATCTTATATATCCCTGAAAAAAAAATGTGATGTGGAAAAGTTTCCCCAATTCTCACAACTAGTGTTTGGTATTACTTTCCAGAGTAGAATGATTTACTCCCTGTCCAGTGATTCACTTTGCCAACCCTAAGACAGTTTAAGATTCCTCTTATTTCAAATCGTCAGATGACCTCCAGTGACCTCTGCATTTCTAAAACTGAAGTCTGCAAAATACCACCTAGCATTTGACTTCATACCATATTAAACTGCTCTTGAGTTGCTCCATTCCTTCATTCACTCACTAACTTGTTCAACAAACACTACCGAGTGCCCGCTCTGGAGTGAAGGCTGTACCCGATGGGGAACAAGTGAACAGGATGTCTTGGCCTTCTACTACCCTCCTGGCACGTCCTGTGTGCTGGGTAAGACAAGGCCACGGACAGGCTGAGAGGAGGAAGGCAGAGCAGAGGGGTGATCCAGCCAGGCAGGCGGCAGGGGGTGCAGGGAGGGAGGAGAGGCAAGCAGAGGCAGCCCTGGGCTCCCCTGCTGAACCCGCCACAAGCGAGCAGCTGACCCTGGTTCGCTGTTCCCACTTCCTGTTCCTGCTATGGGTCAAGCCCCAAGGGGGACAATCAGTAAGACTGGTTCCCCACACTCAGGGGCAATGACATCATCACAGGTAGGTGTCCGGATGGGCAAAACACGATGTGTCACGGCAGACTACATGCCGTGTGCTGGAATCACACAGAAGGGGTTGCAGACATTGTTGGGAACAAGGTCAGGCAGTGACTCACGGAGGAGGGGGCACATGAATCAGGTTTTCGAGTGGGAAGGTAGGAAGCGTCCTGGGCAGAGAGCACCCCGCAGCTGGGTTCGCGAGGAGGGGCTGAGGTGTCCTGGGTGGAAAAGCATGTGCAGAGCAGCAGCAGGAGGGGGCGAGGACCCTGCAGGGGAGGGGACAGGGCCCAGGGCATTGGCTCTGCAGGGGCCTTCACCATCGGTCAGCAGCCTCACCGGGAACAGGAAGACAGTGCCCGCCCCCCTAGGTTTGCTGGTACTTGAGGAGGCATCAGTAAGTTAGTATTCTTCCAGGGGGAGGGACTTGATTTTAGTAGACGTTGGTAAATTAACAGAAATGATGAAGGTCTTCTTGGAGCTGATTTTTTATATTTTTTTAATATTCTGGCCACACCACACAGTTCCCCAACCAGGGACTGAAGCAGACCACAGCAGTTTGACACTGCTGAATTCTAACCAGTGGGCCACCAGGGAACTCAAAGAAGGTCTTCTTCAGGTAAAGTAATTTACCAAATGGTGAATCAAAACAGAGAGCCAAGGACATAGAGAGTATGGGGAAGGGGCTGGTAGTTTGTGAATCTGATCAAAACCATAGGTCTGAGGTGGGAAGACCTCAGCCACGAGCAGTAAGAACTGCGTCCCCGAGGGGCAGAGACCTGCCACCAATGACGAGAGAGAGCCGGGACACGGATCCCATCCCAGTCAAGCCCTCAAATGAGAGCATGTGCTGACTGCAGACTGAGAGACGCCTGGACTGGAGGATCCAGAGAGGCCACGCCTGGATTCCCACACCAACCATGAGGCAATAAAAGTGCACTGTTTTAAGCCTTTAAGAAACACACAAACAAAAAAATGGGCCTGGGAGAACTTCTCAAGGAAGTTCACACAAGCACATACATGCCTTTTGAGTCAGGATGGGCTGGGAGCTGCTGTAGTAACAAGTGTCTTCAGTAAATGTTCACACCTTTCTGCCTTTTAGGAAAGAGGAAGTGACCATATTAACCAGAAAAAAGGAAGAAGATGAACAGAAAAGGGAGTAAGTGACAGAACAAGGACACATGGGCATTCCATTACCAAGAGCACAGATAGAAGGGCGAAAGGTGAAGACAGAACAGGAGTGAAGCTACGGGGAAACTCTGAGGAAAACAGAGAGAAACCACAGAAACTAAAGGTGGACAAAATACCTCAATTCACCTCAAACTGGAGGCCAGAGACTTTGCTCAGAACGAGGGGCATCTGGTCAGCTTTACGACCATTAAGACTGTGATGACATGGTTTCTGGTCCCTTCTGCCCCTATCTGAGCTCAGCATTCACTCAGTCACCTGAAAACTAATACTCTATTTCAATCCTAAATTTACAGCTCTTGCAGACATCCAAGCTCTTTGAAACATATGCTATGTACTCTGAACAAAGACACTGGCTAGTTAAGATGTGATAAACAGTTGCTTCTACACTGGCAGTCTCAAACAGAATCCAGTCCAATATAGAAACCCATCTGAGTCTCTTTAATTTCCAAAGCTCCTCATGAAAATCAGGCACTCTGAAGGCCTCCATAAGGCCCATCTTATATGCTTAAGGGTTTATTTTGGTCTCTTCAGTTCCACACACCTGTTTTGTTCTGTAAAACAGATGAAAACTGTGACGCATACAGGGGATTGTAAGAGACCCTGGACAGGCGCCAACAGCAGGCTCTCTGCTACTCCAGAGTCCTACAGTCCAGGGTGCTGCTCCCTGGGGGCAACGTCCAGGCCTCAGCCCAGACCCACAGACCGCGAGAGCGGCGTGCAGGAAGCACTGTTTCTAACAAGTTTCCAGGTGACTTACCCTCACTCGAGTTGGATCCAGGAACTGGGTGTACTGCCAGCTGCCACCAAGGAGGAGACAGTGAGGATCTCTGCTATCTGATCAAGCCCTCCCCACGCCTCACATGTACATATGTGCACACAGATGCACGGTGGCAGGATGCAGTCTGGGAGAAGCTACACTTCAGACTGAGGTTTCTGGCCCATCTCTGCCCAGATCTGCCCACTTGAGGTTCCAGGTCACTGAAACTCTGCCAAATAGAACATACAAAACCTTAACTTTCCCCCTTAAGCTACAGTGTATTTATTATTATATTTACGTATAGTTTCCAATTTTAAAAATAATTTCACTTAAAAAAAAAAGAAAAAAAAAGTCAAAAAGGCCTCTGACACCAAGGCCAAAGACTCAGCCACATGACTTTTTCCTCTAAAGTGATCTTAAAAACCTCTAACATGACTCTTTCGGCCACATTACTTTTTCTCAGGATCCCTAACATAGTTTGGGACCTGACCTGCAAATAATTGATCATCAGAATTTACTCAACATACATTTATCAGGGGCCATCAGGCTCGGAGCAGTAGAAACAAAATCAAAGAAAGTTTGTTCTCTGCCCTTCTGACGTTGAAATGGCCCCATTAAAGAAACTAGTGAAATTAAACAGGTGACTCATTAACGAACAATTAAACTCTGAATCTGCTGAGCAGTGAAGACACAGGTAAACGCGGGGCACCTGGCTCTCATGTCTCCTCCTTCCCGCAGCAGGCCCTCTCTGCCCATCATCCCCGCCCAGCTTCACAGCGTGGAGGACCACAACCCCGACGTCAGGGACTCATCACACCAGCTTCCAGAGGCCCGGTCAGCCTGTGCAGAAAAGGGTCTGACTGAGGCAGACACTGAATTTCATTGTTATCCAAATCAACTCTACAGTAACAATAAAATAATTAACATTCACTGAGAACCTACTATGTGCCAAGCACATAAAATATCCTAGGCATTTTACTGTGTAACTAACTTAAACCTCACGGGATTCCTATAAGGTTGGTACCACCATCACCCCCATTTTACAGGTAAGGAACGATGCCCCAGAAGAAATGAGCCCCAGGTCACCCAGCGAGGAAGGGGAGGTCCTTCCACATCTACTCACCTAATCTCAAGTGCTGCCTCAGTATAAACACAACACACGTCACAAACAAGTGGGTGGACCCACAAATAAGTGGGTGTGTGTTAGTCACTTAGTCATGTCTGACTCTTTTTGACCCCATGGTTTGTCCATGGATTTCTCCAGGCAAGAACACTGGAGTGGGTTGCCACGCCCTCCTCCAGGGGATCTTCCCAACCACGGGATCGAACCCGGGTCTCCTACACTGCCAGTAGATTCCTTACCATCTGAGCCATCAGGGAAGCCCTTGAACCAAATGGGGGCCCCCTCCCATTTCTGTGAGGATCTGTACTTCACAAAGAGCTCGTCACTCCTCAGTCAGTCCTCCAGGACCCACGTGGGACAGCAGCCAGTGCCTCCCCTACCAAAGTGGGAAACTGAGCCACCCCTGGTTTACTTAGAGGCAGAGCCGTGACTCAGACCCAGGTGTTGACTCCAAATTGGCACCTCTCTGGCGCACACTAGACACAAATACGGAGAAAAAGGGGAACCAGTGTTGCCCTAAAAGAGCAACATTATAGTATTTTTAAGGATTTTAAAGCAAAATCTAAGTATCTAACCCTAAAGCCCCTAGATCCCCTTGACAGGGTCAGTTTCAACAGCAAGCAGTTACCTGTCCACAACATATGCTAGATAAGATGATTTCTTTTCCCCATCTGACCACTCAACAGCCATAAATTCTTATATAAAATTAGATTCTAAAGAATATCATGAATGTACTGGACACGACATTAAACACAGGGGAACATTCACACAACAACCTTTTTGTCCTTGCCGTCCTCCTGAACAGCTGTCTACACGGGTTAAGGGCACCACTTGTGAAGTTAGGTTCTCCTCCTCCTACCAATTACTAGGATTTGAATATTTAAGTGGTCAGTTTTGTGGAAGACCTGACAAGTAGAAATCCAACTGAATTACAATGGAAAAACTAAACAATTCCCTGTCTGGCAAATTCTAATCATGACGCTTATCTGCAAAGAACCAGGTAAGTGAAAGTCACTCAGTCATGTCCAACTCTTTGCGACCCCATGGCCTATACAGTCCATGGAATTCTCCAGGCCAGAATACTGGAGTGGGTAGCTGTCCCCTCTCCAGCAGATCTTCCCAACCCAGGGATCAAACCCAGGTCTCCCGCATTGCAATCAGATTCTTTACCAGTTTAGCCACCAGGGAATCCCCTCAAAGAACCTAGTAACAGTCTAGTGAAAACAGCACAGGTCAGAGTCAGTTTATTTTTGTGAGTTGCATCTTTTGTGTGGGTGTTTTCATTACAGTTGCAACCTGAAAGTTAAAAAACCACAGTAACAAAAACTCTATTAAGTCCTTAATAATGGAGTTGGAAAAGGAAAAAACCCTTCAGTTTCTGCACGTGCCAGGCATTCACTTCATGCTCCAAACACTGGCCTTTAGACCACCAAACACCAAAACTTCAGTTCTGTATGTGAAAGTGTTCCATGTACGGTTCCTGACAATGAGTTGAATTTTGTTTTAAATAAAAGGCTGGAGGCCCAGATGTGGAAGAATCAAGATTTCTCTCAATTTCTTCTCATCCCATATACCTGGGTTACAGAGAGATGGATCACAGACTTAAACTGCTTAAGGTAAGGTGGGAAAACTTCCAGAAGCGAATGTACAAGAACACCCTGATGATCCTGGCCAGGCCAGGCTCTCCCCAGCTCAGCACTCCCGATGCTACGGGCCAGATGAGTCTGCGTTGTGGGGAATGTCCCGTGTGCTGCAGGCTTGGCAGCCTCCCAGGCCCTGCTGTGAGAGTCAAAAATGCCTCTCTCCCCGAGGGAAGACTGCTCTTGGTGGAGAGCCCCTGGGTTTGGCAAGGAACTCGTTACAAGGACACTAAGAACACTACCTTAAGAATAAGATAAGACTGATAAATCAGACTTCATTAAAATTAAGAACTTCTGTTCATCCAGTGATATCATTAGGAAGGCGACTAGGCGAGCCACAGACTGGGAGGAGACAGTCAAAACAGGTCGTGTGAAAGCCACACATCCAGAAGAAAGGGAGAAGGGAATGGTAACCCACTCCAGTGGGTAACCCACTCCAGTCTTGCCTGGAGAATTCCACGGACAGAGGAGCCCGGTGGGCTACAGTCCATGGGGTGGCAAGAGTCAGGTACGACTGAGCAACTAAATCATCATCATACAGAAGAAAACGCCAAATTATTAACACAAACAAATAATGGAACAGGGCGGGGGCAGGGGAGTTACTGCTTAATATTTACAGAGTTTCTGTTCATGGTGAGGAAAAGATTTTGATAGAGGTTATGGCTGTACATTAGGGATGTAATTACTGCCACTGAATTGTATGCTTAAAAATGGTCAAACTGACAAATTTTACATTACATATATTTTGCCATAATTTGAAAGCTTAGTAACATAATATAGTACTCCCCCCACAAAATACACCCTGGACTTTGATGATTCATTATAAAAAATCTAAAATATATCATAAATCACTTACACTGATTATATTTTTAAAGGATAATCTTTTGGCTATATTGGGTTAAATAAAATATATTATTATAATTTTATTTTAAATGAATAAGATTGCCATGGGCACGTCCCTAAAGAAGGTGTCCAAGTAATTAATAAGTGGGTGAGATCACCCTCAGCACTGCTAGTCACTGGGGACAGAAGTCGGGACCATGAGGAGACAGAACACATGCACAGGACGCCCCGAGGCCCAGGGCTGGGAAGGAGCTGAGCAAGCGGGACGTTCGTGCACGCTTCCCACCACCAACTGGTTCCCGCTGCTTCAGAAAATAGTCTGTCAACGTCTACTGAGGCTGGGTGGTCACAGACACGACCGCCCCACACCCTAGTTAAGTCTTCTTCCAAGAACATGCAGAAGAAAGGAATGCGTATGTCCACAAGGAGACATATACAGTATTATGTATAGTAGCTTCGTTTACAACAACCGACAGTAGGAACCACAGAAATGTCCACCCATAAGAGAACGGATAAATGCTCTGTGGTACAATTCACACACTGGAGGACTATACCGCAGCGATCAGACACAAAACCACTGCCACCCCAGCGACAGGGATGGAGCTCACAGACGCCACCCCCAGCACAGGAAGGCAGAGCTGAGTCACACCGCACAACCCTAATGCCAGGAGGCTGGTGAGCAGGCAAAAGCAACCCTTGGTGACAGAATCCCCAGGGCTCACCTGTGAAAACGGGGCAGGGAGGGCACAAAGGAGTCTGGGGCGCTTCCTGGGATGAGGAGATGCTCCATATCTTGATTTCGGTTCAGGTATTTAGTGTAAAGACGAATCTGTACCTGCTACCTGTGTGCTTCGTGAGTGTAAATTAAATCTCAATTTAAAAAGTCAACAGAACATTTCCCAAACTGTTCAGCTTTGTCACATGATGAGTGTTACTCACCTGAGTTACTAGAGGGCTGCTCCCTTTACTTTTTCTACTATATATTTATTCTATCAATATTGACCACTTTAAATAACTGACGCACTCAAAAGCCTATTCATTATATGTGACATAATTCATCAATAGATTTGTATCATTTTTAACTTTTTCAATTACTTGCCATGTATAATGTCTGGGGAGACTAAAGATAATCTCACTTTAAAAACAGTTTATAATGTTCAATGTTTGGAAGCGATTATTGACCTTTACTGTCTTTACAGTACTGCCTATTTTTATGTGATAAAATCTTAAACCATTCAAATCTTCCTGCCTCTAAGTTTTTGTCTAGAATTTTGGTAACCGACCTTGTACCAACCAGCAAAAGCCTCCATCACCATAAACCGTCACTGGCATGCTCTGCTGCCGTCCGGTTTCTCCCCATCTGTCTCACTTCTCCCAGGAGGCTGAGGAGAGAACAGCAAGCCCCCTGCACCCACCGGGCCGAGACTGGAGCAGCCACTCCATGCTCCTCTGAGCCAGGAGCAACCAGGGCTGGCCACGCAGCTCACTTCACACCTCATCTGAGATTCGCCTCTTCAAAACCCCCAAGGGGCAGTGACAGGCAGCCTCTTAAAAACAGGCCTTTGTAAAATGCTCTATTACCGAGGAGCAGCTTCCCTTCACTCCTCACCGCGCTTCACACGCCCGCAGGGGACACAGGGCAGGTCCCCTTTTCAGTGACAGACTGAGGGAGCGTGAAGGGCAGGTCCCTGCTCACGACACTGCGAGCCACTGCCGGGGAACAGGCCTGCGGGCTCTGAGGTCCGCTCACCAGTCCTCCCAGCGCTTCCTGTTCAAGCCCATCCTTCTAGCGTGGCCGACAGCTTCGTGAATCAAGGGAGGCTTAGTCTACACACAGAGTCTCCCTGGCTGTTCATCACCCAGAAACGGGATCGGCATGCCTCCCAGGTCCGCAGAGCTGCCCCAACAGGAGTGTGGGCGGGACAGGCCCAGCAAGTCAGCTGGAAGCCACCGTCACCTCTCCGACCATGTCCAAGGCACTCCTCTGCTACGGCACCAGGCTGAGTGAGTGCCTTGCTGAGACAAAGTATCTTCTTTAAAATAAAAAGCAGAACAGTCAGTGAAGTCGGCTTGGGATGACTCTTTCTCGGGGCGCGTCTGACTTGGCCCACAGCTATGTTCTCACGTGCTTTTCATTCCCAGAGCAGCCTGTCCAGGAAGCTGGTGCCGCCCACACACTCTAAAGGAAACCCAGAATGGCATCCAAACGTGCCGACCCTGCGGGCGGTCCCCACCTCCTCTCGGCCTCACCCAGGAGCTCTCCTTCTTCCCCGGGAACCAGGCCCCTGGCTCTCACTGCACACCAGCCCTCTCTGCTCTGGGTGCCCGACGGACACTGGCCAAGCCCTGCCTCTGAGGGGCTTTCACTTCCAGAGGACTCAGGGGCACACGTGCACGCCTGAAGCATTCCTACTGCTTGTGATGAAATGCAAACCAGATGGCTGGGCTGTGAGCACCCACACGTGTCGATAGAGTGAGCAACCGGCTCCCTTGGGTACGAGGTGAGGTCAGCATGGCATCAGAGAAGGGGCCTCAGATTCAGGCGGGAATCTAAGGCCTCATGTACCAACCACAGGGGTGAGTTTAAGTCCTGAAACAGATGGACCAGCAAAGAGGCCTCCATGTCTTCATCTGTCAAATGGGAACAACAGCCAGAAACAGCAGGGTGGTGGTGAGGATTCAGCATGCATCCAGTGAGGTGCCACCGCACGCTGGCTCTGTTCGCTCCCTCCCAGCCTGTCTCCCCTCCCTCTCTCCCTCTGCCCCCTCCCCCGTACACCAGGCTCTGGCTGCAGAGTGGCCAGGCTGTGTCCCTCCCCTCCTCAGCAAACCTGGACCTTCTTCAGCGTCAGCACCCCGCCGCCTCTTGGAAGCCTCTCCTGACCCCCAGGCCTGCTGCTGCTGCTCCCCTCACCTCTGGGCAGTGCCTCCCCAGCTCCGCTCTCCTCTCACGGGATGGGCTCAGCCTTCCGCTTGAAGGATAGCGCCCTGAGGCCAGAGACCAGGCTTGCAGCCCAGCACCCGCCAGGGCTCCTCTCACACCACTGGTGCCGGGTAACGGGGGAAGGCCTGGATGCACTGGGACTCCTGTGTGACTGTGTGATATGTGATGTGATGTGTGTGTGTGAGAGAGACCCATCCTTCCCAGGGGCTCTTTCGCGGTTTGGGAATACTCCTCCTAGGTCCATACATCCCGGTCCAACACTGCGCTCACTGAGGAAGCTTCACTCACATCTACGGCAGCTGCGACTCAAACACTGCTCCTGTGACTACACTGCCCGCGCTCAGGGACGACCTGGTAGCATTTAGACACAGCAGCCGTGGCTAGGTAGTCCCTCCAGCTACTGGCCTGCTAACGGGAAGCTGCCGTCCTTCTGGTTCTAGAAACTACGGCAACTAACTCCCATTAGACTAATCAGAAGACCACACAAGAGCCAGGACCTCTAAGCCGATGGTAGCAGTTGATATCAACACCATCAAATAAAAAAAAAAAAAAAAAAAAAAACAGGCTTATTAATTTTAAAGGACTTCACAGCATTTAAGGAAAAAAATGAGACTGACACAAAGATTTCAGAACTCATTAGAGACAGCCTGAAAATCACTGATATATTTAAATTGAAAGCTGCTCATCTGACAGCCCTTCGTTCAGACGTGCTATTGTGTGTATGTCACTACGGTTAAGGTTGAGTGAGCACTTCCATTAAAACCTTCACCTTTGCAAGCTTATAATTTCACAATAAAGATTTGCTCCAGGCTTGACTTTTGCATACAAAAGATTTCTGCTTGAAATATATATTCCAAAATATAAAACAAACCTGTCTGGACTGAAAACTCAGATACAAGGATTACTTTCAGTGTCTTGGGTTTAAATAAGTTAGAATAAACCAGAAATTTAGGATCAAAAGTTTCCTTTCTGAACCACAAAGGTTAGAAATACAGAAAGGTTGGGAAAATCAGTTTAGGAACAAGGGGAACATACTAAACTTAAAAGGATTTTATTCCAGAAACCACAGGGTCATCCTACACTAACTCTCTCCCAAACTCTTCTCAGCCAGTTTGTCACCACTGTCAATTCCACCTTTAAATACTTCTCAAATTCCTCAGGCTAACTGGTCTTCTGGCTTCCTTGCAGCGAGGTTATCTGTAAGCAAGCAAACACACCCAGGCGACGTGTGACCGCTCCGCTGCCCGGGGCACCCTGCGACACGAAGGGCACAGTCCCCAAGGCCGCCGTGGTCTCCCTCCCTCCCTCCCAGCTCCTGGCAACAGGCCTTTCTGCCTCCTGCCTTTTATGTCCACTACTGGAGCTTTCTTTTTTGATATCACTGAAACATGCTCAAATCTGGCTTCTGGTGAATTAGGTTAACAGGACGCTATGTTTTAAAACCACATTTTATCCCCTGATATCAGCTGAGACAGGGTGGGATGGAACAGTGGAAACTGAGGCGCCTAAGCAGGTGTCATAAACCCAACTGCGGAGGTCACAGCTCTTCCCTCCCACACTGGCCTGAGCCACAGAGGCTGCAGGCATTCCAGGGAGGCGCCCGGATCCACCTTCGGGGAGCTGGTCCCTGCGGCACACCCCTGCACAACCTGCCTCAACTCCACGGCTGCGGCCTCGGCAGGCCACTCTGTCTCCCATCCTCAGAACACATCCTGCCGCCCCTGACGCCATCCCTCAGCTGATGGTATTTCCCTCCCTTGGCCAGACAATTCTGCCCTTCGAGCCCCAACTCAGGCGCCACCTGACTGCCCCCAGGGGCTCAGGCAGCAGTCGCGGCCTCAGTTTACCATCTGCTCTCCAACGTCTCCCGCCGGCTGTCTTCCTCCCATCTCTCTCTAACTCCCACCACACAAGGGTCTCAAAGGACTTTTCTATCTCCCCAGAGCACCCATCACTGACTGGGAGGAGAAGCCAGCATTCAGCAAAACACCCTTGTTATAAGAAGATATTTTAGGGGGTACTCTTTTGCCCCCTTCTGATGCCTATGTCAGAAGCTTTCTCTATCTCCTTTATACTTTAATAAAACTTTATTACACAAAAGCTCTGAGCGATCCAGCCTCGTCTCTGGCCCTGGATTGAATTCATCTCCTCCGGAGGCCAAGAATCCCGCGTCTCATTGTTCAGCAACAACCTTTCATCTTGGGGGCTCTTCCGGGATCCTTCAGGACAAGGCATTAACAGAACTCCGGGAGACGACTCCTGACCCAGCCTCTGAATCCAGCAAGCCTCTATTTGAGCCAGGAACCGAGGTCCTCATAAAAACATTGGGATCTGGGGGCTCATCCCTCGAGCCCCTCTGGGAAGGCCCTTACCAGATGGGCCTGACAATCTATGTGAGCCTAGTTCTGCTGACTCCAGAAATCCTGAGTCTGCCGTTTGATCCTCAAGACAATGCCTTCCTGTCCTGGGCTCACTCCTATGCTGCATTCCACAATCGGTCTAACTGCTGGGTCTGCGGAGCACTCCCCTCTTCATCAGTGGAAGGCGTCCCACGGTGGACATCTCCACTTCAAGGAAAGGACTTTCTCCAAGTCTGCAAATACCGTCAACAATCACATGTGATGCCTCTTCTTAAACTGATGACATCTAACAACCTTAAGATGGACTGATGTAACTATGGACATAATGTGACTTTTCATTTTGATTTTAACTTGGTTTAATGACTATTTTGCCTTACATCTGTAACTGTATAATGGGGTTTTCTAACCGTCTAAAAGCTTTTAATTTACCAATAGTTGTCCGAGCTCCTATGAGTGCCACAGCCTCCTCCAACTATTACTTGGAGCCCCTGGATCAGACATCCTCACTATGAGGATTAGGAGAATATGTTGCCTCACCAATTTAGGGACAACGCCCCTTGTCAGCTCGGAAGCAGTTATGGAATGAGAACGACGCCCCTTTTCCCTAGGCAACATAAGTCTCCTAAAAGAAAAGGGGGGAATGAGAGAGTCATTTCCTAGGCAGGTTGATAAGAAGTCTAGGGGTCCCCAAGGAGAGAGAGGTCTGGGATATTCAAGGAGGAAGAAAGGACAAACCTTTTTACTTTTTTTCCTCTACATTCCTTAGGATTATATAACAATAATGTATCCTACCTGAGGACAGTCTTTGGATTAAACCCTCTGGCTAATTCTGTTATCTTAAAACATAAATTATGGGAGTAGGTCTGGTCTTTACAAGGATGTATCCTGCCTGAGGACAATCTTTGGATTAAACCTTCTGGCCAACTCTGTTATCTTAAAATGTAAATTATGGGAGTGGGTCTGGTGAGGTCTTTACAACCTCCAGACATTCTTTGGATTCATTGGAGAGTATATAACTCCATTGCTAACACTAGCAAAAGGGGTACTCTTTTGCCCCCTTCTGATGCCTATGTCAGAAGCTTTCTCTATCTCCTTTATACTTTAATAAAACTTTATTACACACACACAAAAAAGAAGATATTTTAAATAGATAGTTATCTGACTTTCAAAAAACTGTAATGAATACTATTGCAATTTTTTCATGATGAGGCTGAATGTAAATAAAAATAGAGTATCCATTCTATGTTTTCAATGACTAATATTTAGGACTCATTTTTTCTCTTAAACTGGAAGAATAAAATTGATTTGTGAAAGGACAAAATAACTCAAGTCATTAACACGTGACAAAGTTTAAGAACTAAAGAACACAGGTGGGCCTAAAAGTAACAGCTCTCCAAAAATATAATTTAGGCTCAAACTGTCGATAATCGCAGGGCGTTTTGCTACAGCTGTATGCGAGGTGGAGACACCCAGTAATTTTCAGGAGGAAACAGCCAGGAAGAAGGTCAGGAGGGACGCCCACGGCCTCAGACGGCCACATGGCAGCACGCAGAGGAGGGGACACCGGGCCCCGCGCGGTCAGGGAGCCCTGGCTGGGGTGGACTGAGTGGACGGGACACAGCAGCAGGAGGAGACCTGGAGGGAAGTGAACAACGGCCCCCGGCGCCCCTGCAGGGAACCCTGACTTGGAGCCACAGAGCCTGGTCGTGGGCACCAGGTGAGAAGGAAAGAACTGAAGCCAACAGCGCAGTGAAGTACATTTCACATCACCTAATCTTTTGGAAAATACAGACTATCTTTTTTAACAGAGGAAAATATAGTAGCCCAAGAGAGTATACATCAGTGATGTGGACAGCAGTGAAAGTAAGCCTGCTAAAAGCAGAGGATCTGATAAATCCTCCCCTCACTGCATGGTTCGTGTCCTGGAACAAAGACCGGGGCACATACATCCAGGGCCGCTGTGCTTCAGGCACAGTGAGGCCTTGCTCTTAGACTCGGGCAGCCCTCATCCACGTGGTTTCTCTTAGGGCCCATCAGGCTTAGCACCTTGACATGGACCTCCGCACAAATTGGAAATGGCTGCCTGCAGCTCTGTGGGGACACAGCTTGGGAAGTGGAGGATCGGCTGGATTTTGGCCATTCACCTCCCACGAGGCCCTGGCCATGCAAGAGTCACATGGAAAACCTGCGGGTGATCGGCTCCCCCAGGGAACAAGCTCTGCCCAAGCTCTGCAGGTCCCACACAGTGTCCCTCTGGGCCTGGAGAGCAGGGCCCCTCCAGAGGAGGACACAGATAGTAGGCTAATACATCAATATTACAAAAGCCTGCAGTGAAGGTGGATTTTGTGTGTCAACTTGGCTGAGCCTCGTGCCCACATGCTTAGTCAAGCATGATTTTGACAGTCCTGTGACGCTGCTCTTGGAGGAGCTTGCCATTTAAGCTGGTGGACTCTGAGTAAAGCAGACTGGACGCCCTAATGCAGGGGGGCCCCATTCAGTCAACTGAAGGCCTGAACGGAGCAAAAGACACCCCACTCAATCAAGAGGGAAGTCTGCAGCAGATGGCTTTTGCATCTGAACTGAAACATCAGCTCTCTCCTGGGTCGTCAGCCTGCTGGCCTATCCTGTGAATTTTGGACTTGCCAGCCTCCATAATCATGATACCCAATTCCTTGAAATAAACTCCTTCTATATAAACAGCTATGGTTTTTCCAGTAGTCATGTGTGGATGTAAGAGTTGGACCATAGAGAAGGCTGAGCGCCAAAGATTTGATGCTTTTGGAGAAGACTCGAGAGTCCCCTGGACTGCAAGGAAATCAAACCACTCAATCCCAGAGGAAATCCATCATGAATATTCATTGGAAGGACTGATGTTGAAGCTCCAAACTTTGGTCACCTGATACTAAGAACCAACTCATTAGAAAAGACCCTGATGCTGGGAAAGATTGAAGGCAGGAGAAGGGGATGACAGAGGATGAGATGGTTGGATGGCATCACTGACTCAATTGATATGAGTTTGAGTAGGCTCCAGGAGTTGGTAAAAGACAGGGAAGCCTGGCATGCTGCAGTCCATGGGGTTACAGAGTTGGACGCAACTGAGCAACTGAACAACAAACATACATACGGTCTATTGGTTCTGTTTCTCTGGAGAGTCCTAATTAACACACTAACACAGTAGATAAGGAAGATCTACTTGAGAGAAAGGAAAGCCACACTCAAACTGTAATGTTGTAGCTGAAACCAGAAGGCTGAGAAAGAAGCAGTCACTCACAGACTAGGGGGAAGCCCCCGCAGAAAAGAAGCAGGTGGCAAAGCCCTTTCAGCTACTGGCCAGAGAGGCTAGGCAGCACCGGGGAACTGATCGCAGCCAGAGGGGGCAGACAGCAGTGACGGGGAGGAGGGCGCCCAAGAATTCACCTGAAGCGGGCAGGAGCAGCCACCCTGGCAGTCCCACCCTTTGGGCTTTCCCAAGTATGATGGTACCAGCGGCACGACACAATTCATGTTATGAAAAGATGGCACTGGTTCTACTCAGACCTAGACAGGAGAGGTCAAAAGTGCAGAAACCCTCTGGAAGGGAGGACGGTGTCTGTCATCACTGGAAGGAAAATGAATTCCTAGGAAAGAAGACATGACAGTAAGAAAGCCCCCAGCCATTTTAACAAGTCCAAATTGTTCCAGATTGAAAATAAAACTAGAAAGTAACTCACTTGAACACTGAAAGAACCTATACATGGGACCGCAAAGTCACTGCTGGTGATCTCTTACAGACCATGGAAAATTTTAAAAAGCTGTCTGAACACAAGAGACAAGCAAAGCTCCCCATAAAAAGAGAAGCCAGGAAACACAGAAGTCTGCTCCTGACCCCTTGCAGGTTCCCGAGGAGCTGAGAAATAAGACGACCAAGCAACAGGTGGCCCAAGTTCTGGAACTCTGAGTTGGGCAGGGAGGGCGGTAGCATGTGGAGAGCAGGGGCTCTGGGGTTTGAGCTGAGCCCGAGACCCAGCCTGGCTACTGCCCACCAGAGATGCCTGGCAGGTCTGTCCTTCAGGAGTAAAGCAGAATTGTGCCTCTCACTGGCTCTTGACAGGAGGAAACAAAGTAAGGCAGTGTCTGACCAGTTGCACTAAATGCCATTTGCTGCTGTTTGGGCTATTGGCTGGTGGCTTTATTCAGTCAACAAACAACGGAGCCCCTGCAATGTGTTAGGTACCTTCCAGGTGAAGACGAAACAGCACCTGCCTGCAGTGTGCTGACATTGTGGTTGGGCAGAGAGACAAATAAATGGAGAAATACACAGGTTCCGACACACACTGAGAGGAAAAGTCGGCAGAGGTGAGGGCAGAGAGCAGTGGATCCGTCTCTGAGGTCACCTTGTCCAACCACCACTGCTTCCTGTTTAAAGCGACAAAAACCAAAAAAGTCCTCCTCAACCTCTCAGCTGAATGGACTCTTCCTTCTCTGAACTTCCATGATTTATTTTTTCAATCTATGCCCCCAAATATCATTTTAAGACTTTTTTTGATGTGGCCCATTTTTAAACTCTTTATTGATTTGTTACAACACCGCTTCTATGTGCAGAGATCCGCCCGGCAGCCCCTGCAGCGGACGGTGACGCCTCCACCACCAGACCGCCAGGGAAGCCCAAATATCACTCTCTACTGGACTGACTACAGAGGGCCAGCAAGCAAGCTCCTGACTAACTTTGTAAACCGCTGATTCCAAGCAGGTGCACCTTTCAGAGAGGTGTTTGCTGAATGAAGGCCTCTGCCGGAGGGCGGCGGGGGAAACTGGGGAAGAGGAGTCATCGTGGCAGAGGGCGAAATCTACTCTTTCACTCTAAAAGTCAGGAAACAGCTTTGAACGATGGCCCTAGGGAGGCGGATTTTGCCTCCATACAGACTGGCATCCTGAGTAGTCCTCGTGCTGCGAAGGGCGACGTTGTAGGCGCAAACCCTGAGCAGCCTGACAGATCAGAGGGTGCCTCGCAGTGGGCAGGGACCAGCAGTGTATGCCTGTGGGCTGGCTCCTGGTGCGGGGCCTGCAGAGGGCCTCCTGCTCTGCTCTACACGGCCTGGCCAGCAGATGCCCATGTGTCCTTTCTATAGATAAGGGACACAGACTCCAACCTAACCTGCACAGATTCACCCAGCAGGTGACAACTCAGACTACAGGGGATTGTTCCTTCCTCTGCAGGACACTGACTTCTCTGAAAACTGGCAAGCTGGGTGCAGAAGGGACGGCTCATGTAGAAGCTATAATTAACAAGACTATTTGAAAATTATTACATCGCATGGGCAATCTTCTCGATAATAATTGTAGCAATAGAAACATGCTGCTGAAGAGTTTCCGTGATGGTAAAAGATGTGGTCCGCCTGGTCTAACCCACCAGGGCTAGAACAATGCACCGAATACTCACATCAGAGTGTCTGCCAGCATCAATCCTAGGCAGAGCAAGTGTGCAGGGCAAAAGCAGTAAGCATGCAGCCCCAGCGGCACCAAGAGCAAAGCCCCACCCACAGCCCGGCTCTCAAATCCAAGAAGGTCAGGCAGCCTGGACTGTAGGTGTGTCTAACCCACGGCAGGCACCTCATGGAACAAGGGCGACAGAACACGGGCATCTCTGACCGGTCTCTGAGGGTCACTAGCCTTCTGTTTCCCAGAGCGACTGTCCTCGCCACCTCACTCCATGCAGGCCTGTTAAGTTCACTCACGCTCACGGCTCCACTGGGTATTAAAGCGCGGCGGGGGTGGGTAGTCCCAGCTCTGCCCACACATTCAGCTGCTGAGAGGCCCCAGGCTCAACTCAGGTAATAATGACATATTAATAATAAAAAAACTGGTGTTACCAAGGTTCCTCTGCTATCTCCTTCCTTCTCATGCCTCCACGGTAAACATTTTTCTCCCTGAGGAGGAGGATACACAGAGTGGCCATGGGATGTGGGCAGCCTGAGTCTTAAATTTCTTGGGTCATACACAATTACAAAAGCAGAACGGTTCTGCAGGGAAGGAATGGAATTGGGGCGTCAACATCAACCAACACGAGTGGCTGCAAATATGCTGCTAACACGAAAGAGTGTTCCAGTAAGGGTGCTTGTCAGAGGTCTCAAAAATAGAAGCAGGTTCCCACTTTATCAACACACTCAAAACAAAAAGTAAAACCCCAGAATCCTATCCCAGAGGATAGGGAACATAATCATCAGATACAGATCTCAGGGGGCGTAAGCAGGTTTTAAGAAAGATTTTTCGAAGCTTTTGTTTTTAAATTCGTTTTTTCCAAAAAGTTCTACTGATCAGATTTGTGGTCCTTCCCAAAGCCGGAGCCTGAGGAGGAGACGGGAATTGTAGAGAGGCCTGGTCTGCGGAGGTGAGGGAAGTGAGAAAAACAGCCTCCAGGGTCGGGCAGATCTGGGTTTCAACTCTGATGCTCAGCCCATCTCCTCACCTGTAAAACCGGGGTGGCGTCAGGCTCTGGGGTAATCAAACCACCAACGACCTGGGGCTGGGCCTGGGGGCTTCTGGTGAATCTAATTTGATTAATTCTGTCTCAGATTCTTATGGGAAGGCAGTAGTTTCTGGAATAAAAGGTAAGAAAGCTCTCTCAGTGCTGGACACACAGCCAGCTTTGCCAAGCATGATTACCCTTGGGATGGCTTTGCTGGACTTCCATTCCTAACTCTGAGCAGCAAAGCTGGACGCTCTTCTCAAGGGGCCCAGGTGACGAGTTCCGGGAGGAAGGCTGCGGTTCACAGAAGGACGGCCAGGGGGAAGCGCCAGCAGGCCCGGCAAGGGCAGGAGCCTTACCTGGAGAGCTTCCACAGGAGGACCCAGAGCGCGGGACTGCCCAGCATCTCCCCTGTACAGACACCGCAAGCCAGCACCCCCCCTTCTCCGCCAGGACGGAACACACGCCACCAACCGCACACAGGCGTGGCTTCTCCCACTCAGAACCAAGAACACAGAGAAGAGGCACCGACTTCCTGAGGCTGCGGAAACAAAAACTGGAAGCAACAAAGAGCAGGATTCCTAGAAGGTGAAGTCTGTATCTCTTTGAATTGTTATAATTTTACACAAAACAAGTCAACAACTAAAAACACAGATTAGGATTTTTTAAAATGTCTTATCTGCAGCCTGTGTTTATTAAAATGGTGAAAATTAGACACATGTTTAGGACTAATAATCTACAAAGTCAGAAACCTTACATGAGGACACGGTCAGGACAACACTCATACATTAACACAGATTAATAATGCTCAAGGTCAGCTATCAGGAACAAGCAAGGACACGGGCCACAGCATCTCAGCAAGACAGCCAGGGGCTCTAACAAGATCCCAAAGGCCCTGGAGACCCTCCAGAGAACACACAAGCCTGGAGTGATTCTCTTAAATCCCACTGTTTCCACAATTTTTATAACATTAAAAGCCAAGCTGTTAAGGATAAAGGGGGAAAAGGAGAGAGACAGAGAAGACCCCCACTGGTCCCAGCGAGGGGGGAGCTTCAGCCTGCGGCTTCCTCTGCAGGTGACTCTCTCCCACCGCTGCACACAGCGGGGCTGAGGCGGGGACAGGCTCCTCGGGGAGTGGAAGGAACTCCAGCAGGCTCCCTGTGCAGGCCCAGGAGACAGCCCAGCTTTCTGTGAAATGAGAGCCCAAAAGGGAGATGAAACAAGACTGCTCTGCCCTTAAACCAGATCGCTTCTTTGTCCCCAAAGTGAAGACCAGGAAGGACCGCAGAGGCAGACCGTGTCCCACCAGCCCTGGTTCAGGAGGGCTGGGGTCCGGCCATCCCCACCTCCCACTGCTCATTTGCAAAGGGAGCACATGCGCTGCTCCCTGGCAGGGTGACTGTCAGGACCAAAGCCCTAAGGAGGGGCCCAGGGAGGGTCACCTCAGCGAGTGGCTCTGTCCCCACGCAGCATCTTCGTTAGTGACCGCAGGTCCCTGCAGTGTGCTTGGGAGCCATTCCAGCACCCGGCACAGAGCACGACTCCCAGATCGGGAAGAGGCCCCGCTGCCTCTGGGTGCAGCTTGACACTGGTGGGCATCATGTTCTCCCCATTACATCCTGAGTCTCCACCAAGGCCGTGACCACAGAACCCGGGCTCACCTCGATACCCTGAGCCCCTGAAGCGCCTCCTCTCACCCCCGCCATCGCCCCCGCCTCACCTCTGCAGCGCTCCACACCCCCGCCCCCCGTCGGAAGTCACAACACTGTCAGGAAGCAGGCTGAGAACCAGAGCGCCGCACACAGAAGGCACGTGCTCCAAGGAGGAAACCAAGTGGGCCAGGGCAGGGGCAGAGTGTCCAGGAGGCGGTGCCCACGGCCAGGCTTTCAACTCTGTGTTAATCTCGCAACTTCTTTGTAGACTGAGAAAATCATTTTAAAATAAAAAGTTCCAGAAAAGTCTTCCTCCCTGTCCCCAGGTGTGGTGCCTCACACTGGAGATCTCAATAAACAGCAGATGAATGACTCAATAACCAGGAAGATATAATGGGAGAAAACAGAAAGAAAGGGGAGTGAGCCCAAGGGCAGGAGGAGCAGGTGGGTGGCTTTACCTGGGAGGGAGGACCCTTACACGGGCTTCCAGGTGGAGAGGAAAGGCCAACAGAGGGGGAAGCCGGCTACGGAGATCCCCCAAGTGCCCCGAACCGTGGATTCAGGGATGACACGGAATAAACCCACGCATAAACCGGGGGGTGCCGGCCACCCCCTCAGCCACCCACAGAGGTCAAGTTCTGTGAACGCGCACGCATGTCCTCCCCTGTGGTGCTGCTCGGGCACACACATTCACACACGAGTGCCAAACAGCATTCGACGCTCACGCACATCACCCGCAGGGGTCGATGTGTTGGATCTTTAAAGTCTGTGGAGGCCCAAGGGCTTGACTCAAACCCACTGCTCACTCCTGAAGGCCTCGGCATGATCAGATTTCTCTATGCAGACGCGAGCCTCACAGACACAGGGGCAAACCCGCCTCCAGAAACGCACGTCTGTGCGTCCCGTGTGGCTCTGCCAGGGCGAGGACAGCGGCGAGGGGCGGGGCCGCGCCTGGGGCTCAGCCATGTTGCCCGGGCTGCAGAGACTGCAGTGCCAGCGGCCTCGGGCCCTGGACCAGCCTGTCTTCAGCAGGCAGGGAAGCCGGCTACCTGGGTCCTGCGCCACCGAGGGCCTGGGGGCGGGGAGTTGGGGGTGGTGGCGGGAAGCTGCCTGTCCAGGATGATGGCCGCCATCGCACAGCCTCCCCCTACCCTGTAGCATGAGGCTGGCAGGGAGGAAGCCCACTGCCACGGACACACACAGTGAAATACTAAAATTCACAGCACTCGGCGCACAAGTGAGCTTCCCCTCCGCACCCCTCCCCTTGCACCTCTCAGATTCAACCAGCGCAAAGGAGGAAACCCAAGGAAGGTGGACAAATCACTTACGTGATGAGATCAACCAGAGACAGTATTGTCATAGATATACCCCTATGCTCTATGCTGTTATACCCCAAACACTTGAACTTACTTAAAAGAGTATCCTGTTCAAAGTCAACAGCACGGGAAAATGCACACATTCCAAGAGTACTCTCAACCTTTGGATAGGCTGGTGGCCCCCACCCAGGGCCTGGACCACCACTCAGGATCTAGTAATTTCTTTTCCACTGACGTGGGTGAGACACATTTGGACTATTATTCACCTATGTTGAGTCAAGATAGAAATTTCTTCCCTTTCTCATGATAACACTGCTTCAAAGTTGGGTTTAAGCTAAATCCTGCTTTTTATTCCCACTGATTTCTGTCACAAAACTAGTCATTTATTTCCACGCAAAAGTCCCAACTTGGAGCCAAACTTTGGAACGCCCTGGCCTGTCAGGTTATTTTTACTGGTTAAAGCTCTGCAGCAGTTTCAAAGGCCAAGTTCTCCCTCCACCACTGATCCTCTCTTCTTCCCTGGCCCCTCCTTCACAGACAGACAGAAATCCTACCACCACACAGGTTCTCAATCCCCACGAGCCTTTTCCAGCACTTGGCTGAGCCACAATTTCTAACTTTAGCTTCCTGAGTTTGGGTGTGGACATTTCTCAACCATGAAGCTGCAGTATAATGTTTCACCAGCAGGTGTTAGGTCTTAACACAGGTATGCAAGAGAAAGTTCCTGAGTCTGAGACCCTGGTTACATACTATCACCTTTGAGCACCTAAAAGACACCCTGTACACTGCACATCTCAAGAAGAATACAATGTAGGTATAGGTAAAAACCCTGAAGAACTGTAAAGCTGAAACCCTACTGCACAGGTGAGGACCAACAGAGGCCTGGAAAGGCTTTTAAACCAACTCTAGGAAGCAAGGTAAAGACAGAAAGTAAGCTGAACTAGCAAACAGCCACACTGAAAAACCCCTGACCAAAGAGATACGCTGGGAGGCAAGAACACAGGAAATTATCTTCCTAGGTCTGAGGCAACAACCAGCAGAGAGAGAGACACTAAATAAACAATGCAGGGCAGCGGAGAACTAGCAGAGTAATTCACAATCACTAGACGTTAGTACTAGTGCTGGGTTTCTTTTAGAATAAACAGCCTAAAAGCTGAAGCAAGAGGACTATGAACACGTCTCTGGGCTCCTCTCCAGGGAGCTGGGATCGCCACCAGACACCCAGACCCGGCATGCCTGGGTCACCCCGCTGTTGCACCGGGAGGCCGCGGCCAGCACACCCGGAAGCCAGAGGTCAGCTCAGAAGACAAAAAATGGGCTTTAGTTCAGATGCAGAGCTTAGGACAGGTCCCAGAAAATGACTTTAAATTGCAAGTCATAGCAGAAAACTGCAAATCAGGTTCTGGAATTTCAGTCCCAAAATGGTAGGCCAGGGTTTGTCATTACAGCGCACAGGCATATTTCTTTGGGAACAGAGTGCCCGAGACCCTGAAAGAGGTTAACGGGGCAGGTCACCACACTGAAAATGTTAACTCCGGGCTGCTGTAACCCTGGCCTCACCCCTGGGAGCTAGTTCATTGCTGAAGTAGTCTGTGTGCTAATAACCAGGAGCCAAAACCCAGCATCCAAGCCTAGAAAAGCAGCCGGTGAGAACACACTGCACAAAGTAGCAGCAGCAGGAAGGGAGCGGTCACGCTCACTCTTAGCGATCACTGAAGACTCCACAAGCAGTGAGGGCACCCTGAAACCAGAAAAGCAGCGAGACTCCGAAGGTGGTGTTTAAAAGGTAACTCTTCCTTACATCTGTTTTTCTTTGTCATGAATTCTTATGCAAAAACCCTCTTCTCCACAGCCCAGACCGTCTGGTTGTTTCAGCAATACATCTCATTCTGGGCTGCCTGGAGCTTTCATAGCAATGGACACAGAAGTTAAATAACTGATTAAGAAATTTTCTGTGAGTTTCAGAAAATGAACTTATGGTTGCCAGAGGGAAGGGACAGTTACGAAGTTTGGGACAGACATGTACCCACTGCTATATTTTAAATGGATAACCAACAAGGACCTATTGTATAGCATGTGGAACTCTGCTCAATGTTATGGTAGTCTGGATGGTAGTGGGGTTTGGGGGAAAATGGATACATGCACATGAATGGCTGAGTCCCTTTGCCATTCACCTGAAACTATCACAACATTGTTAATCGGCTATACCCCAATACAAAATAAAAAGTTTAAAGTCTGGGGAAAAAAAGAAATTTTCTATGAAAGTTCATTCTGATGTATTTTCAATTTGTGATCATCTCTTCTGCTGCCTTATTTTTACTAATTTCAAGTGACTATCACATTTGCTTTTCCTGAAAAAGACCCCCCCTTACACTGACCACACCGAGGGGCTCAGGGTGTTCACTCCACATAAAGCCAAGCTTCTCCAGCAGGATCCTGGGTCCTGGGCGCGCAGTGGCATGCAGGATCATGGGAGAACAGTGCTGGTTCCTACAATGCCAATCTATCTTGACAGTAAGCCACCTCACATGAATTTCAAACTTCAGCAAACAAACAACTGCATGAATTTTTAATATCTTAGGGGCTTTCCTGGTGGCTCAGATGGTAAAGAATCTGCCTGCAATGTGGGAGACCCAAGATCAATTCCTGGGTCAGGATGATCCCCTGAAGAAGGGAATGACTACCCACTCCAGTATTCTTGCCTGGAGAATTCCATGGACAGAAGAGCCTGGCGGGCTACAGTTCATGGGGTTGCAGAGAGTCGGACATGACTGAGTGACTAACATTTAATATTTAAAAACATGAGATTGAAAAAAAACCCAACAATAACAACAAAAGCATGAGGTATGGAAGCAATTTCAAATTTGTGAAGAGTCACTTGGGAGGACTTTCCTGGTAGTCCAGTGGTTAAGAATCTGCCTTGCCAATTCAGGGGACATGGGTTTGAGCTCTGCTCTGGGAAGATTCCTCATGCCACAGGGCAACTAAACCCATGCGCCCCAGTGCCCATGCTTCCCAACAAGAGGAGCCACCACAATGAGTGGCCTACGCATCGTAAACAGAGAGAAGCCCTTGCTCACTGCAACTAGAGGAAGTCTACACACAGCAACAAACACCCAGCACAGCCATAAATTAACTAATTAATTTTTTAAAAAAAGTCACTTGGCTCTAGGCCTAAGTCTATAAGAATGCGCTTTATTATCCACGGCCAGTAGGGATTTTAGTAGGAAAGTTAAACACTAACACGAGGTACTGTAGGACAAAGGAGGTGCAATTTAAACAATAAAACACAAACAGAAACGGACGAGTACTGCCATGATAGGTACTGCCGGATGGAGTGCCTCACACAGGTTAGCTCACTTCGCCCACTCAGCCACTGGGAGACAGATGCTGTATCAGCCCATTTTACAGAAAAGCAATCAGAAGCACAGAGACTTGCCCAGAATGAAGCTTCGGGGATTGGAGCCCTGGCAGGCCGGCTCCAGAGGCCACCCTCTCCGTTACCCAGTTGGGGTGGCTCCAACCACGATCTCCTTCATGTTTCACACATCCAAAGGCACCGCGGCCCTGGACTCTGCTGAGGGCTTTGGCGAACAACCCAACTTGCACTGACAATAGTTATACTGGTCTTCTAGTTTTACCTAACTTATTAGGAGACAAACACAGAGGGCTAGGGTAAAGCAACTAATGACAAACCACATTTAATTTAACTAATAAATATATTTATTAGGATTTCTCTGCTCTTCCCCAGTAACATACTGGATACCTACCAAACTTAGGCCAGGACAGGCAGGGGGCGGGGTGGGGGGTGGTGGTGCTCATCTTCCACTGGCATATCTTTTTGCCTTTTCATACTGTTTGGATGTGAGAGTTGGACCACAAAGAAGGCAGAGCACCAAAGAGTTGATGCTTTCTAATTGTGATGCTGGAGAAGACTCTTGAGAATCCACTGGACAGCAAAAAGATCAAACGAGTCAATCCTAAAGGAAATCAGCCCTGAATATTCACTGGAAGGACTGAAGCTGAAGCTCCAATACTTTGGCCACCTGATTAGAGCCAACTCACTGGAAAACACCCTGATGCTGGGAAAGATTAAAGGCAAAAGGAGAAGGGGGTGACAGAGGATGAGACTGTAGGAGGGCACCACCGATTCAATGAACATGAGTTTGAGCAAACTGTGGGTACAGTGAAGGACAGGGAAGTCTGGTGTGCTGCAGTCCATGGGGTTGCAGAGAGTCGGATGTGACTGAGCAACTAAACAAACAAAAGAAGTTTGCATTTCAATTCAGGTCTGTCTTACCACAGAGTTTGAGTTTTTTCTGTGCAGCCTCTCTCGCGGGCAGATCATCTCACTGCTGCTTCGACCCTTCCTGAGACCACCGTCAGTGAGGGCAGCCCCGTTTGGGGCACGTGGTCCTTCCCCTCTCTGAGTCCACTGCCCTCTTCCTGACTGAACTCTCACCAGCTCATGTGGAGCAGTGATGACAGTCCACCAGATAGAGTTCATTTTCAAAATGCAATTACAAGGATCTCATCTTGACTCGTTAACAACTCAAACATCTCCAAACCTAGTTATAGACTTGTAAATTTTTAAAAAGAAGGGATGTTTGTTAAATGGAAGCAAACAAAAAAGCACTTCAAACACATTCCCCCAGCCACAGCCAGCAGCTACTGCTGAGGGGGTGGGCAGTGGCCCAGGAAGACTTTCTGACCTACCAGCAGCCAACGCCAGTCAGACTCTAGGTGTCCAATCCCGAGGGGTTCTGGAATCACACTGGTGTCTGAGGTGCTGTGCTCACTGCATGAACATAAAGCAGGGTTCTCCGCCTCTGCACCACTGACATCCGCACTGGACGGTTCCTTGTCTGGGGGCTGCCCTGGACGCCATGAGAAGTTTAGCAGCATTCCCCCCACCACCGCACTCCACCCCGCCAAACCCAACCACCAAAACCATAACCACACACTCTCTCAAGGACAAATACCCTTCGACCGCCCAGCTGAGAAGCGCTGATGTAGAATAGAGGAACCTATTAAGTGGGCACAAATATACTTTGCTCTCTCTTCAGTTTGATAATTCTGACAGTCAAGAAAAACAGGGTTTCATGTCACCCTAAAATATTTTTAAACTTTGTAATTCTGTAATGTTTTTTCTTTTTACCTTTTGACCCCCTTTGCACCTTTATAAAATCATGACCATTATTTTTCAATTACTCAAGACTGACTTAATTATGCAAAAAAGCCAATGTTTGCCTGATGATTATACTTTCACATTTGATATATCCTGTTTCATGATTATTAGCTAAATTTCTCAATAAAAAGGAACAATAAATAAAGGAAACCCATAGGCAGAGGAGCCTGGAGGGCTACAGTCCAGGGGTCGCGAGAGAGTCAGACACGACTTGGTGACTGAACAACAATGACGATAAGGAATAATGACGGATAGGTCCATTAATGCTTTAAGCCTGTGGGTTTTCTTTTTAAGGACATTTGGATTTATTATAATTTATACAAACTGTTCTTGTTAGTCATGTGAGAATTTTATTATTCTTAGAAAAACCTCTAAATTAAAGTTTATTTTTAAAACATTCTCTACTTCCTGAGATATTCACAATAAATACAATTTACTACCTAGACTGTGGTGTAATTCAGTCACCTCAGCATCACCTCAGGGGGTTTATTTCAGAGGGTTGTTAAGAGACTCGGCATAAGACAGTTCCCAAAGAGAGTGTTTTAGTGACTCAGTCTTTAAAAATCTCATTGCCTAAGCAAAACCGCACTACTTCATTACGGCTGAAATCAACGGACCGGTGCATGCAGTGAAAACCCAGAGATCATTCTGCCAAGCCAGCTGTCAAGAGACCCGGCACAGTTCCAGAATTCCTGACCTGACCGCGGAGGCGCTACCTTCCCTCTCAGGGCAAGCCACTGGCACTCGCCATCTAACCGCCCCGATTTGAGAAACACATTCATGGAAAGAGCTAATTTCCAGGTTGCTGCCTAATGATAGGAAATGACAGAGGCTTAGACCTGCCAGGGTCAGCTTCACGTTTAGTCACTGAAGACACGAACAAGAACTTGGAAAAAAAGCACAACCCTTTCAGGTCACGAAGAACCACACCAAACTTCAGACTGCAGGACGGTAGGTGCAAACTAATTGAATAACCAAAATTTTTATTTGGCTCCATCTGTCTTTTTTCAAGGCAAGCACACTTGAAGTAAACAATGTATAGATCCTGTACAATAATTCTTAATGACTTCCTGAAGGTTAAAGTTTAGAAAAGCAGAGATTTCTGCTTGAAGATAAGAGTCATACAGTTTTTTTATATATCTGAAGTATTTGACCCACTGAAGGATGTAATTTTTGAGTGCAATATTCCTGTGCAGTAAGCATGCTGAATAGACAAACATTTATTTCCTGTTGCAATGAAATGAGATCACCATTTCTTGCAGATGAAACACAGCAGAGAGAGACCAGCTAAGGGAACAACCGTATCAGGCCTAATTCAGGTTATCAAACTGCCCAAAGAAAAGGGAAGGGAGCAGCTCATTTTTCACTGGCCACTCGTTAGGTACAGAAGCCCAGGAGCTGATCTGTGGGCAGATGAGAAACGGGGTGAGTCAGGAAGCAGAGACCTCCGCCCCTTCTCAGCCCCAGGGGAACCATGACGCTGGCCCTTCACCATCTGAGTGCCGACCAGCTTGAGCGGAAAGAGGATGTAGGGATGTTGGCTGAACTGCTACACCACAGCAAGGAGCAGCGAGGCGTAACTCAAATGCTCACCACCTCCTAGAGACTTCTGCGTGACGCTTCCACTTAGAACTAATTACAATTAATATACTACAGTGTACACTTGGAGAAACATAAAGAAATCAACTGTCAGTACTTTACTACTAACGTATATATGAAGAACCCATAAAGGGGTTTTCATCTTCTTGGAAAATTTAGACCTGGAGTATCTTCTTGTATCAGATAAGACTTGAGTGATTTCTAACATTCCAAAGTTATCTTCTGCTTCCAGAACAATGTCATGACTTTCACGAGATGGGAGTAACCGCTGCTTGTTTTCACAGGGGCATTGAGGCAATCAGATGTATTCCAACTACATTTCAGTGACATTTTGTAAAAACAGAAACATGCACTCCATGCCTCTTCCCTTAGAAAGCAAAATGCTTAAGGGCAGCACTCAAGCCCTCGGCTCTCCTCCTCCCCACCCCGCCAGCGCCGCTCACCTGGATGACCTTGTAGAAGTACGCGTACTGCCGCGCCGTGTTCTTATACTGGCTGAAGACGTCGTGTATGGCCTGTGTGGACTGCAGGTAGCGCACCTCGTCCTCTTCGAAGTAGAGGGGCGTGTCGTACTCGCTGGGGAGGGTCTGGATGTAGGGCTGCCAGAACGAGTTAGGGTCGGCCCGCTCACACAGCAGATGGAAGGCCAGTGTTATGTTCCCCATGGCCTGAAGAATTCGGTCTTGAGAATACAAGGGTCCTAAGTTAACCCAGAAGTTAACAGCATTAGTGCCACAAACTGCCTTACAAAGTGTTCATTTCAAAAGATACATTAAAGTTACAGGAGCAATCTGATAGTCTCATAACATTTAAAGTTTAAGTGCCCCATTATTCTACTATGTCATATTACAAGCATGGAAAACACTTCATGGGGACTGTGGGAAATATCTCACTAGTCTAGAAAACAACCAAAGATGGTCCTTCCCTCACAAAATGAAATTTTATGTATTTTTATCATTTTTGCTCTCCTTTCAACAAACAGAAATTATTCTCACCCAACACTGAATTTTTAGCAGATTCAACAGTCATTAGTAATTTTCGTGGAACCCATAAAAATAATTCTTCTGCCTAGGAGGAAAAAAATAAGAAGACTAGAATTACCAAAACATGTTACAATTGTCAATCCAACCACATCCATGGTCAGAAATCCAGTCACAAGGAAACACAACTTAAAGTTGCCAACTGGCATTTCATTTCTAATTATCAAACACAGTTCTAAATACAAACATTTGCATTATAGTTTAATGAGTATATGAATGATCTTGAAACATGTATCCAAAGGAATAGAGAAGAAAATGGCAACCCGTTCTGGTATTCTTGCCTGGAGAATCCCATGGACAGAGGAGCCTGGAGGGCTACAGTCCATGGGGTCACAAAGGAGTCAGACACGACTGAGAGACTAAACAACACATCCAAAGAAAATCCATACACACTGAGAAGAAATGAAAACAGTAGCTTTCAACTTGAATTTGAAGCAAACAGAACAACGTGGGGTAGAGCACAGGGTGTTTATTCACTGGTCTTTTTTTAAGATTTATCTATTTTTGGCTGTGCTGGGTCTTTGTTACTGCGCGGGCTCTTCTCTAGCTGCCGAGCGCGCCTTCTCACTGTTGCAGAGCACAAGCCCTGGGGCGACAGGCCTCAGGAGCTGCCACACCGGGCTCAGGAGTTGCAGGGTGCAGGCTCTGGGGAGCTGGCTCAGTAGTTGTGGCACATGGGCTTAGCTGCTTTGCGGCATATGGGATCTTCCTGGACCAAGGGTTGAACTGGTATCCCTTACATTGAGAGGAGAATTCTTAACCACCTTGTTTATTCACTCTTAGCCACACTTACATTAATTCTAAGAACAAAACAAAATCCTACCTCCCACAAAAAGCCTCACCTACCAGTGTGAATCGCCACTGGGTTTTTGAGGCCAGAGTAACCTCCCTTCCTCCACATGCTTGCCCTCAAGCACAGGGTTACCGATTTGGTAAGCGTTTTGGTTACCGATTTTTTCCAACAGTATCACCTCACCATCTTGGCAACATGAAGGCTTGGGTTCAGGCAGTCCTGCATGTGTGTCTATACTGCCTAAAGCATGGACACTGCTTTAGTAGTGCCTCAGAGAGGTGATGGTGTCACAGATACACACCTATGTCCAAGCTCATCAAAGTGTATTCATTAAAGATGTGCAGTTGTGTGTCAATTATGCTTCAGTAAAGCTTGATTAAATAAAACACATGCACACCATGAAGACGCCAGCACCAAGACACTGCGGGCAGCAGCCACACTCCCAGGGCTGCTCTTCTGAGACATGTCTGCGCGGGCCGCTCACCAGCATCGCCCGTTCCCTCTCACGTGTGTCTGGTCCCTTACTACACATCACAAGTGTCATGAAGGGAAAGGGCCTGGTGTTCTGGGAAACATGGTATGATGATGAACAAGGGACTATTCACATACTAGCTATTCAACGGGTATCTAATAAAACAGCGTACGGCTTATCAGTGTATCATTGAAAAGTAAACTACAACTTGACCACAAGTGTTGTTGGGAGTTTGAGGGGACCCAAATAAATAATATCCATTTCCTCCACCTAAGCTCTGAACCAACTGAGAGAGACACAAGAATACAACAGATGGTCACACAAAACGTCACCTACGGAATCCCAGAATTAGACCGACTCCCCCACCTAGTTACAGGCAGGACTGGAGCCCCGCAGGCCTCCCCTGTAAACTCTCAGGGTGGGGAGGTGGACACACATGGCAACCAGCTCCATGGAGAAAAAGGCCAGTTCCTTTTTCCGGAACCGTCAGGACTGCTACGCCTCCTCTCGAGGAGAGGCAGGAGTGAGCGCCAAAGGGAGGCCTGGTCAGGGAGGCCGCTGCTCCCTCAGCTGCTGGGAGGCCGCTGTCAGGGAGGCCGCTGCTCCCTCAGCCAGAGGAAGGACTGAGGCTGGAGAAGAGCACTGGCCCCTTCTTCCTTCCCACCGCCCCTGCTGCTGCCGTCTCAGTAAGCGGTACCTCCAGGCACTAGTTACCCACCCAGAAAACAGGTCTCCACCCTCAACACTGTCGATCCTCCCCCTGACCCCGCATCCAATCCCTCACAAGGTCACTGGTTAATAGTACAGTTCCAAGGACGACCTGGAAGGGGCTGCCTTGAACCCTGAGTCGAGGCTCCTCCGGACCCACAAGACCAGATAGGAGGCTGCAGGGCAGGGAGGGTGGCTGTGGACTGCACCGCCGAGGTGCCCACAGCCTCAGAACTCAGCCCAAGGCATCTGTCCCCAGGTCCTGGGCCCTCCACACCCCACACCATCCAAACACTGAGCTCCCGCCCACCCAGACCCACAGCTGACCTACAAACTCACCTTGATGTCTCTTGTTGCTCTCAAACCGAAGCCCTCTTCTTTGAAGTTCACCATTTCAAAACCCTCAACAGAGGCTCCATTTTCAGAGGCCCATTTCATTAGATCAGGAAAGTAATCTTCTCTTTTTCCATCAAAAGTAACAGACAGACCTATATTCATCCAGGTGTTAGAAAACAAGAGCTACTTTGAGGACATGTATCAGTCACACTGCCACAGAAAATAAAAAATAGACTACTGGAACTAACTACCTGGAAAGAGTAATAAGACTTCAATCTCAAAAAAAAATAAAAACTGACCACCAGCCAGTCACAGTGCATACCTTAACTTGTGACAGGAAAGGCAAGTTAAACCACTAAATGCCCCTGCTGGCTACAGAGAAACAGCTGCGATCCCAGGTAACGTGAACACTGGCTGTTCGGTTCTATCAGGTGATATCAAGGGATGGTACCATGGGAAGACTTCTGACCAGGCAGGTTTCCAGAGCAACCTGCCCTCTCTCATATGCACACGCAAACAAAACTCCCACAAGCACCAAGATCAGCAATGCACACATGTGCACGAAGACACGTGTGGAAGGGGAGCCCTAGACCCCGATTAAGAGCACAAAGCTGAGCTCTGGATTCCACCCAGCATCTGAGATGACAGGATCTGTATGTATCACTGTAAATAAAACACAAAACTTTACAATGTTTTTTTTCTTGAAAATGCAATAGTATGATACCATTTATGTAAACTGTTAAAATACCAAGTAGTACCATCTATTTGTATGGGGTTATAAATGAAGCAGAAACACATTCACTGTAAAAACAACCCCCCTGGTTGGGGGGTGGGGGTGGGAGTGTGGGGCTTCAGCTATCCCTGAGACACCTCCTTTCTTAAAAACAAATATAAGAACCAATCAAAGCACAGAGGGAGGGGAAGAGATGGGACCAGTAGGTGGGAAGGGAGGAAAGAAGAACCTGACCCAACAAGACTTGGGCGCGTGTTCAGGTGATACAGTGGATGCTTAGGGGTGATCTTCTGGGCCTCGCAGCACATTTAAAATATCAAAAAAGGTGAAAAGCCATGCATAGGAAAAATCATCATTTTTTTGAGGAGTAAGGGGAGAATAGGAACTTTAACCACATGAGATGCTGGGCATGGCATCAGCCCAGGGCCTGCGGCCATGTCCCCAGGACACAATTCATGGGTAACTGGATCGTGGGTTTGTGCCAGGTGAGACCTGCTAACTGGGGAAAACTGAGTTTGTGAGGAGTACTCTAAGACAGAATGTCCTCTTCCCTCACTGAGAACAAATGAACGCTCTAACCTTAGTACCAGGGGTAGTAAACGATCTCTACTCAGAACAGAGACTCAGGACATACAAAAACTGTTTGGCAATCAACGTAGTGAGCCAGGATGAGCACAGTGTACCAATCAGTGCAAACAAACACTCTAAAAGAGCCGGTCCCCGTGAGGGTCTGAGACCGTCCCACCTGAAGCCTGCCAAGCGTGCAGGAGCCACAGGACAGCGCGGACACTTCACACCCGCCAGCGCAGTGAGAACAACCGCCTTCCCACTTCCACGGCGAGAAACAGACAGGGAGCCAAGCTCTTTCATCCTTTTGAATGCAGGCTCCTTACTGTGTTCTCTCCTCCCACTTTCCCTGTGGCCTGCATACAAATCTACTTTTTGTGTTTTACAGCACAAAAACAATAGGTATATTGAACAAACTTTTCCAAATTGACACTTGGTCCTGTTGGCAGCCTGGTTGAGAATCATTAAGATGCCTACTGAATACACCCTGAAAAAACACAGCTTGAGAAATATAGCTAACTCTCTCATTCAATCAAGTTAGATTTGAGTTCATCATAAATCTTATTTAACAAGACACTAATCAATCTGGATATATTTGTGTGCTGACCATACAACATCATGTACTGACCTCAAACCCTGAAGGAAACACAGGATATCAAAACAGATTTAAAAACATATTTCATAAAATAAAGATCAATGAAAGTTGTACCATTTTAGTCCCCAGACACATTCCCCCCACCTGAAGCTTAACATTTTTATTCCTTCCAAAGCAGTCAGAGCACCTCAGAAATGGGAAAAACCCTGACGGTTTTCTGATGCAGTTTCCCCTCCAACCTAGAAGCCCTTCCACAGACACTCTCCAGACAGGCATGAGGCCTGAGGTTTCACGTGGAGACCTTCCTTCTCAAAACTGCTCTGCCTTGCCGGGGCCAGGTCTCCACAGGATATTATTAGAATAAGATCACTCGAGGAAATTTACCTTTTTGCTTTTTTCGTATTTTCTCCACTAGAGACCGGATCTGCACATACTCTTCCCACTCTTTTCCAGGGCCAGGGGCAGGGCTACTGCATTCTGTAACACAGAAACTATGGCATGCGAACAGTTTTCTTTCACCTTAACCTGTTAGCCTTCAGAAGAAAGAGGATCTGGGTTTTGTCATCGCTGTTGGTTTATTTTTAAAGGACAAAGATACTGTAGCTGTGATGACCAAGGTGAGAAGTACAAACCAGGTATGCTTTTTTAAAGCACATAAATCCTCTGAAATGGGCTTCCCTGGTGGCTCAGCGATAAAGAATCCGCCTGCCAATGCAGGAGATGGGGGTTTGATCCCTAGGTTGGTAAGATCACCTAGAGGAGGAAACTGCCACCCATTCCCGTATGCTTGCCTGGAGAATCCCATGGACAGAGAAGCCTAGTGTGTTACAGTCCATGGGGTCACAAAGAGTCAGACATGGCTGAGTATGCACACAATCTCTCTGAAACCACTCAGGCCCAGTGTTACACGGTGCACACAGACACAGGTGTGGGCACCTTACCTGCATCTACCTCATTCTTGCTCCTCGGATCAAACTTCCTCAGAATACACTCATAAACAGGAAAATCTAAAAAGCTAAGCTAAAATGCGAAACATTTCCCTGAAAACTCTTGTGGATGGTAAGAAGAAGGTACATTAAAAGTCAACATTTATTTCGAGTTAAACCCCATAACAATGACTCCCCAAGGGAACCAGATAAATTGGACATAAGGACAATTAGTCAACAAACGTTTCACACCCATGTGTAAGGCTCTATAATAAGCGCTCTGGGGGAGTTACAAAAAGAGACGACACAGTTGCTGCTAACAGAGCAGCGAGGATTCCATCACTGGGCCAGAACGGGCGCTGTGGAGGGCCGCACACCAGGACCCTGCCTGCCAGGGCCCTGCCCTCTTTAAACAGCTGCATCTGTTTCAAGACAGAGACCGCGCCCCACGTTCCTGCCAAACCTCTAGGCCCCCTCTGTTCCCCCAAAGAGAAGACTAGATGTGTAAATAATGGATAGTAACTAGTTACGTGTTGATGCATAACTATCAGGTTAACCAGTCTTACTTCTCTCTTCCATCAACACCGAGTGAGGCCCTGGGATACAGGAGTCTGTCCTTAGGCCATCTACAGTCTATCTGAGGAGACCTGCGGGAAGGAGCAGGTGGGGGAGCGTGTCTGTGGGGGCCCACGCTGATCTGCGGGGGGGGCACCCCCAGGGGAGGATGGGAGCACTCGGGGAGGGATAGTCACAGCCGGCCCCGTATCTGTTAGGTAACAGTTACTGTTGGTACCGTTTCTCCATGTTTATAGCTGGGGAGACTGCGGGCTGGGAAGATGGGTAATGTGCCAGGTCCCATGGCTAACCAGCTGGGAACTGACAATAGTCTGTTTCACCTCCTGCTCCCCAGACCAGGGACCCCTCCCCACAAGGAAAGATGCACGTGCCCCCCAAAGGCGAGTAGCCGAGTTGGGACTTACTCTGCAAGAGCTCACTGGTCAGGTTCAAGGTCTCCTTCGGGGACACGCTTGCTGCAGCACCAGTGCCTGATTTCTGCGTTTTCACTCGGCTCTTCTTACCCATTTTCTGACTACAGAGAGAAAGAAAAAACAAAGAGGAAAAGCCCTACATTTCCAAAGAACAAAATCAAGTAATAAAACAGAGCACTGCAGTGGCTCAGCCTGGAGACATTAAGATCTTACCTTGCAGGAGCCATATTCCTGAAGTTTCCTTCCAGAAAAAGCAACGTGTAACAAACACTAGTGTTTGGAGGCACTCAAATGGGGGGGGGGGGGGGGAGGGGAATGCTGCTTTGTAGTCTCTGGAAGAAAAGTTCATTCCTGTTCACCTACAAAAACTACAGTGGAAGCAAGTTTTACTCTGGAATTTTTTTTTAATTACATAGACTTCGTTGTACATCCTACGATGTTTATTCTGTGACACTACATTCATGTATCACAAACTGTCACATGGCCACAAAAATCTAGATATTCTTTTCTCACTTTGCTTTAAAAGAATAATTTCCTATGAAGAGTACCTATATCATAAGCAACAAATCAGACTCTCTGGATAAGCGCTAAAGACACTCTGGAGATCAAGGAAACTTTAGGGAGCTAATCCAATTCCTCAATCTCGTTTCAAGGAAAATCCACAGTGCCTTGCCCAGGGTTTCACAGGAGTCGATGGCAGACCCGAGCCTCAAAAGAGGTCTCCATCACTGCCTCCCCATCTGGCACTGCAACTACCCTGGAGGCCTCAATGGTCTAACAGACAAATGGCCACAAGCAAACAAGACAGTGGGACCGGCAGGTACCAATGGATGCTAGGCAGAGATGTTATAACATTTGTGAGAAAACAGTTGATGGCAGTGAGTCAGCAGACATATCTTGAAGAAAGCAAGGGACTGGGACATGTGAAGACAGGGTAGGCAACTCAAAGGTTGGGCAAGAATGAGAGGGGCACCTGGGGGCCCGGTGGGCAGTGTGCCCGCCTGGAGAGGAGTCTGTGGGGAGTGGGGAGAGAAAAGACCCTAATTGCAGGAGGGGTACCACTGCTGCCCGAGGACTATGATCCAAGGGCTCTTCCTAAGTCAGAAGTGCCTGAGGACAACAACCCAGGAAGATGGGGAGAGGCCAGGCGAGCAGCGACTGGAGCCCCCTGCACACTAATTGTCAATGAACGCCATGGTGACGCTCCACGGAACTCTCGCCAACAAGCTTCACTTCATCGCAAGGGTGAGCCAGAAAGCCAACTCTGACCTACTTTAGGTTTTTACAAAGAGAAACAAGTACTGAAGTGGGAGAGCTGTGACGGGACAAAGGGTTAAAATGCATGCTCTCCCACAGTCTAGCTGCTCGCTCACTCCACTGTAAAGGCTCCATGCACATACAGGCAGTGCTCAAACAGGAAACCGCATTCTCTTAAAGGACTGGCTATGTAGCTTCTGTCTCTGATGTAACTTTGTAACTTATGTATCCAATAAGCCTTCTAACACAGGGAGTGGAACACACAGTATCTGGCTTCCCAGAACCAAAGGAAACAAGTAACAAAACCTAAAACTTGTGCAGCAAAGAGAGTGAGTTATTTTGAGATCAAAAGCAGGGGAAAAAAATATTAAGTGTGGGGCAGGGCAGCAGGCAGAGGAACAGTTTAAGCACCTTTTCCTAAACTCAAGGACTAAAGAGAAGGAAGCTCCCATGTTCGCTGGCTCTCGGCCTGGACAGAGTGCCTGCCACTCTTCTCTGCAGCAGGCCCTCTCCACATCTACAGAGGGCATCTTTGCGGAGGACCGCTGAACTTGACCTGAAAACAACTAAGACTAGCGCTAAGTCCGCAAAGAAGGGCTCCTATCACACTTCCAAATGTAGCTTGGCAGGAGCAGTCGGAGATGGGCCTGCTGGCCTCTCCCTACAGCCTTGTGTATCAGACGCCAAGCAACTTGAAAACATCACTCCAATAGGAGCTCGAAGACCCTGCCCCATTCAGCAGGCCTGCGGCACAGTGAGGCCAAGGCAGCCACACCCCCCACCCCCACACTGGCTGCCTCAGGACAAGGACCCAAGGGCTACAAAACAGGATTTCCACTCTGCCTGCAGCCCTTGTGCCCACCCCGAATGCCTTCCCTCAGGAATCCCCCTGCAACTCCCATCCCATGCCCCAGCATCTAGATACCTGCCCTTAGATAAGGATCCTTAATTAAAGCAGCAGCAGCAGCAGCAGCGACTGTGCGTGCAATCCTTAACCTTTGCCACACGCAGCTAAGATGTGTTTGATCTTCCCAGACACTCTAATCAACAGACATTAACCTCCTCTTCTAGATGACATTCTCAAAAAGCTGCAGCGAGGACTCTGAAGCCTAGGCCCGGCCACCGCCCAGCGGCTCCTGTGAGACGCAGAGGAAAGCACGGCGCTCCACAGGGAGCAGGAGACAGGCAGGTCTTCCAGACCCGACACCAGCTGCGCCTGGACAAGGGGCCGCCCTGAGGACCTCAGGCAACCCGCCCCTCTGGAATCCACCTCCTGCTCAGACTGCAACAGCGTCCTGCGTTCTCCCTGCCCACACCCACCCCTGTAACGAGTCAGCCCCACCGTCAGCCCCACCGTCAGCCCCACCGAGTAACGAGCGCAGAAACACAACACGGGTGGAACTTCAAAACACATCAGGACGTGAGCACCTGGGAGATCCGCTGTTCTTGAACTTCATACAAGTGGGATTACACAACACACGGGCTTCTTTTCCTCAAGGCGAAGTCTTTCCACAGCGCTAAGGTGACACCCACTCTCCCAGGCACAGCCCGCAGGGCCCTTCACCCCGTCACCCCACTCTACCCGCCCCGCTTCCTTCTTCCCATCACCCCTTTCACAGCACAGCGTCAGGATCTGCTCATGTTCTTCCCCTTTTCTGGAAGAAAGCTACCTTTGGCTACCCCTGCCTCCTCTGGACAACAATTTTTCACATACCCAGGTCAAAATGTCCCCAGTGGCCCTGAAGAAATTCTGGGCTCCTCCATGCAGCCTTCACTCCCAAGGAAATCAGTAAGGCTGAGTCAAGTTCAATATGATCAGCAGATGCTAAAGGTTAGGCTTACTTTGAGATTTGTTCTTGTTTAGTTGCTCAGTTATGTCAGACTCCTTTGCAACCCCATACACTGTAGCCCACAAGCTCCTCTGTCCACGTGATTTCCCAGGCAAGAATACTGGATTTGGTTGCCATTTCTTTCTCCAGGGAATCTTCCCAACCCAGGGATCGAACCCACAATTCCTGCACGGACAGGTGCATTCTTTTCCACCAGGGAAGCTACCATTGATATCAGTCTTTCGGAATTCTCTTTGGACTGTTTCCCTCCCACAGGGATACAGGCCCAAAAGACATAAAGCAGCTTGCCCAGGTTGTTGTTCAGTTGCTAAGTCATGTCTGACTCTTTGTGACCCCACAGACTGCAGAATGCCAGGTTTCCCTATCCTTCACCATCTCCTGGAGCTTGCTCAAACTCGTGTCCATTGAGTCAGCGATGCCATCCAACCATCTCTTCCTCTGCCATCCCCTTCTCCTCCCGCCTTCATTCTTTCCCAGCAAAAGGGTCTTTTATAGTGAGTCAGCTCTTCACGTCAGGGGGTCAAACTGTTGGAGCTTCAGCATCAGTCCTTCAATTCAAGACTGATTTCCTTTAGGACTCACTGGTTCAATCTCCTTGCAGTCCAAGGGACTCTCAAGAGTCTTCCCCAACACCACAGTTCAAAAGCATCAATCTTTCAGCACTCAGCCTTCTTTATGGTCCAACTCTCACATCCATACATGACCACTGGCAAAATCATAGCCTTGACTAGACGGACCTTTGTTGGCAAAGTAATGTCTCTGCTTTTTAATATGCTGTCCAGGTTGGTCATAGCTTTGCTTCCAAGGAGCAAGTGTCTTTTACTTTCATGGCTGCAGTGATTTTGGAGCCCAAGAACATAAAGTCTCTCACTGTTGCCATTGTTTTTCCATCTAATTGCCATGAAGTGATGGGACCAGATGCCATGATCTTAGTTTTCTGAATGCTGAGTTTTAAGCCAGCTTTTTCACTCGCTTTTTTCACTTTCATCAAAAAGCTCTTTAGTTCCTCTTTGCTTTCTGCCATAAGAGTGGTGTCATCTGCATATCTGAAGTTATTGACAGTTCTCTCAGCAATCTTGATTCCGACTTGTGCTTCATCCAGCCCAGCATTTTGCATGATGTACTCTGCATAGAAGCTAAATAAGCAGGTGACAATATACAGCTTTGATGTACTCCTTTTCCAATTTGGAGCCAGTCCATTGTTCCATGTAAGGTTCTAACTCTTGCTTCTTGACCTGCATACAGATTTCTCAGAAGACAGGTAAGGTGGTCTGGTATTCCATTCTCTTTAAGATTTTTCCACAGTTTGCTGAGATCCACACAGTCAAAGGCTGAAGCAGAAGTAGATGTTTTTCTGGAATTATCTTGCTTTTCAATGATTCAATGGATGTTGGCAATTTGATCTCTGGTTCTTCTGCCTTTTCTAAATCCAGCTTGAATATCTGGAAGTTCTTGGTTCATATACTGTTGAAGCTTGGCTTGGAGAATTCTGAACATTACCTTGCTAGGGTGTGAGATGAGTGCAACTGTGTGATAGTTTGAACATTCTTTGGCATTGCCTTTCTTTGGGATTGGAATGAAAACTGACCTTTTCCAGTCCCGTGGCCACTGCTGAGTTTTCCAAATTTGCTGGCATACTGAGTACAGCACTTTCACAGCATCGTCTTTCAGGATTTGAAAGAGCTCAGCTGAAATTCCATCACCTCCACTAGTTTTGTTCCCAGTGATGCTTCCTAAGGCCCACTTGAATTCGCATTCCAGGATGTCTGGCTCTAGGTGAGTGATCACACCATCGTGGTTATCTGGGTCATGAAGATCTCTTTTGTATAGTTCTTCTGTGTATTCTTGCCACCTCTTCTTAATTACTTTCTGCTTCTGTTAGGTCCATACCGTTTCTGCCTTTATTCTGTCCATCTTTGCATGAAATATTTCCTTGGTATCTCTAATTTTCTTGAAGAGATCTCTAGTGTTTCCCATTCTATTGTTTTCCTCTTTCTTTGCATTGATCACTAAGGCTTTCTCATCTCTCCTCGTTCTTCTTTTGAACTCTGCATTCAGATGGGTATATCTTTCCTTTTCTCCTTTGCCTCTCACTTCTCTTCTTTCCACAGCTATTTGTAAGGCCTCCTCAGACAACCATTTTGCCTTTTTGCATTTCTTTTTCTGGGGATGGTCTTGATCACTGTCTCCTGTACAGTGTTACAAACCTCCATCCATAGTTCTTCAGGCACTCTATCAGAACTAATCCCTTGAATTTATTTGTCACTTCCACTGTGTAATCGTATGGGATTTGATTTAGGTCATACCAGAATGGTCTGGTGGTTTTCCCTACTTTCTTCAATTTAAGTCTGAATTTGGCAATAAGGAGTTCATGATCTGAGCGACAGTCAGCTCCTGGTCTTGTTTTTGCTGACTGTGTAGAGCTTCTCCACCTTCAGCTACAAAGAATATAATCAATCTGATCTCAGTATTGACCATCTGGTGATGTCCATGTGTAGACGCTTCTCTTGTGTTGTTGGCAGAGGGTGTTTGCTATGACCAGTACATTCTCTTAGCAAAACTGTTAATCTTTGCCCTGTTACATTTTGTACTCCAAGGCCAAACTTGCCTGTTACTCCAGGTATCTCTTGACTTCCTACTTCTACTTCCAGTTCCCTGTGATGAAAAGGACATCTTTTTTGGTGTTAGTTCTAGAAGGTCTTGTAGGTCTTCATAGAACCACTCAATTTCTGCTTCTTCGGCATTAGTGGTTGGGGCATAAACTTGGATTACTGTGATACTGAATGGTTTACCTTGGAAATGAACAGAGATCATTCTGTCATTTTTGAGATAGCACCCAAGTACTGCATTTCAGACTCTCTTGTTGACTATGAGAGCTACTCCATTTCTTCTAAGGGATTCTTGCCCACAGTAGTCAATATAATGGTCATCTGAATTAAATTTGCCCATTCCGGTCCATTTTAGTTCACTGACTCCTAAAATGTCCATGCTCACTCTTGCCATCTCGCCTCTGACCACTTCCAATTTACCTTGATTCATGGACTTAACTTTCCAGGTTCCTGTGCAGTACTGGTCTTCACAGCATCAGACTTTACTTTCACCCCCAGGCACGTCCACAACTGGGCGTTGTTTCCACTCTGGCTCAGCCTCTTCATTCCTTCTGGAGCTGTTTCTTTGCTCTTCTCCAGTAACATACTGGGCACGTACCAACCTGGGAGGTTCATCTTTCAGTGTCACATCTTTTTGCTCTTTCATACTGTTCATGGGGTTCTCAAGGCAAGAGTGCTGACGTGGTCTGCCATTCCCTTCTCCAGGGACCACATTCTGTCACAGCGGTCTGCCATGACCCGTCTGTCTCAGGTGGCCCTATATGGCGTGGCTCATACTTTCACTGAGCTAGACAAGGCTGTGATCTGTGTGATCAGTTTGGTTAGTTTTCTGTGATTGTGGTTTTCATTCTGTCTGGTCTCTGCTGGATGAGGAAAAGAGGCTTGTGGAAGCCTCCTGATGGGAGGTACCAGCTATGGTGCAAACTGGGTCTTGCACTGATGGGCAGGACCATGCTCAGTAAATCTTTAATCTAATTTTCTGCTGCTGGGTTAGACAGGAGGAATCCTCCAGGTAGGCACTGTCAACTCTTAATTAAGGAGAGTGTAGGGAGGTGCCTGTCCTTGTCCCAAGGCAAATCCCTGAGGTGCAGGAGCCTAGGTCTAGACCAGCTCTTAACGTGTGCTACCCAGAAGCCAGGCTGACAGTGACCTTGTCCAGGAAAGTCCTCCAGTCACCTGGCCCACTCTGTCAGGAGCCCCTCACCACTCAGTCCCCCTGCACACAGACTCAGGGGCGTCCTCAAGCCTTAAGGGTACCTGAGGAACTCACATTTCAGGAGGGCGGTGGTTCTCTGTACCCAGTTCTATGGCCCAGTTCAGTGGTTCTTCCAAACTCTGCAGCCATCAATGTCTGGAAGATTCATTTGCCTCTGGATTCAATGTGGTTCGGCACCAACTCTTCTAGTATTTGTGTACAGACACCCTGACTAGAAGCACCTCAGAAGCAAACACGCATTTCTTTTCACCCTAGAAAGTACCAGGCCTTCCTGCCGCTGTAACCCCCTTTGGCTTGGTACCACCCCCTGATCTACAAAAGTCTTTGGTGAAGGAGCCTAAGTCTCAGCTCAAATCCCACCTACCAACAACCCCCTCCCCAGTCTGCACCCAGAGCTCAATCCTGAGGCTCTGCGGCCTCACCCGCTGAGGTCGACTTCATTTACAGGTTATCTCATCCACTGGAGTGGGCTTCCATCTTACAGCAAAAAAACCCCAACCTTCCATTTTGAAATTATCTGTAGGGTCTAGTATGGTGTGACAGACACAGCTGAGGGTCAAATATTTGTTGAATGAAGGAAAATCTAATTTGAATGTACTAGTGTTATTTGTACACTTCCCAGGTGGCGTTAGTCATAAAGATCTGCCTGCCGATGCAGGAGTTCAATCCCTGGGTTTCAGAGAGCCCCTGAAAGAGGTGATAGCAACCCACTCCAGTATCCTTGCCTAGGAAATCCCATGGCCAGAGGGACCTGGCAGGTGACAGTCCATGGGAGTCGCAGAGTCAGACATGGTTGAGCAGCTAAGCACGCATAATATTACTTGTGAGTGATTTATCTCCTATCACTATAGTAAGATTGTATAGCAATGAACGATTTTGATATATTCCCCCAACACTGACAGGACAGGAGCCAAAATGAGACATTTACTTAATATTTAACTACTACCTCTAAAAAACTAGGATGACTCTTAAATCAAAATACAACTTTATACACATAAAGAGATATAAAATTCACATTTAAAAGATGGCTTCCTTTGGGAATCCAGTTTCTTGTCAGAAAAGTTTTAAGATATTACATTTCATAGAAGAATCTCTCTGGTTTCTAGAAAGCAGCCAAGCAGAAAGAAGTTCATTTCCAACAGAAACGGAAAAGCAGTGACTCGCTCGTGACTTCGAGCTCCGGGGACACTTGAGACGGGGGCACGAGCGTCAGCACAGCACTGCTCTGATCCCTCCGTCCCTGCCACAGCCCGCTGAGGCCAACGGTGACCACTGTGACGTCAGGGGACTCACACACGGCTACGACTTGGCCAAGAGTCCACAGCCATCAAGCAGTGGACCCACAGCTTCAACCTGAAGTCCTGTGTTAAGCCCAGCACATTTGCAATGAGACAAGCTCACCGGCATCCCCATGCCAGGACCATGCCAGTCACGGCAGAAGATGACCAAGTGAGGGACAGTCAGGCCTGTGGCCTCGAGGATGAGGAGGTGGGCACCCAGGACACAGCCTGGATAACTCCTCGAATGTGCAAGGAAAGTAAGGAAACAAAGAGGGGCGAGGAATAAAGTGCAGTTAAAGGAGAACAACTGGATGCTAAGATTCAGCCAGAGAAAAGTGTTAGAATCCAGTTTGGGTGGTCTCCTAAATTCAACCCCCTTCTGCCTTTCTTAGCTAACGAAGATGTCCCCAACACCAAGGATTTAAAATAACTACCCACCCGGTTCATGATTCAAAAACTTGTTACACACCATGAATAATTTTCATTGTGAGTTCAACCGAATTTGAGGCAGGATTCCAAGTTTTAGCAAATTAAAGAGCCAAATAGGTATCCTGAATATTCTTAATGTTCTCAGTGGAAAAAAACTACTGCTTAGTTTAATTCATCAACTTCCTACAAAGACTCAATATTTATCTTCAATATTTATTTCAAATATGTTTACTAGAAAAATTTATGTGCTAAATTACATCTGTGTATACATACATAAAGTTAAATTCCAAATTCCAGTCAAAAGGTACAATACTAAATAAAAGATCTGTTTCCTCAAAGTTTAGATCAAAATCTGGTATAAATTACGAATTCTTATTGAATTATCTTAGGGGAAACAAATATATGGTTTAAAAAAAGGACTGAATACTTAAAAGAAATTACTATGTAGAAGAGCAATACTGAATTGACAAGCAAATGGATTCTACAATAAACAGTTACTACAGTGACAGTCCCTCAAAGAAAGGGCCATCAATAAAAAGAAACAGCAAGCTACGAGTTTTACACATATCTACATTTCTCACCATCAAGATTTTTTAAAAATCTACAGAATCTTCAAAACCTGGCTCTTTATAACACCATAAGCTATTCTGCAAATCTATCAACAACCTCTCCACCTAAGAGATAGAACAGACTTAGAAAACAGTAAAATACATGGCATATTCAATTATTATTTAAATTGCTAATATGCAAGTGGCATCTGTAATCAACAATCACCTCTGACCAATGAAGTGATTCTTGTACATATAATCTGCACAGGCGAGGAGAAACATGAACACAGAGCATGCAGGGAACTCGGGTGAGGGGATGGTAGGAGTGGTAAGGGAGGGTGTTGGACACTTAACCCGTTTTTACAAAATCTAGTTCACACTTACTGAACAGACTGAGATAGAATTCAGCTGTGTGGGCTTTTTTTTTTTTTCCTGTCCCCCCAAAATTCTAAATGGAAAGACTGTAAATGTGCATTATTCTTGAGTTGCTTTCCACTAATTACAACTAGAATAAACATTTTTGATTACACTTACTTGGTAATTCACCCAGAAAACCTTTGTTGAAGCCCAGCATCTGCTTTTCAACACATCCTGCATTCTTCCTCTCAACTCTGCAGCTGGATTGACTAAGGGAGAGGACAGCCCTCAGGCTTTCTCCTACCTTGGGCTCACAGCTCTAAAGGTGTTGGAAGGGAGTGTGAACCCTGCCTGATCTCTGAAGGAAGAAAAGAACCTCACTGAAATCCCTTGCAAGCCATTAGGATCAGAGGACATTCTGAATTAAATACACAAATTACAGGGTGGTGGCAAATCAAAGCGCTCCCAAATTGAAAAGTATTTAAGTTCTCTCTGCTACAAAAACTGATGAGGTGTACATAGCCCTTGCATTGGCACCATGTTACTGAAACGTCAGGAACATCTCTCTTTGCACGGTTGCAGAGTCTGGTAACACGGTCAGGTCACACTAACTTATCCCAGCTCAAGAGGCTGACAAGCACCCACCATCCCAACCTCTATCACAGGAGGCGTGTGTGTCACACTCACAACCACCAGGAAGCCAAGGCAGGCAGACAGCTAAGACAGGGCAATTAACTTCAACTCAGTAGCTACACATATAGCAAGATGAAGGTAGACCTATAAGCTGTATGTAAGAAAAATTCCAATCTTTATACAGAACAAGCTGGGCGGTCAGATAGCTAGATACACAAACACACAAACTTAAGATCTTTTTTAAAAAATACAGATAATTTCTTGCTTTCTACAATGTTTTTGCTATATTTCCACTAATATACATGATAATTTTAGAGATGCTAAACTATCTTTGATTGACTTTTCAATACATAATAGGTGTACTTTTAAACTGCCGTTGAATTAAGTTACAAACTCAATTAAATTAAAATGAGGCTTCTATTTAAAGAAAGTCACTCCCCCCCCCAAAAAAAACCCTCTTTATAAAGCAAAGAATCACTCAGTATCATAAATAATCATTCCTTATTATACCTTTCTTAAAGAAAAAAGAAAAATGCTAAAGGGTGAAGAAACAGCTAGCTGGAATCTGTCAAGAAGTTACTTTCAAACCACCCACATTCCTCCCATAAGGATACTAGATTCTTGAACTGTGGAATATCAGGTTTGGAAGAGACCTCTAGGTTTATTATCTGTGTTAACCCTCAGCACAAACATCTTTAAAATAATAACATCTAATGTTAAGTAGCAGGTATGGTTGTCAAAGTGCTTTGCGAACCACAGCCAAATTCAACTCAAGGAGATTTTACTAATACAGATGGTCCCCAACTTAAGATGGTTCAGCTTAGACTATTTCGACTTTAATACAGATGGTGCAAAAGCCATAGGCATTCAGGGGAATCGCTGAATTCTGATCTGTCCCAGGCTAGTGACATGCAGTACGATACCCAGTGGGGTCCTGAGCAGCGAGTCTCAGCTGCCGGCCAGCCAGTGGAGCACGAAGGCAAACCACCAACACACTTGCCACCATTCTGAATCCAGACCACCGTTCGGTTTTTCACTTTCAGTACAGTATTCAACAAATAATATGAGATATTCAGCACATAATTATAAAACAGGCCTGTGTTAGATGATTTCGCCAAACTGTAGGCTAATGTCAAGTTCTGAGCATGTCTAAGGTCAGCCAGGCTAAGATGTTTGGTATGTTAGGTGCACTAACTGCATTTTCAACAACGATATTTTCAAATGCTATCAGGATATAACCCCATCATAAGTTGAGGAAGTTCAGTATAGCCAAAACAGCCTTACTTTTCCACCAGCCAAGTGAACAAGTGAATTCACACTTGGATTCAGAGCATATTTCTTGAGTAATCTGAAAAGGAGGGATAAGTTAAGGCAGCCTTTAGGATAACATGATAACCAACTAAACCCTTGGTTACATAAACTGATCTTCAGCTAGATCCGTGTGCTTTATTAAACAATAAATCCAGATGCAGTTTTAATCAAAATGCAATTATTCATGCTAACTGTCATGTTGTTTGTTTCCAGGCTGTTGAAAGTGTGTGTTCCCTAGGGCGGGTTCCCACATGACCGCCTTCATCCTAACTGCACCATTCAGGCATTCTCTGTATCAGGAACTGAGGTAAACATGTTACACAGTAGATAAAGCAAGATACTATGCCCACTTTACAGATCAGAAACCTCAAGTTTAGCGATAGACCGCTGGGAGGAGAGCCTCATCAACACAGCTTGGTGTCCAACTTCACCGATGCCCAATAATATTAACATGTGAGAGGTTAAAATTTTACTCTGGCTTGGTAATCAGTACCACTTTACCTCTCAAAATCTTAACTTCAGAGTTAAGACTTCATCTTCCATTGCCAGCCAAGAGTGTTTGGACTTATCTTGATTATTTAATTAGCTTCTAACAATACTTGGAAAGGACTTGAATAAGAAAAAATTTTTTCAAAGCCTCAACTTCGGTATTTGAATTTTATAATCATTTGGAATCATTTTTCTTCCATTCAAACTCATTTCAGTTGAAAATTGTCAATAGCTGTGTTTGTACTTCTGGTTTTATGATCTGTTTATTTCTAAACCTAGAAGAAACTCCCAAAAGGAAATGGAGTCTACACAGCTAATCTCTGGCCTGAGTTACTGAAGGAATTTAACAATAGAAAGGATTGCTATTCTTGCCAATTCTATTAATTGACTTTTTTCCCCATAAGACTATTAAGTGACTTAGAAAAAAGTCTCAACTCCTTCATAATTAAAAAAAATTATATTACTGTTTTGTTAGCAATTTACTTTGAGAATAAACATTAGGTAAATTATATTTGCAGATAAAAATATTTTACAATATCCAATTTTGTGAGTTGAAAAGTGAGATGACATAAGGAAATCCAGGATATAGAAGTCAATTTTGCCAAGTAAGGTACACTTGTACAGGCAATAAAAGTGAAAATCAGGAAAATTCAAAAGCAAGGAATCCTTAAACTACTACCTGTAAGCAGTTAAATATGACTCAGAATGAACTGATAGCCAAGATAAACACTTCTTCAACTGTAGCAAGAAAAAAGGATGCACAGGAAATCAAAATATTATTTCTGATAAATCAATGGGCCCAAATATATTACTTTTTAATTGAGAAAACCAGTTTCTAAAGATAAAAAACCTCCCAGTGACAGATATTCATCAAACTGCATCAAGAAAGATATAGGATTACTAGTTACATTTCTAAAAACTATTGCAGATTAGTAATTAAAAAAGAAAAAAAGGAGACTATGTAGTTTAAACATTTTAAGAGACTTGGAATGCCTCAAACTAGATTGACACCTTGTAAAAATAAAGCAGAGAAACCCTGAGCCAGGAGTTCAGATTTTTACTCATATTTTTACTAAAATTCCACAGGCCACAAACTAGGTACCTGGTTCCCACTGAATTCAATGATCATCTACTAAATATTTTCTGCAAGCAACCTAGGTCATGCTGTAGACCGCCTCTTCCAGCCATCCCCGTCTTTGTCATCTTCTTCAAGATCATGAGAGCAGCAAGTTCTAAGGAAAGGTTGTGACCAGTTATCAGAGCTCTTAGAACAAAACAGTTTTCCAGGGGCTGAACTTTAGAATGGAAAACTTTCAGTACAACCTTCACAGCTCTCTCATTTTCCAATGACTTCTAAAGCAAAGGTTTAATCATCATTCAAAATGTGTCCTAAATGTTCACCACACGGAAAAGCAGCTTAGTGTTAGTCTTCCTGACAATCTTATTGCACTCCTATTGACTGAATTGAACAGAAGTTTTCATGTCTACAGACATGCAGGCATAAATGTTTTCATATTCGAGTCCAAATCATTCCTGTTCCAGGGATCACTGGAGAAGAAACCAGAAGCAGCAACTATTTTACTCATTCAGACTTAGAGTTTCATTGCACACATTAACTTACAATTTTCAATACATACATATATATATATATATATATATATATATGACAAAGGGCAGACAGGAAGGGGTAATAGAAGGAAAACTGAGGTTGCTGAGGGCCCAATAAAAGTTGTTCTGTAGCTGTTTGAGAACTTGGCTTTGCACATCACTTTCCTAGGCCAGAGGAAAACTCCTCCTTAAAATGCTGGAACCTTTCCAAAATATCAATCACAACAGCCCCAGGGACTAATCTGGTAAGATGAGACTGAATGTATAGTAGCCTGAATAGACACAATGTATCATGGCTCAAGTAAGTCTTTCCGAATTTTAATGGTGGAGAAAAGTTGCTTTTATTTTTTTATATTCTCAAATTAAATGCATTCACTTCAAATAGTTTAAAAAAAAAAAAAAAAACTTCCCCTAAATAATTACTGGTTGCTTCAGTTTGGAAATAGTGGGGTCATTCTGGAGAAGAACAATGGGCAAGAGGTATCATTTGCACGTGATAAAATCCACACTTCTGCCAGTTTGGACAAACCCATACAGCCCTTTAACTACACCGCAAGCAAGTTATGTTCGGATCCGTCGCTAAAGGGTTAACGCCGCAGAGGATGTTAAAAGCAGAAGTCACCTGTCAACGGACTTTAAAAGCACTTTTGCTTCTGAAACATCACCTCCTGCATTTGGAAATGCAACACAATCCACTCCAAGTGATCCTAAACCTGTCAACACACAGCGAGGGCGAGCACTCCCCCCGTTCCCCCGCAGCAAGTGGCGCCCGACACACTAATCGGCTCCTTTCTGCACTCGCACCCCCCCACGCCCCCACCCCGGCGTAGACACACACACAGGGGAGGGGGGTGCAGACTTGCATCGCCAGGCTGGAGTCACGAGGAAGAAGAGTTTGATACCCCGGAATAACAAACTCCAAAGCACTGAATTCTTCTTCCTAGTAGGGCACGGAGCGTGGGGAAGATGGCCAAGGGGCGCGTGGGAAGAGAGATGACCCATTTTCAACGACCGTTTTTATAACTAGAAAGTGAGGGAGAGAAACGGGGGGGGGCGGGGGGGGGGGCTAGTCCCCAGCATCCCCGCGGGCGCCTGAGGTGTGGAGAGAGGAACACGAAAGCCACACAGCCCTCGCCCAGGCGGCGGGGTGACGACGGCAAGGAGGGAGGAGAGAGGAAGGAAGCGGGTGCGCGAGCCGGCCGCACGCAGGGCCGAGCCCACGGGCGCGAAAGGGACGGACCCCGGCCCCGCCCGGTGGGCGCCGAGGGGCCGGGCATTCCTGCACCTGCTGCAGCCGTCTCGGGGCGGGCGGAGCGGGGACCGGGGGATCTTGGGCGCCGAGAGGCGATGAACGCGCCCCTCGCCCCCGCCCCAGCCCCCGGCAGGGCCGGAGGGTAGAAAGGCCGTGCGGCGCACGCCGACCTCGCTGGACTCCCGGCGCCCAAGGCCCGACCCGCCGGGCCCCCAGGGCGCACACCGCCTCCCGCACTCTGGGCCCACAGAGGGGCCAGCAGGGCGCGGGCCTGACCACGGCCGAGGGCCGCCAGCCTGGGCGTGGGGCGGCCGCGCAGCGCTCCGGGGCGGGCTGGTTGGCGGTGGCGGAGGGTAGCGCGAGTCGGCTCCGCGGGCCGCGCGCTGAGGAGGGGCCGCCGCCGGCACTCACCTGCCCACTTTTGCCCCTTCGCGCGGCGGCGGCGGTGCCACACTCCGCCGGGACCCACAGGCCACCTCACCCAAGCCCCAGGCGGCGGCGGTGGCAGCGGCGGCCGGACGGGAGGGGGCGGGACGGCTGCCTCAGACAGCCCCGCCGCCGCGGCCCAACCCGGCTCCGCCCGCCCCCGGGCCCCGCCCTCGAGCCGCCACCGCCGCCGCCGCCCATTGGCCCGCGATTTAGACGCAGGGGGCGCGGCCCCGCCCCGCCGCCCCCTGACCGTTCCGCGCCGGTTCCTCCCCAGCCATTGGACGGGCGAACTCCAGGGGTCCGGAGCCGCCGGCTCGGCCCGCCAGCTTCCGGGCCATAATTGGCTAGGCTGAGCGCAGGCCCGAGCGTTGATTGGAGGACAGGCACTCCCCGCCCCCCCCGGGGCCCGCCTCTCGCGCTTCAGTTCCGTTAGCAGGTTCGGTTGCTCCAGAATTCCCTCTCCTCCCCCACCCCCACCCCCCAGGGGGCGGGACCGACGGGATGGGCCCTCTAGCGGGCCCCTCCTCCCTCACGCCGCGACCGTCGACTCGATGGGCGGGGCCCGGAGGAGACTGGCGGCTCTTTCCTCGTTTGAGAGCGCTACGTTCTTCTCATTGGCTGACCGGCGTTCCTCCGGTCGCTCATTTTTTCCGTCACAGACGCAGCGCGATGACGTAGCACCCCCGACTTTCCACGTCCAAGATGGCCGCAGTCGGCAAGGAGAGACGTCGCTAAGGGGCTTACCTCAGGCGAGGGGTGAGTGAGCAACGGACTTCGGACGGCGCCACTTAAGTCCTGCGTACTTGGAGGTCGGGTTAGGGTATGGCCACCAGCCTCCAGCCTCTGGTGGAGTCTCTCTTCCTGGATTCCGATTTCCTCCGCTACCCCCCTGTGCGAATCAAAGTTAGCGGGCGATGGCGGGGCTGCGGCTTCCGAGACTCGCTCGGGGAGAGGGTCTGAGGCGCAGGAGCGGATCAGGGAACATGGCTCGGACTCTAGAGTAGGTAGCAACCCACGAAGTGAAAGGCGGTTATGGTTCAGGGGGTTTCTGGAAAGTGGGGAGAAAGGGCAGGGGGTCTTAGGCACTCCCACACACTCAGCGATATAACCGCAGACCCACATCTTTCCAGTCATTTCGCAGTGTGTCAGTCCCAGCCTTGGTAAAGCCTGAGTCTTTGCGTATTGTTCCACAGCTAGGATGCCCTGACTTCGGAGTTTGAAGATCGGTGCAAAGAGGGTGGGACTAGGAATGAGGAAAACGCACTTCCGCGATTATTAATCGTTTCGTTCTTCCGTTCACGTCGCGCTTACAGACCCTCTCCAGGGTTGTTTGGTTTGTTACTAGAGGGATTGTTCTTTAAAAGTTGAGGCGTTGAGTCTAGAGGGATATCTCAGAGCTCTCAGATTACCCGCACAAAACATGGTCGTTAACGCTCCCGAAATTTGGCCTGCCAGTTAAAACGGAGCTTTCGCTGTTTTCTAACATTAGGAGCGACTCAGAGCATTTAGTTGAAAGGGGCCTTTTTATGTTTTTAACGTAAACTTGATGATGCTTGGGTATCTCTAATTCCCTCGTTAAAGATACCTAGCACAATGCCTTGCAATCTTAGCGCTGATTAAAGTTTGTATGATGTTGCTAGAGTGAGAGCTGCACAAAGCTTTGTATCCTCAGCATCTAAGATGCTGCCGGGATACTAATCTGTCCCTATTGCTTAATGAATGCGTGAAAGTGAAAGTCGTTCAGTCCTGTCCGACTCTTTGCGACCCCCCAGACTATACAGTCCGTGGAATTCTCCAGGCCAGGATACTGGAGTGGGTAGCCTTTCCCTTCTCCAGGGGAATCTTCCCAACCTAGGGATCAAACCCAGGTCTCCAACATTGCAGGCAGATTCTTTACCAGCTGAGCCAGGAGGGAAGCCCAAGAATATTGGAGTGGGTAGCCTATCCCTTCTCCAGCGGATCTTCCCCACCCAGGAATCGAACCCGTGTTTCCTGCATTGCAGATGGATTCTTTACCAACTGAGCTATCAGGGAATGAATGCATGGATGATGATAATAGTGGCGATAATCATAGACATTTGATTGGTTAAGATGCCTTAACCAACGTAAACTTAGATCTTAAGCATCTTAGATGCCTGCTTGTTGACTATGAATATAATAGTTATCCAAGATTCTTTTAGTTTATTTGGAATGACTACCATTGATGTGTAATTTTAACTGTTGTCTCACTTCGATTATCTTGTGATTCATTGTTGAAAAATATTAGTTGATTCTTGCATAAAAGCATGTTAAACATTTGTTCCATTTTATGGAACTTAGTTTGCATCAACAAGCAATAAAGAAACGTTCTAATTGTTAATGAGATTGTTGTGTCTTAGGCGTCATTTCTAAAATTGAATATCACAAAGAAAAAATGGTCATGGTTTGGCCTACAAAATAAATTGCTCGTTTCAGGAGATTATATTTGAAAGCAATGAATTTGCTAGGAATAGAGAAGAAAAAAATGTTTTCAGTTTTCTTTGAAACTAGGTCAAGACAAAACCAGGAAGGATTAAGGTCAAGGGAATAGAGATTATAAAAAATACTTAATTGGATTAAATCTAATTCATATTTTCAGGGTCAAATAAAAAATATGCCAAAATACTTACAGATAAGATTGTGAAATCATTGTTCATAACGCTTGAGGTATCTTAAAAGTGCAGTTAATGATAGAAGACTGGAGTCTGGTAAATGTGTCAGTTTTTGCAGAGAACAGTTGAATGGCTTTGGATGCTAGAGCCAGTTGTTGTTGTTGAGTGCCTCAGTCATGTCCGACTCTTTTCCACTCCTTGGACTGCAGCACACAGGACAGGCTTCCCTGTCCTTCACCATCTCCTGCAGCCTGTTCCAACTCATGTCTGTTGAGGCAGTGATGCCACCCAACCATCTCATCCTCTGTCATCCCCTTCTCTTCTAGCCTTCAATCTTCCCAGCATCAGGGTATTTTCCAATGAGTCAGCTCTTCACATGAGGTGACCGAAGTATTAGGGCCTCGGCTTCAGCATCAGTTCTTCCAATGAATATTCAGGACTGATTTCCTTTAGGATGGACTGGTTGGATCTCCTTGCAGTCTGAGGGACTCTCAAGAGTCTTCTCCAACACCACAGTTCAAAAGCATCAATTCTTCGGCACTCAGCCTTCTTTATGGTCCAACGTTCACATCCTTATGTGACTACTAGAAAATCCATAGCTTTGACTATATGGACCTTTCCTGGCAAAGTAATGTCTCTGCTTTTTAATATGCCATATAGGTTTGTCCCAGCTTTTCTTCCAAGGAGCATCTTTTAATTTCATGGCTACAGTCACCATCTGCAGTGATTTTGGAGCCCAAGAAATTAAAGTCTTTCACTGTTTCCATTGTTTCCCCATCTATTTGTCATGAATTGATGGGACCAAATGCCACAATCTTTTTTTTTTAAATGCTGAATTTTAAGCCAGCTTTTTCACTCTCCCCTTTCACCTTCATCATCAGGTTCTTTAGTTCCTCTTTGCTTTCTACCATAAGGGTGGCATCATCTGCATATCTGAGGTTACTGATATTTCTCCCAACAGTCTTGATTCCAACTTGTGCTTCATCCAGCCAGGTATTTTGCATGATATACTCGGCATAGAAGTTAAATAAGCAGGGTGACAATGTACAACCTTGAAGTATTCCTTTCCCAATTTGGAACCAGTCTGTTGTTTCATGTAAGGTTCTAACTGTTGCTTCTTGACCTGCATTCAGATTTCTCAGGAGGCAGGCAAGGGGGTCTGGTATTACCAGCACTTTAAGAATTTTTCACATTTTGTTGTGATCCACTCAGTCAAAGGCTTTGGCGTAGTCAGTGAAGCAGAAGTAGATGTTTTTCTGGAATTCTCTTGCTTTTTCTATGGTTCAACGGACGTTGGCAATTTGATCTCTGGTTCCTCTGCCTTTTCTAAATACAACTTGAACATCTGGAAGTTCTTGGTTCACATACTGTTGAAGTCTAGCTTGAACGATTTTGAGCATTACTTTACTAGCATGTGAAATGAGTGCAATTGGATGGTAGTTTGAACATTCTTTGGCATTGCCTTTCTTTGGGATTGGAATGAAAACTGACCTTTTCCAGTCCCATGGCCACTGCTGAGTTTTCCAAATTTGCTGGCATATTGAGAGCAGCACTTTCACAGCATCATCTTTTAGGATTTGAAAGAGCTCAGCTGAAATTCCATCACCTCCACTAGTTTTGTTCCCAGTGATGCTTCCTAAGGCCCACCTGACTTCACATTCGAGGATGTCTGGCTCTAGGTGAGTGATCCCACCATCGTGGTTATCTGGGTCATGAAGATCTCTTTTGTATAGTTCTTCTGTGTATTCTTGCCACCTCTTCTTAATTACTTTCTGCTTCTATTAGGTCCATACCATTTCTGTCCTTTATTCTGTCCATCTTTGCATGAAATGTTCACTTGGTATCTATCATTTACTTGAAGAGATCTCTAGTCTTTCCCATTCTATTGCTTTCCTCTATGTCTTCATAGTGATTACTTAGGAAGGCTTTCTAAACTCTCCTTGTTCTTTTGAACTCTGCATTCAGATGGGTATATCTTTCCTTTTCTCCTTTGCCTTTCACTTCTCTTCTTTTCTCAGCTATTTATAAGGCCTCCTCAGACAACCATTTTGCATTTCTTTTTCTTGGGGATGGTTTTGATCACCGCTTCCTGTACAGTGTTACAAACCTCCGTCCATAGTTCTTCAGGCACTCTATCAGAACTAATCCCTTGAATTTATTTGTTACTTCCACTGTGTAATCACGGGATTTGATTTAGGTCATACCAGAATGGTCTGGTGGTTTTCCCTACTTTCTTCAATATAAGTCTGAATTTGGCAATAAGGAGTTCATGATCTGAGCGACAGTCAGCTCCTGGTCTTGTTTTTGCTGACTGTGTAGAGCTTCTCCACCTTCAGCTGCAAAGAATATAATCAATCTGATCTCAGTATTGACCATCTGGTGATGTCCATGTGTAGACTCTTCTCTTGTGTTGTTGGCAGAGGGTTTTTGCTATGACCAGTGTGTTTTCTTGACAAAACTCTGTTAGCCTTTGCCCTGCTTGATTTTGTACTCCAAAGCCAAACTTGCCTGTTACTCCAGGTATCTCTTGACTTCCTACTTTTGCATTCTGGTCTCCTATGATATCTGAAAAGGATATCTTTTTTTGGTGTTAGTTCTAGAAGGTCTTGTAGGTCTTCGTTGAACTGTTCAAATTCTGCTTCTTTGGCATTAGTTGTTGGGGCATAAACTTGGATTACTGTGATACTGAATGGTTTACCTTGGAAATGAACAGAGATCATTCTGTTGTTTTTGAGATGGCACCCAAGTACTGCATTTCAGACTCTCTTGTTGACTGTGAGGGTTACTCCATTTCTTCTAAGGGATTCTTGCCCACAGTAGTCAATACAATGGTCATCTGAATTAAATTTGCCCATTCCGGTCCATTTTAGTTCACTGACTCCTAAAATGTTGATGTTCACTCTTGCCATCTCCTATTTGACCACTTCCAATTTACCTTGATTCATGGACTTAACATTCCAGGTTCCTATGCAGTACTATTCTTTACAGCATCAGACTTTACTTTCACCACCAGACATATCCACAGCTGGGCGTTGTTTCCACTCTGGCTCAGCCTCTTCATTCCTTCTGGAGCTATTTCTTTGCTCTTCTCCAGTAGCATATTGGGCATGTACTGACCTGAGGAATTCATCTTTCAGTGAATTTTTTCAGAATTCATCTTTTACCTTTTCATACTGTTCATGTGGTTCTCAAAAGCAAGAATGCTGAAATGGTTTGCCATTTCCCTTCTGCAGTGGACCACATTTTGTCAGAGCTCTCTGCCATGACCCATCTGTCTTAGGTGGCCCTGCAAGGCATGGGTCCTACACGGGACATGCTCAGTATATCTTTAATCCAATTTTCTGCTGATGGATGTGGCTGTGTTCCCTCCCTGTAGTTTGGCCTGAGGTCAAACTGTGGTGGCAGTAATTGCATTAATGGAAACCTCCTTCAAAAGGACTTAGACCAGCACCCTGCAGCTCCCAAGACTGTTGTATTCAGTGCCCCTGACTGTCAACCCACGCATCTGCTGGGGACTCCTGGGCACTCACAGGCAAGTTTGACTCAGTGTCTTGTGGGGTCACTGCTCCTTTCTCCTGGGTCCTAGTGCACAGAAGGTTTTGTTTGTGCCCAAGATTCTGTTTCCCCAGTCCTGTGGAAGTTCTGTATTCAAATCCCACTGGCCTTCAAAGTCAAATTCCCTGGGGGTTCTCAGTTCCTTTGCCAGATCCCCAAGTTGGGAAATCTGCTGGGCCCTAGAACTTTGGCAACAGTGCAAGAACGTCTTTGGTATAATTGTTTTCCAGTTTGTGGGTCGTCTGCTCAGCAGCTCTGTGGTGGGGCTAATGGCGACCTCCTCCAAGGGGACTGAGGCCACACGCTACTCCTTCCGGGTCTGCTGCAGCCGGAGCCCCTGTCCCCGAGGCATCCCCTGCTAATCCAGGCCTCCGCAGGGGACACTCACACACTCAAAGACAGGTCTGGCTCAGTCTTTTGTGGGGCCCCTGGGTCCTGGTGCACACAAGGGTTCTGCTTGTGCCCTCTAAGTGTCTATGGCGAGTATGAGGTTTGATTCTAAACACAATTTTGCCCCTCCTACCATCTTGTTGGGGCTTCTCCTTTGCCCCTGATGCAGGGTATCTTTTTTTGGTGTGATCCAACATTCTCCTGTCAGTGGTTGTTCAGCAGCTAGTTGCAGATTTTGATGTTCTTGCAGGAGAAGCTGAGCACACATCCTTCTAGTCCACCATTGAAGTCATACTCCAGAGCTTATTACTAATCTATATTAGGATATTTAGGATGCGCAAAAAGAGTTTCTGAGTATTTGGAAAAGCGGGCTCATAGCCTCAAACTGGCAAAGCTTCCATTAAAAAAAAAAGCTAGTGACACAAATTATATTTCCTTTTGTTATAAGTTTACTACACTGCTGAGGGATAATTTCCTAAGGACACTGAACATAATCCCACTTCATATAATAGATACCAGAGGTAACTGTACGCTGAATAACGTCTGGTTAGATGGATTTATAGCCATTCAAATTACCAAATCCCAAATGTTGATCAATAGGTTGATGTCAACTGGGAGAGAGTTCTTTAGAGATAAAGCTGTAGGGCTCTGGTCTTGCTCTCACTCTGGTTAGCACTTTTTTTTATTACCAGCTTTAAATATATGAGGCATGCTTCTCAAATTAATAAATGTACTCAAAATCTGTAGTGATAGTTAGCAAGTATGTTAGATGACACTTAGATTCAAAGCATTCCTCAAGGCTGAAATTATAAACCAAAATTAACAAGATGTAGATTTGCCAGGAATTACTGAATCCATGAAAATTCAATTATGTGTGTGTTTGAGATGAAGAAGATCTGACTTGGGGGGAAAAAAAAAAGGTTGTATGATGTAATGTTCCATTTACAGAAGTGAACTATAAAGTTCTCCCCAGCTAGGGGAAAGGTGGTGTTTTACTCTAATGATAAATTGTATTTCTTCCATTGACTAACTGTGGAATTAGGCAAGTTGCTTCATGTCTCTTTGGCCCTGTTTTCTCAGGGATAAATGGTGAGGAAAACATAGCTTGCGGGCATGCTGCAACTCAGCGGACACACAGTGGGCATGTTGGTGAATATTAGTATATTCACTCATACTATGCAGATCACATGAGGAATGTTGTTTTCCACGTTGATTGCTAATGTTTAGGGAGGCTCTTGAAATACGAAAAGCCGCGTTGAGAAAACAGAGCTGTTTCTTTACCCAGAAGAGAAAGGAAAAGAAAAATTGTCTTCACATATTTCAAAGTCAATCAGTAGATAAGGGAAAGGTATTTTCAAGGCTTAGGGGCTAGGTGGGAGCTACAAAGTTGTTGAAAGGTAGATTTCTTTCATTCTTTCATTCTGCACCATCTGTACCAGATCCCTGGGATGAACAGAACAGATAAAAATTGATATAAAATTAATACGAAAGTAATGTAAACACCAGTTATTGATACCTAGCAATACCATAGGCTGCTTTGTCAACTATTAAGGTCCCAATGAAAGTGACCAATTGAAAGTCAATAACCAAATGTTACTGTTTAGAGGCAGTCTGTGCACCGGATGAGAAAATTGAGTAGTGACCTTTACTGTTGATTCCAGTTTGTAAGTATCCGTAATTCTAAATGTTGAAAATGCATTTAATCTTTTCTCAGTTAGTGATACCCTTCAAGCACGTTCCTGAAAGATGTTGTTAAAATGCCTTGACATGCCGCTTGTTTACGGAGAGATTTTTACTTTGTGGAGCTCATAAATCTCCATCGTTTTCACAGTAGTCATGAACTGCTAATGAGAAAATTTATAACTCTAGAGTCTTGTGGAAAAAATAAATTGAAGAGTAATAGGGAACAGGGTTCTAGAACTGAGGTTAGAACTGTTTCAGGGGGTGACTGATTTAGAGAACTGTCTCTATTCTATTTACGTGACTTATTTTCTCTGTGTTGAGCCTGTTGTTCATCCTGTCCTGGAGCCTAACAGCACATAGGGTAGATTATTAGCGTGGGTTCTGGCGATGACAGCAAGGTAAACGGGTTTGAATTCTTTTCCATCCCTATTTAACCCCTACTGGACTGTTCCTGATCCTTTTTTCCACTCCGTCCCTCTCTTCTCAGCAGAGGTCTTGGCACTTTCCAAAGAGAATGGAGATGCTCTCTTATGTTTTATTTTCTCTCCCTTAGATGATTTTTTAAAATACCTTTCTCACACTCTTCCTTCCCGCTGTCTCAGAGAAAAAGCAAACTCCTTTTTATTATCCCTAGGCTTTTTATTATCTCTTGGCCCCTTAACCGCGCAGTTGCTTGCCCAGCCTCTTCTAGTGGCTCCTCTGGCCACAGACATCCTTCATTCTCCTCTATGCTGAAGAAACAATAACCCGTTTTATACCCTGTTCATTCTTTTTCACCCATACAGTTTTCCTTCTGCCCTACTGCACCTCCAGAAAGTTTCTTCTGTTTACACATGTGTATATGTCTGCTTTATTGAGGTACAATTCACATATCATACAAATCACCCTTTTAAAAATGTACAGGTCAGTGAGTTGTGCAACTACCACTACACTGAATTTTTAATGTTTCATAAGTCATAACCAGTCCTAGTAACCTTTTCTTAATTCCTGTCCTTTGATTTTTCTTTAGCATTTGTTACTGTTGGCTACTGCCTCTTACTTAAAGCTGGTGTTCCCTTGGTTTCTTATGTAATTAAGGGTGCAAATTTCCTTACCTTTTGACCATGCCTTCCCTTTCTGTCCTTCCTGATTCCTGAAGTTCTTCAGAGTTGTGTCCCTGTCTTCACTCTCCATCCTTCTGTCTATCAACATGATGTTATCTGTCAGTTCTATATAGGTGAATCCCAAGTAGATGAATCCTTTCTAGGTTTCAGTAGCCCTGTTTATGGGTCTGGTGGTTATTTCCTCACAAGTATCTAGTAATTATAGAACCACATTCTTTCCCTCCTCTGTTGAAACCAACTTTTTTTCACGCTTGAAACATAGTAAATTAACTGTGAAAGTGAAAGTCGCTCAGTCTTGTCCGACTCTTTGCGACCCCATGGACTATACAGTCCATGGAATTCTCCAGGCCAGAATACTGGAGTGGGTAGCCTTTCCCTTCTCCAGGGGATCTTCCCAACCCAGGGATCAAACCCAGGTCTGCCTCATTGCGTGTGGATTCTTTACCAGCTGAGCCACAAGGGAAGCCCAAATTAACTTTACTCTCAGAGAAAGTAATATTGAAGAGAAAAATGGGGAAGAGAAAGACTTTTGTTAACTATACTTCAATTTAAAAAACAAAAGTCTTTCTCTTCCCCATTTTTCTCTTCAATATTACCCTTCTCTGAGAGTAAAGCAAATGAGTCATCTCTTGCTATTCTTTGCCCCGTGGCCAATTGTGATGCCCCTCTTTCTCCCGCAGCCATTTGTGGGGCCGAGGCCTTGTTAGGCATTGTTTCAGCAGCTGTCACAGCCTTCTGCCTGGTCTCCCTTCTGCACATCTCTAAACTGCCCCTAAGGCGTCACTGTCCCCGCCCTACCATGCTTTATTGTTTCCCTTGACTCCCTGATAGACCGCGGGGCTCCCGATAGACCCTGGGGCTCCCTGATAGACCGCGGGCCTCCCGACAGACAGCGGGGCTCCCTGATAGACCGCGGGGCTCCCGATAGACCGCGGGGCTCCCTGATAGACCCTGGGGCTCCCTGATAGACCGCGGGGCTCCTGACAGACAGTGGGGCTCCCTGATAGACACCGGGGCTCCTGACAGACACCGGGGCTCCTGATAGACACTGGGGCTCCTGATAGACAGCGGGGCTCCCGACAGACAGCGGGGCTCCCTGATAGACCCTGGGGTTCCCGATAGACCGCGGGGCTCCCGATAGACCCTGAGGCTCCCTGATAGACCGCGGGGCTCCCGACAGACCCCAGGGCTCCCTGATAGACCGCGGGGCTCCCGACAGACCCCGGGGCTCCCTGATAGACAGCGGGGCTCCTGACAGACACCGGGGCTCCCTGCTAGACCCTGGGGCTCCCGACAGGCAGCGGGGCTCCCTGACAGACACCAGGGCTCCCTGATGGATACTGGAACTCCTGTTAGACACTGACGTATCTGTTTCTCTTTGTGTCTGCCTAGAATGTAAGCTTCTGATGGGGTCGAGAGCTTGCCTCTCTTGTTTCCTGCTATGTCATTGAGGCCTGGCTCATAGAAAATGTGCAGAAAACATTTGAATAAATATGGAAATACATTTGAATGAATATGAGGGAAATATTTGAATGAACATGGAGAACTGTTATTTTAATATGTTTTAAAGGCTCCCAACTAGTGTCCTGTGAATAAAGTACAGATATGCTGAGATGTCGATCCCCTTAGCCAACTGGCCAGTTGCCCTCTGCTCTACAAGAATGCACACGAATGTTTATTACTATTATTAATAATTGAAAACCAGAGACATCTCAAGTGTTCATCGACAGTAGGAAACCATTGTATTCACAGAATAGAATACTGTGCAACAGAGCTTCTCAACTTGAGCAGAGTTAATTCCTTGTTGTGAGAGATTCTTCTGTGCTTTAAAAAAATGCTCAACTATGTTCGTGACCTCTAGCCACTGGATGCCTGCAGCGGCCGCGCAGTTAGGACCACCAAAACACTGCCACGTGCACATGCCAAAACATGTGCCCTGGAGGGCAAGCTCACCCCAGGTTGAAAACCCCTGCTGTGTAATAATGAGAATGTGACAAGGACGAACCCCACAAACCTAACATTGAGCAAAAAAAGCCAGTTGTAAAAGAGTGATAATATCTCATTCCACATCCTTTAGAAACAGGGAAGACTATCGGATGGGAATAGAAGTCAAGATGGTGGTTATCTTTCCATAGGTGGTGATTAGGAGAGGAATGGGAACTGCTGGGGTTTGGTAATATTCTGCTTACCGACTGGACGGTGCTACACAAACATGTTCATGTTGTGAAAATCCATACCTATACACTTAAAATCAGTTTGCTTTTTTGTGTGTATTCTATAATGCCCTTGAGGCTGGCTCCTGAGTCCTTTTGTAACTTTGACTTTTAGGACTCAGGAGCTAGCCTGAAAGCTGTTTCCAGTGGCTGTAAACTGGACCAGTGAGAGCAGCAAATAATGGTAGTGGTGGGATTATAACTCAAAGAATAAAATAAGTATTGATGAGCCCATCCTTGTTTAAATAAATGATCTAATAAATAAATGAGGGAGAAGGAACAAATCTTTCTTACAAAAGAACTCCAAGTGATGTTGAAGGAAGGAAAGAAAGAGAAAATCGCCACTAGAGCACCATAGTAGTGGTTGCAGGCAAGATCCTCAGGAATGCTTAAATTAATAGGTGATGCTTTTAGGAGAAACAGGTACTTTGCATACTATTTTGCATTGCAAAATTCCCCCCCCCCCCCCCGCCCAAGACATTTATATTGCAGTAGTTTTGATAGAGGTCTGCACACATTCTTCAGTACAGCTCCTTCAGGCAGTGGCACTTAACTCCCTTATTTCCCTTACCCTAGAGTGTGGCCTGGACCTTGAGGTCGCTCTTAAAGAATAGAAGATAAAAAGTGAGAAATAGTGACTTACAGTGAGAAACTGGCAGACCCCATCGTAACCAAATGAGGACAGTAAAGCAGGTCATTCTGCAGTCACTTGCCCCCTCACGTGATGTGATGAGAAGGGCACTTTATGACGTTCTTCCTCAGAACTCCAGTCTATTAATAGGAAAATATCAGACAGACCTAAATCAAGACATTTATTACCTTCTAGTACTCTTCAAAACTAGGAGAGTCAAGATAAACAAGGAAAACATGAGAAACATATTAGAAGATATTAAGGAAACATGAGCCCCCAAATGCAACGTAGCATCCTGGATTAGATCCTGGAACGGAAAAGAGATTTTTGGAAAAATTCAAAGTCCAGATCAAGGCTATATAGTGTAGTTAGTAAGTTTCCAAAATTAATTTTTTAAGGGAAGCTGGTTTAGGATATACGAAAATTCATCTTTACAACCATCTTTACAACTCTTCTATAAATCTAAAATTATTTTTAAATGGCTGTTGTTGTTTTTAAGTAAAACCATATAAAAAGATGTACTCAGAGAAATCTTGTTCCCATCCCAGTTCTTTCCATTCCCTATTGGTAACCAGTTTTTTGATTAGTGTTTTTTTTTTTTTTTTTTTTAAGTAAAGATATCTATTTTTACTTCCCCTCTTTTCTTACATAGATATGTACCAATATTAGTAACCATGTATGCTGATCTTGGAAATTTCTCCACACCCATAGTTAAAGATCTTTCTCAGTCTGTCATAATAGCTGCATGGCACGCCGTTTGTGTTAATGTACCATATTATTCAGCTAGTGCCCTAATGATGGGCATTTGCATTGTCTGTAGTTTTTGCTGTTATAAACAATACTTTGAATGATCTTGTGCACCTTTGTCTTCTACTTGTGATGATGTTGTCCGAGTAGATCCTTTGAAGTGGAATTGCTAAATCAAAGAGCAAGTGCTGCTGCAATTTTGTTACATATTGCCAAATTCCCCTCTGTGAGAGTTGTTCCATTTTGTACCCCCACCAGCAGCATATGAGATTACTTGCTTTTCTCTGGCCTTGCCAGCAGAAAAGATTTGGGCTTTTTGCCGATCTGATTGGTGAGAAATGATATCTCAGTACGACATCTGAGATATACCATTTTCTGGATATATTATAAGATAAAGCAAATATATAAATGGTATAACTGAAGATCAAGTTTTTCAGTGCAAAGGAAACATATAGACAGATACACACACATATATAAACGAGATCAAAGATTAAGAAAAAACCAACTCTTCATTTTTACTAAGCATCTGATTATGAACTCTTAATATATACTGAGGCTTTAGTGAACCAGTCTCCCCCGGCCCCCACCCATTGCCCAGTTCAGTCACACAGAGTGTAAATTAGTTCAAGAAGATTACTTTTCTCCAGGTAGTACTTCATTCTTCCTGTTGGAGGAAGACCACATTCTCTTTAGAGCTCACAAGTGCAAGGAGAGCAGTCCACGCCCTGTCACTTTTCTGACCAGAGATGAAGTGTGGCGCACAGAAGTTAGGTTTCCAGATTAACTGAAGGCCCTGGCCCAGGGCCTGGCTGCCCGGATGCTACTTTCTTGCTGAACCAGACCAATCTGGTTCTAGCTGCCTCTTTAGAACCTTTTCTCTGCCCTGTGTGAAAATTCCTGTTTTCTGGTCCGATTTACAAATAATTTACATATTATAATGATCTCTAGGTGAGAATTCTTATTTATTGTTTTCTTTTCCCAGCTTAGAGGTTTTAGAGAATTTCTTCATTCTGAATGAAAGAGAAGGGGATGAAAGCAAGAAAAATTTAAAGGCACTTCTTTTCCTTATAGACCACCTCCCTCCACCCTCTCCCCCTAGATCACTACACCCATACCTGATCTACACTGCTCTGTTCAGTGGCTTGTTCAGATATTAATTCATCCAGTATGGTGGCTTTTCTAAGTGAAAGTACCTAAATGGAATCAAGTAAACTAAAAAAGGGAAAATTTGATTGGATGCTAGATGGAAGAAATGGATAATTTTGGAGCATAAATCTTTTGGGTTAGGACAGACCTAGGTTTTACTGAAGAACAGAATGTAGACCAGCATGAGGAAGCTAGGTCTAATGAAGAAAGGCAGAAAGAAATGAGACAAATGCTCTTCCTTTTAAGCTGTGAAATATGGGATTTATCATACTACATGACTTGAGTGTTATATTGTGTTTGGAGATGAGCCTGGTCTTCAAAGTGCCAATCAGTAGTGTGTCCTCTATTGGAATTTTTTTTATCAAGTACAAATCTATGATTGTAGATTGTTTATAATGATGGAGATTGTTTAATGTGAGGTATCCCTTTCCAACATTACTTCTTCTCTTTTTCTCAGGATTCTAACATTTTTTCCGAAAGTCTTTTGGAAAGAACAAGTCTACTTCAATAAATGAAGGAGAATAAAGAAAATTCAAGCCCTTCAGTAACCTCAGCAAACCTGGACCACACAAAACCATGTTGGTACTGGGATAAAAAAGACTTGGCTCATACACCCTCACAGCTAGAAGGACTTGATCCAGCTACTGAGGCCCGGTACCGCCGAGAAGGGGCACGGTTCATCTTTGATGTGGGCACACGTTTGGGACTGTATCCTGTTTCTGGAATCTACAATAGATGGGTTCCCCACCACCACCACCAAGAATTAAATTAGGCATTATAGATAAAAGAGTAACATCCCTGACTAAAACAGCTTTTAAATATCTTTCTTATTTAAATGCTACTTCAGATTTGCTTGGCTCCTTAGGGGTTTTCTGTTTCTTTTTTACAACTTAAGTGTGAAGACATAGCCACTGAGCTTGTGGCCACCAGTATGGAAAGCAGCGCCTGCTGATCACAGAGGGAGTATATCTAAGGGTAGTGAAGCCCTGCCTTGCTAAAGCTTCCCAGGTGGCGCAATGGTAAAGAAGCCACCGGCCCGTGCAGAGATGGAGGGCCAGTCCCTGGGTTGGGAAGGTCCCCTGGAGGAGGGCATGGCCACCCACCCTGGTATTCTTGCCTGGAGAATCCCATGGACAGAGAAACCTCACAGGCTGCAGTCCATGGGGTCACAGAGAGTCAGACACAGCTGAGCACACAGCACACACACCTTATTAAAGCACAGACTGCAGCTTGTACCAGAATCCTGACACCTTGAGGCTCCCATTCACCTGCTTTGTCACTGATAATATTTGCCTTCCCACTTCTCTTGTTGTTATTGTTCGCTTTTATTATTTTTCTGCATTTAACGAAGACATAACTCTTGGCCAGAGTCCTTAACCAGAACAACAGACACTATGACACCCTGGCAACTGGAATAATTTATTTTCATCGCTTCTATATGTTCCATTCCTTCAAGCAATTTCCAAGATATGTAAGTATTTTAATTCTATTATAATTCTCTATCATGTGTTATTATTTCTACATAGTTCAGTGAACAGATTGTAGCCTTTCTTTTTATTGTATGTCACAGGAAGTATTCATTTTTGTATGGTGCGTACTATATATAAACAAAATCAAGTTCAAACTTTGTTTTTTCCCAATTAACTGTATTAAAATCTTTTTTGACTGTTTTATTTGGATCAATATGAACCATAATCGTGTCGTCCTTAGTGTACTTTACTCCCTTGTTACTTTTCCCAAGATAAGATTGGCCTTACGGTTGAGACCCAGCAAAGGCCAAGATGGCATCGGAGTTCTTTGTTCCATGTCAGTGAGTCTTCAGTTACTTTTTAAACCTGCTCTGTGGGAGATGCCACTTCCAGTAGTTTCCGGTCCAGGACAGCTGGTCTGATGAATGCCAAGCACACAGTAGAGAGCGAGGCCACGGGAGAGGCAGGGAAGAAGGCTAGCGCTCCAGGGGAGGGGTTGCCTGCACCGGAGGAGTCGGAGCAGTGCCAGGGAGGCGGTGCCAGCCCTGAGTTAAGCCTTGGCGGTGAGTGGGACCTTGCTGCGCTGAGATGAGACTGAGCAGTCGTCCGCCAGAAACCGAGCTGAGCCAGGCTCTGGGGCGGGCGTGCAGCCAGCCAGGAGGCCCGTGGGCAGGAAGGGCATGGTGGGACTCTGGGTGCAAAAGTAGTCTGAGCTAGACTGTTGTAGACCTTGAATTCCAGACTGGGGAACTGTGACTTTAGTAGGTCAGCTGACGCGATGGGAGGGTTTTATGAAGAAGACAGAATTAGACATAACAGGAAGTTAGTCTGCTGGGGCTTCTTCCTTTTGCTGAGTTACTTAGTTTTGCACGCATCTCTTCCTCACTAGTTTGTGATGTTCTTCGGGGAGAGACCGTGTCTGGATCCGCTTTATACTCCAGCACGGTACTGACTGCTGTGTGACGTGTGGTCAGGATTCTTGTGAATGGAGGGGCACGTAGAAGAGCAAGCAGGCAGAGGAAAGCTGGAGACAGAGCAGTAAGGGTCACAGGGACAAGGAGCTGGACCAGGAGTCGGGCAGCAGAAGGAAGGAAAGAGCATGGGCGTGGTACGGGGCGAACACTCTCTGAGCAAGGCTACTGGTCAGGGAGGCAGTGTCTCTAAGAGCACAACATGAGAAGTTTGTTTTTGTGACTTTTTCCGTCTACATGATTTACATGGCAATTTAGAAAACTATATTTTAAATAATTTGTGAAGCCGAATTGGAGGTCGCAGGGTGGATTGTCTGTATGTGAACTTTCCTTCAGGCTTTTAGAGTGCCCTAGTGTTTGTGAATGAGAAGAGCAAGACAGGAAGGGAGGCGCCCCAGTTGATGGTGAAGGCCCCAAATCCTTCTGTTTCTGGGTGAGCCCTGATAGTGAGATCAAGAGCTTTTGTCTTCCTTTTAGGTGACAGGAGCTTGTTGTCTCTTTCTGGCTGGGAAAGTAGAAGAAACACCAAAAAAATGTAAAGATATCATCAAAACAGCACGGAGTTTATTAAATGATGTACAGTTTGGCCAGTTTGGAGATGACCCAAAGGTAAGAATGATAACTTCCTGTGCTCAGGTCTTGATTCCTCAGGGCAGCATTGTGGCAGAGTTCCTTGTGTTGACAATGGCTGTGGCCCCAGTATCTGCCAGTCCCTGGAATCCCTAAGAGGCCCTTATACAGAGATTGCTCTTCCTTGCTTCTGTGAGTAAGGAGGGGAGATAATGTACTCTACACTTAGGTGGCAGCTACTGATGTGCTGTGTCGGCTTCTGAGCCCTTTAGGGGCAACGGCACATAGAACCAGTAGGAGCAAAGTTCTCTCATGGCCGTTAGCACTCTTAGGCCCAGAAGCAGTTTGGCTTCTTGGGTTCATCTCTAGCCGGCTTCTGGGCAGACAGAAAGTACGGGTGCTGTGTGTGCATGTGCTGCGTGTCTTTTGCTTCCCAAGAATGGTGGAAGATACGAACATTTGCAGACACCCAGATTAATAGGCTGTCCATCTTGTCCCTTCCCCACAACACCTGCTACTGTCAGAAAATGGTGGCAAAATAATTGTACACATTCTTTTATTATGTTCTAAAAAGACCACTTTCAGGGATTGGTAGCGGCTTTCCTTCTCCCTGTTCTTGTCAGGATCTCCCATTATGATCCTTATAGCATTGATGAGAGTGATCCTTTATGACCTTTATCACAGCTCATAATTGCGTAGCTTTTTTAACCAGGTCAGCACACACAGAGTATCCCTTTTCTCAGTTGTCGTCTGTGAGCGCTCAGACCCTGTCTGTTCTGCCTGGTGCCTCGTGTTCTCTCCTGGCTGGACAGGGTAGATGTTCAGCAGGTACTTGTTGAGTAAATGACAGGCTGAGATTGTGGGGAGAAACTGAGAATCACAGAAATGCAAAGCTGACCCAGTCAGAGACGTTCGGCGCACCCACGGCCCTGTTTCTCCTAGTCAGCTGGTGTTGCTTCCCATGGCAGTCACCCTCCCTCCGGCCCGCAGAATCTGTATGTGTGTATAAAACACATGTGCTAGTTTTCCTTCTCCCTTCAAAGAGGTGACAGAGGCCAGAATGCTTTTGCATGTTCTGTGGTTGCAATAAATGGTGGTCCTTTGTGTAAGTATTGTCGGTGTGGGTAACCCTATCCCTTGAACTTGTTTATAAATCCATTCACCTGTTTATAAAAATGTGAACCTATGATAAACTCATAACTACCAGTGGTCAAAAATATATTTTATGAAAGTAATGTACCATTAGATATTTCTGATGCCATAGGTTTTTTATTTTCACGGAGCACAGAGTCTGTTGTAGAAATGGATCGTGCTTTAGTCAGCTCTGGTCACAGGGGCAGAAGGACCTTGTGGCTAACGAGCCGTGGTTACTCAGGAGTTGCAAAGATCTGGAAGCTGCAGCCGCTGGTGTGCGTCGTCCAGGGCGCCTTTGGAGAAGTCCTCTTCTGCTTGCAGCCTTAACCCCCTGCACCAGCACGCCAGGAACCTGAGACCCGGGCCAGGCACAGTGAGGCAGAAGTCCTGCGGCGCAGTGCCCAGAGGCCAGCAAGTGGGGAATGGCCGTGCTCATCAAGCTTTTAATGCAGGCCAGCTTGACCCACATGGGTAGCGGGCTCTGTAGCCCACACTCTGCTTTCTCACATGCAGTCTCCCTACACCTGACTGGGTGTCGGGGCCAAAGGAAAGAACCTGGGTCTGGGAGCAGTGAGAACACTGTGATAGATACTGTCTCGATGGAGAGGAGAGGAGGGCAGTTTGGAGGGAGGCCATGTAAGCACATAAGAAAAATAAGGTCCTGAATCATGTCCTAATAAACTTTGCCCGAACTGTGTGATTTCTCCGTTACGTTAATCTCTCATGTACTCAACAAGTACTTGTTCCAGGCTCTGTGTTAAGCACTAGACATTGGTAGCAATAGGGCTTCCCTCAGCTCAGTCAGTAAAGAATCTGCCTGCAGTGCAGGAGACTTGGGTTCGATCCCTGGGTCAAGAAGATCCCCTGGAGAAGGGAATGGCAACCCACTCCATATCCTTGCCTGGGAAATCCCATGGACAGAGGAGCCTGGTGGGCTTCAGTCAGTGGGGTTGCAAAGAGTCGGTCACGACTGAGCGACTAACACTCACAGGTAGCAAAACAGGCATGGCCTTTGCTCTCATGGGTTTTACAGTCGAGTGGAGGGATAGATTTTATGATCAAATATTCAGATAGCCAGTGATCTGCTTATGAGATGTGATAAATGCTGTGAAAGTTTATTAAAAGGTATGGTGAGGGCTTGCCATCTGGGAACCTAGGCAGGTATTCCAGACAGGTAGTACGGGGCTGAGGGAAAGTTCCCCGAGGGGTGATGTTGGCACCCAGACCTATAATTATCCCTTTAATTGAGTATCTGAAACACAAAGGGAGGCCAGGCCTTGAGCTGTCTTGTAATACTGTACTGTATGGGCTACAGTCTGGACACTTGTTAAAGAGTGTTCCCAAATTTAGCAGACACAATGAAGCTTCTAGGAAACAGGTGGTGACAAAAACACTGAGGGGTTGGGGTGGAGGAGACAGTGATGGTGGGATCTTTTTTTCTTTTTTTTTTCATACTGTATGAAAGTGTTAAGACTTGAAAAAACTTTCTTGAGAGAACACTTGGGAAACTTGAGTGGAAGCACATTCACCCTGCCTGCCCTGCCATCTGGAATAACTCTTGTGGTAGAATCCTCTGCCTTTTGTGAACTGATACCATACTTGAACCTAAAACCAGTTATCTACATGGCTTCTCTTCCCAGAGTTAACAGATTTATGTAACTGTTAACGATGAGATTGTCAGTCTCTTGAAACCCTTTCTTCTTCAACTCAAACAAGTGATTCTAACTGTTCTTGCCACACAGAGCATCTTGACAGTATTTTACAATCAAGTGAAATTGTCTTAATGTAAGTGCTCAGTCAGGCTGCACAGCCGTTGAATTCAAGACGTTCTTGTTTATTAACTAGTTAGGAAGTATAATCAAAAGAGATTCCATTTACAATAACAGCAGTAAAATAATATATCCAGGAGTAAACCTTAAAAGAGATTTATGGAAACCATGTTGGGACTGGGAGACTTTAGAACTACAAATGGACTGGAAAGGAGATTTTCATAAATAAATTTTTGATAGTAAGATACAGTGTAATTAAAAGGTCCATTCTATAAATCAGTGAGTTCCCAGTCAGAACATAGTGGCCTTCATTTTTTCTAGAATGGTACCAAATAAAATGATATTAAAATGCAGGTGTTAGGGGGAACATGCAAAAACAAGAAACGTTTTTTAAAAGAGAAGTAATAATTGAACTGTCCCAAATGTTTAATCACTTTGGTCCTGGTACAGAAATAGACCAACAGATCTATGAACAAAAAAAAGATTGTATGTGAGCACACATGTGTATATGAATAGGCAGCTTAGGATGTAGTTTGATAAAAGAGAAGATGATGATTTATTCAATAAATAACATTGGGAAAGCCTGTTTCAGGAAGATGAAAGATTAAAACACAGTAATTATGTGCCCCATTCACACACACACACATTTAACTGGTTTAATTCACTGTCCAGGTATGCATGAAGCCGCCACTATTACAGTCTTTCTTGCTTAAAATTTTCAGTGTAAATGCCTGAAAGATTGCATTTTTTAATACAGGTTTGGAAGGAAACCAAGGTTTATTAATGTATCGATAAAGTAAAGATCTGTTTTTTAAAGGGGACTCGTGTGTTGAACGTAATAACATTTCTGAGAATGTTTGTTTCCTATAATAGTTTTAAAAATTAACTCTGATTGTTTTGTTTTCCTACTTGTAGTTCTTTTGAGAATTTTATCGTCTTCTGAGCATGTTAAAGGCCTGAGTGGGAGAGAGGAGAAAGGGAATGAAAACTAGTTTCTAAAATAGAACTTGAGAGAGCGAATAAAAGGAAAGCTCACGTTTTTAATGCTGTTTCAGACCTGTGATTGAAATTACTACCCCAGCATTTGTTATTTCATTTTTAGGAAGAAGTAATGGTTCTGGAGAGAATCTTACTGCAGACCATAAAGTTTGATTTACAGGTAGAACATCCGTACCAATTCCTACTCAAGTATGCAAAACAACTCAAAGGTGAGAAGAAAAAACGTTATGAAGAGAACCTCTTCATTCTGAAATCATCTGTATAATAATTTGATGACACTCAGATTACACTTTTCAAGAGAGAAGAGCAGAAAGTTCAGTGTTTGAAGTACCCAGGCCATAGCTTGCCAGACAATTCATGTTATAGCTGCTAATGCTGTTTCCTTTTATGTATAAACAGGCTCTGTCATCCAGTTGCCAAGTGATATGAGGCAGGAAAATGAGTCAGAATTTTTTAAATAGCCTAATAAAATCAGCCTCAGAGCCAGGTTTCCCATAAATGGTGGTTCAGCATGGGTCATGTGGACAGGGGACAGAGGTAGGACCTGGGCCTGCTCGTCTGTCCTTGGCTGCCCGGCAGCAGCTCTTTGCTGTGTGTCAGGACTGCTGCTGAGTGTACGGTAGACTTCAAATGAGCACTTACTGCCTCTCGGGACTTGTTTTTTCTTTCTGTTGCTACTAATTTGCCTTCTCTTTCCCATCTCTAGGTGACAAAAACAAAATTCAAAAGTTAGTTCAAATGGCATGGACATTCGTCAATGACAGGTACGCGTGTTCTTAATCGTGGTGCTTTCAAACAGGCAGGGACTTCATGTGTCATCTAACCCGAACCCCTTATTTTGTCATGAGGAAACTGACTTGCCCCAGCTTTAGGGCCCAGTACACGGCAGAGCTGGGGTTAAATAAAATCCAGGTCATCTGCTTCCCGGCAGAGGGGTAACCTGTTACGTCATGGTGGTACAGGATGCTGAAGCCTTACCACCAGCTTGAAACAGAAGTCCAACGCAATATACCAGAGAATTTTGACAAGTAAATACTTAAATCCATTTGATTTTGCAAAAGTTGGAGAGTATGTATCTGCAGTTTTATACTTTTTGTGGTGGTTCTAAAGCCTGATGTTCTTGGAGCCCAGAGAGCTAATGAGGTACTATATGGGGAACAGAATGCCCATGAGTAGCGTTGCTTCATGTGAGGAGAAGGGTCAGCACCAGGATTCCAGCCACTTAAGAACTTAAGCAGTTTCGCTTGTATTTCACGGCATAGCAGTTTCTAAAGGTACTGGAATTCTTCTGCCTCTTCAAGGAGCAGACAGATTAGTAGCTGTAGCTACTAACAGCTAACATTACTACTAGTAGCTAAACATCATTTCAGTATGTTTAGAAGGCTAAAAAATTGCTTATTAATAATACTGTATTTGATCATGTATAGGGGATTATAAGCAAACAAGACACTTGGATACAGCATCTAATCTCCCTGCATTCAGTTAGTCATAAGTGTGCTCATCCAAGTCAAGTCACCTCTTTTTCTTGTTGAACTAGTCTCTGCACGACCTTGTCACTACAGTGGGAACCAGAGATCATAGCAGTGGCAGTGATGTATCTTGCGGGACGTTTGTGCAAATTTGAAATACAAGAGTGGACCTCCAAACCCATGTACAGGAGATGGTGGGAGCAGTTCGTGCAAGACGTCCCTGTGGATGTTTTGGAAGGTATGGGGCGTGCTGAGCTTTCTGCAGGCTGATCATTCTTACCTGGGAAACTTGAGTCCCGAGAATGGATTTTCCCCAGTAGGTGCATGCAAACTATTCTTTAATTAAATTCTCTAGAGTGTTCATTCTGTCCAAGGGTGAACTGAAAATGCACAGCAGTGCTTCACACACCAGAGATGGGTGATTTGTTAATACACATACGACCCGGCATAATGGTCCTTGTAGGGGCATCATAGCTGCAAGGGACCTTGGGGGCATTTTAAAACATCACTTTGTGAGGAATGCAATTGTTGCCTCTCGTTTAGACATCTGCCACCAAATCCTGGATCTGTACTCACAAGGGAAACAACAGATGCCTCATCACACCCCCCACCAGCTGCAGCAGCCCCCATCTCTCCAGCCTACACCGCAAGTGCCACCAGTGCCACCGTCACAGCCGCCTCCAGGCCCCGAGCCGCCCCAACCCCCACAGAAGGACTCACAGCAGCCGGCCCAGCAGCCGCCGCCGCCACCCGCCCAGCCGCCCAAGAAGCCATCCCCGCAGCCTAGTCCCCCCCGGCAGGCGAAGCGAACCGTGGTGAGTGCGCCGGCTCAGCGCCGGGTGGCTGGCTCCCCACGGCAGCCCCCCGCACGCGTTCCCCGTGCTGAGGATCGCCCGGAGCTGCAGCCTTGCCGTCTGCATGTCCGTGGGCAGCTGGACCGCTGGTGTGGTTGAGGGGAGGCCTCTGAGAGCCAGGGCAGCTCCATCCTTCAGCACTGCTGTTGCTATGCCGGGGCCCCAGACCCTGCCAGGGGTCGTTCGCACATCTGCACACTGACTGCTGGGGTCGGCGTCTCCCCTGGCTGTCAGTGACGCGCGGTGTCTGTAAAGGTTCCTCCCCACGGCAGGGGGAAGCCCTACGGGACAGGCAGGGCAGCAGGCCCCGCTCACCGCAGCTCCGACGGCTCGAGGAGGGCGCAGGACTCACTGCGCAGAAAAGCTAGTCCTTCTGTCCGATTTGAAAGGGAAAGAGGAAGGAGGCAGAAATGATGACCTGTCAGATGCCTTGGTTTGCTCTGCAGGTTCAAGCCAAAGTTAATTTTTGTCTGAGGCCGTGTCTGGCTGTGATTCTGCAGTGCCTGAATAATCCGTTTTTCTGATGATTACTTTTCAGAGTCTTGGTTAACCACTGTGTATTTTCTTTTGTAACAGGTTGTTTCTCCCAAAGAAGAGAACAAAGCAGCAGGTAATTTGCTGTTCTTGTGCTTCCTGTTTTAGTTGTATGTGTTGTTTATCAAAACTTTAGATTCTTAATCAAAAACTCATTTCCTTTCAGATTTAGATTGACCTTAAAATTTAATGTTGGAGCCCAGCAAAAACTTTATTCTACCTGCATTGTCTCTTCTGTATATTCCCTGACTCTGTGTTTTTGGATTGTACTCTAACAGAAAGTATCAGTTCAAAGAAAATCACTAGCGGCAGTGAAAACATGCTCAGCAACATCCAGTCGTTCCTTGGTATCAGCGGTGGCGGGACAGCCTCCGGGACCCGCCTTGGATACCAGACTCCCAGATGCTCAAGTTTCATAGTCTGCCCTCCCTGTCTACAGATGCGAGGGGCCGACTGTATATCAAAATATAGTTAGGAATGTAGGCGAACCACTGCAGCAGCATTTATTTTTGAAGGTTAGTTAAGCCCACCTCAGTCAACAGAGTGAAGGCCCCCTGGCTGAGCAGCAGGCAGCAGCGTGCAGGTAGAAAGGAGGGGAGCCGCGAGCCAGGGTGCCGCCTGTGCTTACAGGGTCAGGCTTCTCTGCAACACCTATTTTCCCCATATTTGTGGAGCCGAGTTGGTTAACTTGTTTCTGTGCTAGAAACCAAAGTGAGGGAAGCAGGATGATCACAGAGACGACTAGAGGCGTGTTGCCTCCGACTCAGCCGGCCCCGTGGTGATAATCCCTGTGCAAGCACAGAGCGGGTGTCTGTATTTCTGGTGTCCGTTTTCTCTGTTGCTTGGTTCCAGGGTAGGAACCCCAGGAATTATTTATTGAACTGTTGTGAGATCTTCACATTACAGTAAAGCTACATTTTTCTCAGGATCTTTGGGGAAATGATGAGTTCAGTACAGGGGAGATCTTTTTGTTTTTTGGCTCCAGGTGGGTAAGCAGTGAGTGTGAGACACAGAAGAGGGGGCTGTGCTGTTTTTCACGGGGGTGTACGATCCGCTGAGCCAGTACCACATCTGTGAGAGGCAGAAACAAGCCCGGTGGGCCTTGGGGGAGGACTGACATCAGCCAGCTGGGGCGGACATGGTGGAGTCTTTAGGTAGATGAAAACTCATCAGTGGAATTGAGACTTTGGGAGAAAACAGAGAAAGGAGTTTTACTGGACTGGGTTCAAGGGGAGTAGCTTTTGCTAGAACTGAAGATGGGATGGAAGCAGTGACCGTGCCCACCTGGTGGAGGGTGGGTGCTGCAGAAGCTGGGGCACCACGGCAGGTGTGTGAGCGGGAGATGGCACCATCTGACTTCATTCCGTTCAGAAAGTCTCCGGCAGCACTCACGGCACGGAGGCTGGGGAATTGGGTCGGGGGGATCTCTCAGGAAGAGAGTAAAGAGGTCCCTGGACCTCAAATTCAGCCTGTGTTTAAGACAGAGGAAGCCAGGAATGCTGAGCAACTACAGGGCAGAGTGGTGTACAAGCTAGAATAGAGCAAGTTTCAGGGAGAAAGAACCAAAACTACACACAAAAAGATGGAGTGCTTTTTTGGTTGTATGCACACTCTCTCTGCTCATGACCGGAAGGTACTGGACGCAGTGCAGCCTGTCTTGGCCACTTGGCCAAGTGGTCACTGGAGGTGCCATTTCCACGCAGCTGCCCCACCCCGAAGGGTGGGCCGTGTGCTCTGCCTCAGGTGGTCCCGACTGCTTTGCTGTTAGGTCTGCTCGCCTCCAGCCACCAGTTAATGGGCTGATAACTGGGAGTAAATACTTGTGAGAGAAAATAACCTCAGATGTGCCTGAGCGAGAATTAAACAGCGGCAGTTGCCCCTGTGCACACTCGGGGCCTTTCTTTGTGTTCTCTGCGTTAGGGTGGACCCCGATGGATACCACTTGGCACCTGAGATTCACTCCACTTCTCTCAGGTCATTGGAGGGCTTGTCTTAGGTGGTCAGGAGAAAACTGGGCAGATACGGAAAATGGGCTGGCCATTTTTGTTTTGGGGAGGGAGGTGGTGAGAGGTGTGGGGCGTGCGGGGGGTGGGGGCGGACAGAGGGATGTATTTGTTTGATTTCCTTTTTGTTCTTTTAAAAGGATGGTTTAGCCAGTCTGTCCTCAGCTTCCCTTAAAGCCTTCACATCTGCCTTTTCCCCAAAAAAATTCCTTATCGGTACATTTTTCTGTTCCTTCTCTCTCTCTCTGACATGTTTATTCTACATGAAGAGTCGCTTTTTAAAATCTATTTTTTTCTTTTTAGAACCACCACCACCTAAAATTCCCAAAATTGAGCCCACTCACCCTCCATTGCCTCCAGCCCATCCACCTCCAGGTAAGCGCTGCTGGTCTCTGGGAAGACCAGCTTTTCTCTCTGCCTTTTTAAAGGACAGATTTTGGAAGTCCTGGGGAAAACTTCTAGAAGAATTTCAGAAATATAAAAAGACATTAATGACCTGGGTGTGGATATTCGCTCAGTGTTGTCCGACTTTTTGCGACTCTATAGACTGTAGCCCGCCGAGCTCCTCTGTCCGTGGAATTCTCCAGGCAGGAATACTGGAGTGGGTTGCCATTTCCATCTCCAGGGGATCTTCCCAACCCAGGGGATTGATCCAGGGTCTCCTGCATTGCAGGCAGATTTTACTGTCTGTGCCACCAGGGAAACCCCTGGAACATAAAGGGGGTTGAGGGGGGTGGGAGTTGGAGAGGGTGCAGACTGACCGGGACAGATGTGTTCTGATGACCCCCTTTGTCGTCAAACAGGGTCATCAAATCTCTTCCAGTCAGTCTGCACCCTCCCCAACTCCCACCCACCTCCCCTAACCTCGTTCTCCCACTCTTACCTGACTTTACACCATCCGGCCCTCTCCCCCTTTGCCCCCTCTGGATATATTCTTGTTTCACATTTCTGAATTCACTTGAGTACTCTGCAGCCAGATACACTTTGCACAGTGGAAACAACTTCCCCTCTGAAAAATTCAGATTTACACCAAGGGCAGTCCCAATCCTCAGGCCTGAAAAATACTGGAAGTCTTCTCTCCTGCCTCGTTCTTAAGAGTCTGTTCCCTAGAGCCCCCATCAGACCCCAAGCTAAAATCAGAGGGACCCCAGCCGGGAGACAGGGAGACGTCTGAGAAGGAGCTCCTGTTGTGAACAGTGCTGGTGGTGGGGATGTGGGCGGGGGTGGTGGGGGTGCATCCGAGAAGGGGGTAAGGGGTGTGAGGCAGGGGGCTGGACCGGAAGGGGCTCGGGTGAGTCTGCACTCCAGCTTGAGCATCCCAGAGAAGTAATCCATGGCTGTTTCTACTGACCTGAAATCTCCCTCCCTCTGCCCATCAGAGGTGTCATTTTTTCTGACCTACATGTAACTCCAAGAAGCTCCATAAGGTCTACACCCGGGGCTCTCCCAGCCCCGCCCCCGTCTTCCTCCTGTCCCAGTCCCGCTGGCTGGGGCCAGGCTCGGGCCCTCTGCGACTGGCGCCCAGGCAGGCCACAGCTCCTCTCAGAAAATTGTTTTTTACAGCTGGATAATTTTGGGGATGTTGTGAATTCTAAGTATATCTGAATAATCTCTGATCTCTTGCATCCAGAGATGGTGAACTACCCATGAGAAACTAATTTAGAATTAGTTTTAGGAAAACAACAGCCCTGCCAACTTAGGAACATTGTGCAGATCCAAGCAGGAGTGCAGTAGGCCTCAGGCTCCGGGCTCTGCGCCTGCTTCCTCTTGGTGGGGTCCCTCCTCAGTACACTTTGAAGAGGAACCAGTTGTTTGTGGAGTCATGTGGAGAAGAAAGAATGAAAAGTGCTTCACAGGCACCCAGTGAACTAGGACACTTCTGTGACCTCACTAGAAGTAGAGGCGGGAAGTTATAAAGAACTTTCCTTCTTTACCCGTGGCATCATTTTGGAAGGCGAAGAGTTTAGCTAGAGAAGGCGGAAATTGGTGTGTGTTTGCTGAAGGGTGGAAGATGCTCCAGAGACCTCTGAGCCTCTGGGGGTGTCAGCTCTCCCCGTGGACTGCTGGGGCAGGAGCCGCCCAGGGCACTGGCCAGACCTGCCACCTGGGGGGGTGGGGGGGGGTCAGAGACTGACCCAGGTGTTGTTAGCACCAGGTCACCAGTGTGACCATCTCTCAGGCGTCCTGCTAGAACACCAGTGCCGCAGGCAGTGCTGTAGTCTGGGGGCTCGCCTTTCTCTGGGGGCCGAGATGGGCAGAAAGAAGGGGCCCCGCACGTGTTTGTGCTAGATGGGGGGCTGGGGCAGAAGGGGCTTCCTGCACCGCAGGGAATGCTCGTGGCTTGTGCACTCGGACCAAGGCGGGGACCCGCAGAGCGACTGGAGGCAAGGTGGTCGTGCAGGCAGGACCAAGCAGGGAGAGGTGGAGGGCCTGTGTGGTGGAAACGAGCCCACGGCGGCAGGACGCAGGCGCAGGCCATGCTGTCGGGCGGCAGAAGCGAAGGTGGCCCACGGCGCAGCGACAGGGCCTGGAGCCCCAGGGGTGACTGGGCTGTGCGTGGAGCCCTGAGCGGGCAATGGCCCCTGCCTCCACTCGCCGCCCTGCTGGGGAGGCAGCGGCCTGGGCGGGCCAGTGACCCGGCTCCTCTCCGCAGACCGGAAGCCGCCCCTTGCAGCCGCCTTGGGTGAGGCCGAGCCTCCAGGCCCGGTGGAAGCCGGCGACCTCCCCAAGGTCCAGATCCCTCCTCCGGCCCACCCGGCGCCTGTGCACCAGCCGCCGCCGCTGCCGCACCGGCCGCCGCCGCCGCCGCCCTCCAGCTACATGACGGGAATGTCCACCAGCAGCTCCTACATGTCTGGGGAGGGCTACCAGAGCCTGCAGTCCATGATGAAGACCGAGGGCCCCTCCTACGGGGCGCTGCCGCCCGCCTACGGCCCGCCGGCCCACCTGCCCTACCACCCGCACGTCTACCCGCCCAACCCGCCGCCGCCGCCTGTGCCCCCGCCCCCCGCCTCCTTCCCGCCGCCCGCCATCCCTCCCCCGACTCCTGGCTACCCCCCGCCCCCGCCCACCTACAACCCCAACTTCCCGCCCCCGCCCCCTCGCCTGCCCCCCACCCACGCGGTCCCGCCGCACCCGCCCCCGGGCCTGGGCCTGCCTCCGGCCAGCTACCCGCCTCCGGCGGTGCCCCCGGGGGGACAGCCCCCTGTGCCCCCGCCCATCCCACCACCTGGCATGCCTCCCGTGGGGGGGCTGGGGCGGGCAGCCTGGATGAGATAACCTTTGACCCCTTTCTTTTCCTTTGTTGTTTTTTTAAGAAAAGTTTTTCTAATCGACTTGAAAAGTAGTTAAAGTGGGTAAGCAGCAGGGTACCTTGTATTACATCGACAGTTGGAGTATGAGAAGAAGTGGACGGGACCGGAGATGAAATTGGGGTGCCCCTGCGCACCTGAAGAGTGGGCGCAGCAGCCATCGGGGGCCCGGGCCGCCCGGCTGTGACCCCGCCATCTCTCCCAGCTCGGCAGTGTCCTCGGGCCCTGCGCTGGGTTACTTCCCACTGCTGAGAATGTTCACCAGCCATGCTGGCTCAACACACAGCTTCAGTGAGGAGTGCATTTCCTTCTAGAAACCAGTGCCTATTTTTCCTGGAAAGTCAGTTTTCAATAGTCCAGTTCCGTCTGAAGTCAAGCTTGTCATTGCTGTCATTCATGAAGTTCTCGCCCACGGCGCCCAGGCCAGATGAACCACTGTCTGATTTAGAGAGAACCCACCCCGTTTGTGTTTGAGGTACTCTGAAGGGGCTGCCTTGCTTGGATGGCTCTATTCTTTTTCCAGGGAGAAAGGGAGAAATGTTCTTGGAAGTAATGTATGTTTACATCAATTTGCAAATTCCTATACATAGAGATATATTTTTTAAGTGTGAATGTAACAACATACTGTGAATTCCATCTTGGTTACAAACAAGACTCCTTCAGTCAGTTACCCAAATAAAATCGGTTCTGCAATGGCCCCTTTCCTTTGTTACGGGCAGAAGGCGGGGCGCCTGGGGTTTGCAGCCCAGAAGCAGGCCGCCTTCCCGGGGGTTCTGGGGGTACGGGAGCAGGGCATGGAGGAATGCCCCCCAGGAGATGGCCCAGGGGGACCTTCCGGGGGCCGGCCTCCCACATCAGGCACCAGCTCGGGCTTTCTTGGGAGGAAGTCGTTGAATGTGATGGTGGTTTGGGCCTGTCTGTCTCCCTCCATAGACAGGTCCCTGGGTTTAGACTGGAAACCCTTTTCCCTGCTGGTCTGTGACTGAGACCCTGGAGCAGCGGGTGTCAGCCCCACTGTCTGCCCCGAGGGGCCCCATCGCCAGAGATAATGAGCACTGCATACGCACCGCAGAGGCTTGCAAGGAGCCTTTATTTATCTAGCGCAAAGTATACACTATCACAGTCTTCTCTGTTACTTTTACTAAAATAGTTCAAATCAATGTTTTTACCACACTATCAAAAAAGTTCTATTTCTTTTTCTCTCCCCAAATCAAAGTGGTTCAATAGAAGGTAGAAACGGGCACAGGAGTCCAGGGCTACCGGCACTGCCCGGAGCCGGGGAGGGGTCGGCCCGGGGCTCCAGCGTCCCACGGAAGACAGAGCGTGGCTGCCAGCCCGGGGACGGGAGCCAGGCACGCACCCGTTCCCAGAGAGCAGCACAAATAGTTCCCCCACGTTATGAAAAATATACACCTCTACCGCTCTGCAGTCATGCATTTCCTTTGTTTCTTTAAAAAAAAAATCAGTAGTATGCATGGTTTCCTCTCAAGTTTTCAAGAAAGAAAAAAAAAAAAAAAATGAAAGGTCACTTTTCTCTTTCAAACACTGATGTGTGGGTAATAACTTTTGGATTAAAATGTGCTCAGTGGATTCTGATTCCAGGATGGGCCTGGCCACCTGGGATGAGGCTGGAAGGGTGACATCCATCACAGTGGGGATGAAAGCCACAGCATAGGGGTCCCATGGGGCTCTGGCAGCAAAGAGTGTCTGAAACAAGGACCTTCACGAAAGGACACCAGGTTCAGTGACACCCCTACCCACGAGCTTCAGAGCTAAGGCTCCGGACCGGAGGAAGGGTGCCACGGTGGCCCTGCACACACTCCCTGCGTGGTGGCAGAGCTGGGACCCCCCTGAGCTAGCCGGGATCCCGGGGTCCTCCTCCCAGCCGAGGGTTCCTGCTGCAGCCAAGGCCCCAGGCCCAGCGCGGGCCAGGCGGAAGCGCTGCAGGCTTTTCAACAGCTTAGGTGAACGAGATGGTATCCCAGGTACAGCTTTGTCCTGGAAAGCCGTTCCCAGGCAGCGCTGGCTCTGGACACGGGCAGGGGGCAGGAAGGAGACCTCAGCACCGGCCGGAAACGCCTGCCCCGCCCCATCCCCTGGACGCCACCTCCCTCCACCCGGGAAAGGTCCCTTTGAGGCCATTCCCCAGGTCAGTTTGCAGGAGACCCGCAGGTACCAGGACGCCTGACTTATTGCTTATTTTCAGTGGTGGCCGAGCCAACCTGACCCAAACGTGACACACGGGTTCTCGGGAGTGGCTCCCACCCCGGAGACCCAGGAGGGGGGCCCTCTGCCCTCCAGCTCGCTGCCCACCTAGGTAGGAATCACCCAGCTCCAAGTGCACACCCCCGGAGACGGGGAGCTCACCACCTGGCCTGAGGACCAGCTCTTCCAGGGCGCCCGTAGCTTCCTGCAACGCTCAGGGCATCAGGACCATGCCTGATGCTGTCAGCAGCACCCACTCGGCACCCTGCGGACGCGGGCCTCTCCCCGGGGACTGTGCGCCCAAGGGTGCCGACGGCAGACAGGCAGTGGGGACAGCTCTGAGTCCCCGTGGGGGCAGACCCAGGGCAGCCTCGCCCATCCCTTTACCTGGTCCCCGCCGCTCACGTGAGCCTGGACGAGGCCGAGACAGCCTCTCGGACCGCTCGAGCTCTCGGTACCGCCGAGGTGCAGGGGTCAGCGGTGCTGGAGGAACTGGAAACCGAGGCCTCTGGGCCTTACTTCCCTCACATAAATTTTAACATTTACATGTCTCGCTTTACAGTTTTATACATGGTCATTTTTACACCGAAGGTCTCATTTGATCCCCAGAGCCCTGCAAGGAGGGCCTTAGGCTGCGCCCTCGACAGGAGAGGACACTGAAGCTCAGAGAGGGAGGCGGCCACCCATCGAGGCGGGGGCCAAGGCAGCGGGGCTCCCCTGCAGCCCCCCGCCCCCGCCAGCCGCCCCTCCAGCAGGAGGGTCCCCACTGGCCCCTGCGCTGTGCGTGAGCTGCTGGCCCTCATCCTCTGAGTCCTTTTTTCCCCACCAGGGGCCCAGAGATGCTGAGTGACTTGCTGAAGGTCACACAGGAAAATGAAAGCCAGAGCCCGGGGGGGGACTCCTCCCAAGGAGGGCAGAACCCCTTCACCTGCGGCCACACAGCTCTGGGCACAGTCACCCAGGAAGGGGGCTGGGCTCGGGGGGACCATTCCTGAGCAGAGGCCCAGCCACGCCGTGGCCCGCTGCCACCCATGCAGAGGGAGGCCCGGCCCAGAGGCTCCACGCGGCCCGTCGTGTGGAGCACAGACCAGGAAGTGCCTTGGGCCCCTGGGCACGAGGGACCCAGAAAGATGGGGCACCAGCTGGCACAGGCGAGGGGACACGGCAGAGGGTGTGTGGCCAAGGGTGGGGGTGTGGAATCTAAAAACAAGCAGCGGCTGGCAGCAGGGAGGCACCGGGCCTGAGGGCCAGAGGAGGGGCCACAGTGGAGCCCCCGTCATCCAAGAGTTGGGGCACCCTGCTCGGGGAACTGGCGTTCAGAAGTGGAGCCCCGCGGGGCGGTCCGGCAGCCAGCGACCACTGTCCTGGGCAGGCGGCAGCCCGGGGGGCCCCTTCGCCAGGGCTGGGCATCTCCGAGCACCCCTCAGCCTCTCGCCCACCGCCACCGGGCCCTGGGTCAGGAAGGAAGCTGTCCAGGCCGCTCTGCTGGGGAGCTGACTCCCTGGTGTGCTGGTGTCTGAGAGGCAGGAGGGGGCCGTGCCCCCTGCAGCCAGGAGGCAACAGGCAGCGTCCTATGTACAGTCCACCAGGGAGAAAGGAGCCGGCGGCTCGGCACAAGGGCCAAGTCCACGTCCGCAGGGGAGCGTCCCTACAAAGGCCCTTTGAACTGGTTCCCAGAGAGGTGCTGCCGGATGGAGGGCTTGGAGCTGGCGGCATCTCCCAGTTTCCTCCAGACCACCTGTGGGGGGGGGGGGGGCGCTGTGAGGGGAAGGCCCACCCCGAGCCGCCCCTGGGGGCCTGTGGGCACAGACTGCCCACTCGCTCAAGATCGCCTGCGTCCCCCCAGAGCCCTGGGGCCAGGAGGGGGCACGGAGGAGACCCTCAGACCCGGTCTGTGCACGCCCACCCTCACCACCACACTCCCCACCCCGGCACAGATCACATCGGTGCGGACCTGGCCTCACGGTAGTCCAGTGGGGTTTACAGACCCGGGGGGGTGGGGGGGTGGGCAGAGGAGGGGGGCTCAGGACACACTACCCCAAGGGGGCCTGGGCGCAGCCCCTGTGATCCCCCTTCCCTGCTGGCTCCCTCGAGGTCCACAGGGACAGCACGCATGGACCAGGCGGAGAGGAGGAGAACGCTCTGCCTCCCCGAAGCCCCAGGGGGGCGCAGCTTCTCAAAGCCACGGCAGCCCCGGGCAGAGAGGGCCCCATGGGCACCCACAGTGTGAGCACCACCTGTGCGCTGGCAGCCGGACTGACACCAGGGGACAGGGGTCAGGGGTCAAGGGTCAGGACACGCGGGGCAAACCAGACCAGGATCAGGGACTGGGTTCTCAGGGAGGGGAAGCGGGTCAGAACAAAGGTGGGGCAGGGAAGGAGGGAGGGGAGGAAGGGGAAGGGAAGGAGGGAGGGGAGGAGGGAGGGGAGGGGAGGAGGGGGAAGGGAAGGAGGGAGGGGAGGAGGGGGAAGGGAAGGAGGGAGGGGAGGAGGGGGAAGGGAAGGAGGGAGGGGAGGAGGGGGAAGGGAAGGAGGGAGGGGAGGAGGAGGAGGGGAACAGAGACTGCTGGGAGATCCTGGAGCCCCCGAGCCCACCCCCAGGCCCTCGCAGCTCACGTTGCACATCTCACGGACGATGGCCTTCTCCTTCTCACTCAGGTCCTCCTCACAGCTGTCCTGCAGCGGCCGGTCGAGGTTTTCATGCACCTCCAGGACCTGAAGGGGGCGAGCCCCGGGTCACCAGGCAGGCCCTGAGCAATGCCCACCGCCCCCCTCCCTGACCTCCACCAGGCCTCAGCGCCCCCAGCTGCCGCCCAGCACCCCCAAACCCCTCCCCCACACTGTCCCAGGCAGTCATGCCCCCCCACCCCCCCACCCCACCCCCTTCCTGCCCTGCTGCTCAGCGGCCCTGAGGCCCAGAGAGGGCAAATGTGGGGTCCAGGGTCACAGAGTCCGGAAGAGCAGCAGGGACCAGGGTGGGGGTCCCCCAAAGCAGCGGGAGCCAGCAGGGCCTAGCCCTCACCTTCATTGCGTGCACCACGGCCTCGGGCTTCTGCCCTGTGGAGCTGTAGCCGCCGGATGGGGGCGAGGGCAGCTCGGGAGCCGGGCAGGCTGGGCCCTGTGGGAATAGACTGTGTCTGAGCTCGGAGCTTGCCCTGGCTGGCTCCTGGGCCATGGGGCCATGGGGCCACCAGCGGCTGGCAGAGGGCCTTGCATCTGGGCTAGGGCCCAAGTGGGAGGAAACGGGGGCTGAGGTGATGGGGGGAGAGGAGGCTGGGAAAGAAGACTGGGCCGGGGCAGAGAAGAAGCATCAAGAAACCTTCCCCCTGCCCAAGAAACCTCCCAAATCCCATCAGTCAGTCAGTTCAGTCGCTCAGTCGTGTCCGACTCTTTGCGACCCCATGGACTGCAGCATGCCAGGCCTCCCTGTCCATCACCAACTCCCAGAGTTTACTCAAACTCATGTCCATGGAGTTGGTGATGCCATCCAACCATCTCATCCTTTGCGTCCCCTTCCCATAGGCCCCTGTAAACAGCCCACGGGGCAGGTCTATTGTTCTGTTTGGCAGGTCACCTAGGAAGGTGCGGAAGGGCTTGGGCTCCAGCCCCAGGCAGCCTGACTCCTAAGGCCCCTCTCCCTCCCCCATTTCCATCCTCTAGGGCCATCATGGGGCTTCCAGCCCTGACACTCCCAGCCCTGTCCGAGAATGGCCACCACATTCTGCAAACACTCTAACTGGCAACTAGGAGCCAGGTTCCCACAACAGCCGGGGAAGCCAGGAGATGAGGCTGGGAGAGGAAAGGATCCAGCCTCCGGTCCCCTGCCTGCCCGTGTCAGAGGCCAAGCATCCGTCCAGCTTCTCCCGGGCAAGGGGTGCTGGCCTTGTGGCCGTGGGGCTGGAGGCAGGCCTTCAGGCTGGAGTTGGGACCCTAGGCCCCAGAGCAAGGTCAGGAAGGACTCAAGGCCACACAGAGGGAGCTCACACTCAGAGACAGCTGGAGCCCTGGGGCCAACAGGAGCCAGGAGGTCAGGAGACGCTGGGCCGGGCCCTGCGATAAAGCAGCAGGTGCTGGAAGCCAGAGAGAAAACACCGAGAATGCCCCAGGGAGTGCGTGAGGGGAGAGAAGACCCTAGAGTCCTTGGGCGTCCCTCGCGTCTCTGAGTCGTGGTTTTCTTCTCCATCAACCGCCCGATGACGCCTCTGGAGACCAGGCCAACTCAATGAGCTCAGAAGATGAGGCCATGGCCCCGGGATCCTCCCAGCCTGGCCGCGCTGTGCAGGGACCCTCAGGGTCTGGAACCTTCCACCACCAGCGGCCAACCTCGGCACTTGCCCTACCGGCCAGCATGGCCTGGACCTGCTCCCAGGGGAGCCTGCCAGGCTTGTCCTGCTCCTGGTTCCATGCAGAGGCCAAGACCCCACAGCCCTGGGGTCTGGGAAAGCTGGGCATGAGCATGGTTCTCAAGGGAGGCCCGACCCACTCTGGATCTCGGTCTCTGTCTCAGCCAGGGCCCCTGTGTGTCCCAAGGCGTGTACAGAGCCCTGGGACCCTGTTCCCTAACTCTGGCCCGGGCTGCCTGGTCTCTGGTGTCATACGGGGGAACCAAACAGGGTCCTGGGGGGTAGTGGGGGCAGGGACTGGAGGGGGTGTGGGCCACACCCAGGTGGGCACCTGGACAGAAGGCTGCCTTCCTCGCACCGGCCAGCAGGGGGCGACGGTCACACACGTACCGCCCCGGAAGGCGCCTGGCCCTTGGCTCTGGGCTCAGGTCTCGTCTGCACCTGGGGCTCCCTGCTCCGCAAGGGGACATGTTCCTAGAACAAAGGCCAGGAGTGGCTGGGGGAGGCTGTGCAATCCAGCCCTTTCCTGGGCCTCCTCGCTGGGCCGATAGCAGGTGCTAATGGGGCTTCCCTGGTGGCTCAGATGGTAAAACATCTGCCTGCAATGTGAGAGACCCAGCTTCAATCCCTGGGTCGGGAAGATCCCCTGGAGAAGGAAATGGCAACTCACTCCAGTACTCTTGCCTGGAAAATTCCATGAACAGAGGAGCCTGGTAAGCTATAGTCCATGGGGTCGCAAAGAGTCGGACACGAGAGAGCGACTTCACTCACTCAATGAGTGCGCAGAGGAGCCTGTGAGTGAAGCCACCGCCAGACACTGGTCAGGACTGTAAACTTGAGAGCATTTCCCAAACCAGCTCACCCTGGCAGACTCCCTCAGTCACAGCCTGGAAGGCCCAAGGATGCCTCCCCAGCTCCCCAAGTGCCCACTCAGAGCAGGGCAGCCTACCAAGGGCTGACTGCAACCCTCTGTGTGGAAGCTGTCTTTTCTATGCACCCATTTTACAGATGAGGAGGGGAAGGCTGCAAGACTTGCCTGAGGCCAAACAGCTAGTACACCACGGGGCCCGAGCCTCCAGCCCGGGGCTGTGGGACGCCAGGACCAGCGTCCAAAGTGGGGAGACGAGTGTACACCCCAGAGAACTGAACACAGACGTCCACACAAGTGCCCCGTCTGGGGGTGTTCAGAGATGCACAATCACAGGAGGCAAAAGTGGAACAGAGGCATGCACAGCGACTGACGAACGGATGAACAAAACGAGGGTCCTCACATGGTGGGGTGCTGCTTGATAAGGAAAAGGCATGAAGCTCTGACACCTGCTACAGTGTGGCTGCACCCTAGAAACGGTGCTCGGAAGCCAGGGACAAAGAGTGACACGTGTTATGCTTCCATTTATATGAAATATCCAGAAAAGGCAAACGGAGAGGCAGAAAGCAGATTAGTGATTGTCAGGGGCTGGCGGGGGTGGGGGGTGGGGTGGGGGTGTGGGGAGGGATTGCTAATGAGCACGGGCTTGCTTTGTGGGATAAGGGAGACATTTTGCTGCGATGATTGCATGGATCTGTGAAGATACTAAAATCCACTGAAATGAACACTTAAAATAGCCTCACAGAAGGCGTGCCCACACCCAGGTACGGAGAGACAACGCCTCTGGCAGCATCAGAGGGCAGAGGGTCCTCCCCATAAAAGCCTCCTCTCCCGGTGCATCCGTAGGCTGGACATGGGGCTCAGCGCCCAGCCGCTCCAGAGAGGCTCCATGCCCCCTAAACAGCCCGAGAGGCCTGGACCACGACCCTCCACCCAAGCTAGGGCCCCTCTGCGGCGGCCTCCCACGAGATACCCCAACCCTCCCCCTCCGCCCCAGGAACCTGCCCCCCAGCCTCAGTGGAGCTTCGGTCGGGCTGGCCCCCGGCCCCCAGGCCCAATTTGGCCTGGGTGCTGGCATGGACTAGCCACGTGACCCTGGCAGTCCACCCCACCTCACCTCGGTGGGCCTCAGCTTCCTTCCCTCTGAAGTGGGGTAACAACCCCTGGCTACACAGGGCGGCCCAAGGGAGGCCCATGGAACCCCTCTTAACGCCTCCTCCAGGAAGCCTTCCAGAAGCCTCCGTCCCCTTGACAGCCCAAGCAGCACTGTCAAGGCCTCAGGGGCTCAGCCCTGAGGAGCAGAGGAGCGAGCTTCCTCTGCTCACATCTCACAGGCCTGGCACATCACGGGAGCCAGCAGGGTTTGCACCGCACTTTCCAGCTTGCAGCCTGCCGAGGCTTCAGCGCACAGTACCATCAGCGGTGAGGATTCCCACAGCCCAGGGAGAGGATATGCAGGGCTGGGGAGCTGCCCCCTGTGGGGGCGATGCTGGGCTTTTCAGAGCCCTTCATCAGGAAGCAATTGGAGCCTCATTGAGCCACGGGGCTCCTGGGTAAATATTTGGATTATCTGTCGTCAGCGGGCTTTGCCACCTCCGCATCGTCAGCAGCTACATTCCTGGAGAAGGTGCGAGGCCTCGGAGAGAAACTGCAGAGGGTTCTGCCGGCAGCCAGCAGCGGTGCCAGCCCGCTCCCGCCAGCTCGGAGTCCCAGGAGGCGCCCCGGGCTCGCCCTCACTGGCCGGTGTGGAGGCGGGCAGCAAGGCCGGGACCCTGGGCGAGAGGTGGGCCCACTGTGACCTCAGGCCGGCTCGGTTTCCTATCTGTTCCAGGGGGACAGTGAGGTCCCCACCCTGTGATGGGGTTTCTGGGCGTGGGGAGAACCCGGCACGGCCCTCCAAGTAACAGATGCTCAATAAACATCCCACGGCTCACTCAGACGCGTGCTTCTGGGGGAGGTGGTTTTGCACATTCACCGATTTGTGCAGTCACTCAACAGAACACTTTCATCACCTCCTCCCCGCTCCCCCCAGCCCCTGGCAACCACTCACGCACTCTCTGCCTCTATAGATCGCTGCCTTCTGCACACGCAGTCACCGGGGACGACGGCGCGCTCACCCACAGGGAGCGGTCCTGAGCTGACCACGCTCGTCCCGGGGAGCGGGCCCCCTGCTGCCCTCCCAGGGCAGGTCAGGGCCCAGGCGAGAACCCAGGACAACCGTGTGGGCCACTGGCAAGAACTGAGGCACATGAGCATACACCTGAGCTCAAGCCAGGGTAGCGACCCCCGCACAGACTCGGGCCAGCCCCAGCCCAGCCAGGCAGCCTCCCCCGGCTGCGTCCGAGGAGGGACACAGGCCCACGAGAGACACAGACGGTGGCCGGGCCTCGTGGCCGCTACACCAGCCTGCGATGCCAGGGACGGCATCTCAAGCCGGGCCTCCACCTCCCGCCAGCACACTGGGCCCTTACAAGGCTCCAAGAGTCACAGGTGGAGGGCAAGGGTCAGGAGCCCAAGCCCTGCCCCAGAAGACCCACACCCAGCTCAGCTGTGACCGCCAACGTGGCCCTGGGCAGGTCACGAGCTCGGTCTGAGCCTCATCCCTCCAATTCCCTGGGGGGTGCAGGGTCCTCCTAGGCATGGTGGGGCCCTTGGGGGAGGGGCACTTACGTTCTGCAGGGAGTCCTGGTAGGAGGGCGGCAGGCTGGAGAGCTGTGACTCCGAGTGGTACGGGGAGAAGCCTTTCCGCAGCGTCCTGAACTCCCCGGGGCCTGCCTGCTGCGAGAGAGAGAGAGAGAGAGAGAGAGAGAGAGAGAGAGAGAGAGAGAGAAAGCGGGTGGGATTGGATGTGGGGTGGGGGCTGGGCCAGGGAGGCCAAGAACCGCTGGCCTCTTTGCTGGACCAGACGCCCCCACCCAGTCCTTGGCTCAGCAGGGCATCCTCCTCGGGGCACCTGCCGGGCGACCCCGCCTGTGCCCTCTCCCTTCCCCGCCCCCTCTTCATCCATCCCCACCGCCACAGCCATCGGAAGCCCTGGACATCCCTCCCTCTCCCCACTCGAGGGTCAGAGCCACGAGGCCAGGGGCTTTGATTAGCTCCCCGCTGCATGCTTTATAAGCATCTGTTGGTGGCCGAATAAACAGGTGAGTGAGTCAGTGGCTCCCCCCACCCCTCTCCACTCTTGCCCCTCTGCGCCAGCATCCTGCCTTTGGGGTCCCCGCCAGGCCTGGGGAACAGCCTCTCCAGCCCTGGGGCTCAGGTCCTGGAGGGGGGAAGCCCACCCACCACCATGAGGCTGGGGGCTGCCCATGGGGTGAGCCTGCACGGCGCTCTGACACGTGCCCACGAGCCTCCACCATCAGACAGGGAACTCCCAAACATGAGCCCGGGGCCTCGCCCTCTGTCCACAGGAACCAGTGCCGCTGGGCTCATGACTAAAGCCCAAGGCATGCTTAGAAGGAGTGGGCAAGGGAGAAGAGAATGAATGAATGAATGAATGAACAAGCACAGATTTGGCCTTAAGTGGTTCGCTTGAGCAAAGCAACACACAGCACCCCCTACAGAAGCTGGGGCTGGACCCAGACAGGGGGAGGACCCAGGGGTCACACTCGATCCAGCACAGCCCCCAGTCCGGCCGAACAGAAGCCTTGGTCTGCGGACCCTCTGAGTCCCTTCGACCCTGGGATGGCGTTTCTGACCCCAGCACACTCTTCTACTTCAAAGGAACTTCGGGAACACTGCTGGGCAGATAAAATTCAGCGGAACGTCCCATAAATCAGCAGGCTGTTGAGTTGCCCAAACAAACCCTTCAAGAGGAGGAGGCCAGGGCTGGGGTGAGAAATACAGGCAGCAGCCTCACTGGGGCAGGCGGGGGGCGGGGATGGGGGGACCTCCTTCTCATCAGCACCCCTGCCCCCCGCCTCACCCAGAGGCGTCTGCACACACCCTGCCGCCCTCTCGCCAGCCACTGGATCCAGGTCCCCGTTTCCCATGGGACCTTCAGCCTCATCGACTCCCTAGGTTCTGCTCTCCTGCCCCCCGTCACGCCCAGGGCTGACCCCCCAGGCCTCACCGTCTCTAGTGCCTTGTGTCTGCAGGCCAGGAGTGGAGGCGGCCAGGGGAACAGGGGACAGGCGGCCGCTCCTGATTAACACCCCCAACCCCTATTCCCAGCTCCCGGCAGCCGGAGCAGACACCAGCCACCTAGCTAAGCACGGTTCCCATAGCCTGGGGGGCGGCCAGAGTGGGGAGAAGCGGGCAGGGTCTCACTGGGGGACCTCGGGCACAGCCCTCTGTCTGGAACTGGGACAGTCACGCCCCATCACTGCCTGTCTAGGTCAACCTGCGGCATCAGCGCCCCAGGCACAGAGACCCTCCCTGGCCCGGCCAGGGGTCTGAGTGGAGAAGCCTCTACCAACAGCCCCCAAAAGAGAGAGGCCCTGCGTCTGCCCCCACCATGGGGGTTTCTCACCCCCAGGGCACCCTTGCCTTCCTGTGGGGCTGGGGGGGTCTCACCCGCAGCTCCACTTAAAAGCAAACTTCCCAAACAGAATTATTTTTTGGCCAGATCTCCATGACAGCTGCAAAATCACCTCCAACTGAGAGTGTGTTCTAAACCCAACCCACGGAATGTCCACTCCTGGGGCCACCGGCGTCTCACCGGGCCCCGGAGCCATTCTACAGTCACTCCCCCGCCTGCCTGGTGAGAGAAAGCCAAGGGGCCAGGCGTAAGGCCCAGCTGGCCCGACACACACACACGTGTGGATGTGGATGTGGCCCCAGGGCTGGGCTCTGGGCCCCGGTGCTCCCACGGGCCCCAGGGACCAGGAGGCAGACGTCTCCCTGTCCCCGCCCACACGCGGTCCAGATGCTGCCCTGGGCTGTGGCTCCCCTCGTCCACAGCATCTCTGATCCTGGACCCAACGGGATCACAAGCAGCCCACGTGCTGCTTCTGAAAACACTGGTTTGTACGTCTCCTCCCTCCCCCAGATGATTCCCTGGGGAGGAGGTGTATTTGTGTGTGCAAGGGGGCGGGGAGATTTTAATTAGCAGCGGGCAATTCCCACCCCTGCCTTCGGTGATGGGTGTTGTGCATCAATATTTGCGAGCCCACAGCGCTCGAGAAGCAAGCCACAAAGCTGGCGGGGAGAATGCACCAGCTCTCACGAGGGGCAACGTGCCTAATGACGCATCGAAATGAAGAAACATAATTGCACTTAAATCCAAATTAAAAATCCTGCTATGTGCCCACCAGTGCCCTGGAAGATGAAATCCCTGAGGGTTTCACCGCTGATGGGGAGCAGTCTTCTAGGGTGACTGGGCAGACAAGGGACGGGGCTCATTGCCGCTCCCCAGGAGAGGACCGCCCTGCCCCCCCAGGCTCCCAAATGGGGTCCCTCAGGATGTGGAGGGGTGGGTCGGGGACACAGAACAGGAGCTGGAGAGTTGCCTGAATCCTTAAAAGAGAAGGCAACGATCCCAGTGCTGAAATGCCCTTCCACTCGGTCCCGCACCCGCCAAGGGCAGCGCGAGGGTTCTGGATGGGGTTTAGAGGCCAGGCCAGGTGGGGGTGGCCCAGGAGGCTGCAGAGGCCTCTGTCTGGGGCCCTCAGCTCAGAGCTGGCTGCGGCGCGCGGCGTGAATTCAGGCCGCCCAGCCTCTCCAGGCCTCTGTGGAGCTGCAAGGAGGTTCCAGCAGCGGGAACGGCCATCATCTCCTTCCCAGGGACTCCTCCTTGCAAAGCTGGGGGGGCGGCACCCCCGGGATCCTCCTGGGGAGGACCATCAGGGGAGGTGCTGAAGACAAACAGAACTCAGAGTAAAGGGGGCCAGGCGCCCACCCCTCCGCCCCTCCTGGCTCAAAGGCAGCTGCTCGCCCTGCCCTCCTCCCAAAGGGCTGGAGGCCCCTCGGGTGGGCCGCACGCTACCCCCAGATCTGGTCACTAAGCACCTACTGTGTGCGCACCTGAGCAGAGGGCAGCACCTGATAGGTGAGGCGACGCCTGCGGCTCTGGGGATGGAAGGTGAGAACTCACACAGGGGTGCCCGGGGTCCCCACCAGGCAGCCTGCCCACCGGTGACCACTCAGGTCCAGGGCCCCCAGGCTGATCTGCATGCAGTGATCAGGGGCAGGACCCCCTCAGGGGGAACCATCCCTCGGGCTGCCGGCCTTCGTGGGGCAGGGAGGTGTCGGCGTCTCCATCATAGGAACAAGGCCCTGATCGCAGATGACACCAGTCCTGCTTTCCAGAATGGTAACCCAGGGCGGTATGCCTGCCTCCCAGGGGCGGTAGGGCTCTACTGCTCGGTGGGGCTGGGAGCCTATCGCTGGGCGCCGGTGGGCTCTTCTGACCACCAGGCACCCCTGGAGACCTCGCCCGAGGACCCGGGCCAGCCAGGAGCCAGCACTCACGCCTGGGCCTTGGCCAGCCAGCCCCTCGCCCCACCAGGCGCTGCGGGTTCTCCTGCAAAGTGTGGATCACGACCTGTCCCCCTGCTCCCCCCCAGCCCCGACCTCGCATGCTGGGCAGATCGGGCAGATGGGATGAGAGGTGGGTGAGGGGGGCCTGGGCCGAGTGTCACAGCAGGCTGCTGCATCCTAACTCTTGGCTGTTGTTTTGTAAAGCTGCCAGCTCAGAGAGGAGGCGAAACCTAAGGTGAATCCAAATGCCAGACCCTGGGTGGTGGTCAGCTCCCCGGGGAAAGGACAGGAAGGCCATCACACAGCACTGCAAGCCGCCCCCACCCCACACGCCACTGCACTCGAGCCCCAGTAGGGGCTACCTGAAGCCAGCGTCGGGGACGGCCGTAGGGGCGGGGCAGCTGGAAGGGAAAAGAGCACGTGTCAGCCCGCAAACGCCTCCCACCACCCTCACCTCTGCCCTCCCCACCCCCCCCCCCCCGCCCCAGACTCCCACTGCCCCAAAGCCGCCAGGGCCTCGGCTGGGCTGGAGTGGGAGGGTGTCCCAGGGCCCAGGTGGGGTCCCCAAGGTGCCTCATCAGAGTCCCACGTTTTCAGAAACTCTGGATTCCACGAGGTCGTGACGTAGCACATGGCCAGCCCCTGACTCCCCGAGGCTGACACCAGAACCCAGAACACAGCTGCCCTCCTGACAGGCACCCTGAGACCCCAGCCAGCCCCGGGGAGGCCGGGGATCTGCCTCTGCTGTGTCCTCAGGGTGAAGGTCCCTCACAGGAACATACAGGTCCTGCCAGTCAGATTTACTTCCGTTTCTCCCCCTGGTATTTTATAAGAACTCATCTGCAGGCCATTGAACAAAGGGCTGCAGGGTGACCCAGGCCCAGAGGGTTTTTCTGATCGGTGCTCAGATGAAGCATGTGGCGTCCTCGTGTGGTTAACGAATGGAGAGTATTTCTCATCCGCGGCTGGCACTGCCCCCTACTCCCCACGCAGCTTTGGCGCTCAACCTGGGATATGAGGACTGCCCAGGACCGTCCGGCCTGTGACCAATGGATACCACACAGACCGGGCCTCAGCCACAATGACCACTGTCTGCTCCTGTGTCCCCTGGCACGATGAGGTGACTGAGGGGCAGGCCATGGGACCTCCATGGGGGGAAGACGAGGGCTTTGGAGGGCACGTGCATGGGTGCATGTTTAGTCGCTCAGCTGTGTCTGACTCTTTGCGACCCTATGGACTGCAGCCCGCCAGGCTCCTCTGTCCATGGGATTCTCCAGGCAAGAATACTGGAGTAGGTTGCCATTTTCTCCTCCAGGGGATCTTCTCCACCTAGGGATGTCTCCTGCACTGCAGATGGATTCTTTACCACTGAGCCCCCTGGAAGCCCTTGGAGGGCACTGCTGCTGCAGCTAAGTCACTGCAGTCGTGTCTGACTCTGTGCGACCCCATAGACGGCAGTCCACCAGGCTCCCCTATCCCTGGGATTCTCCAGGCAAGAACACTGGAGTGGGCTGCCATTTCTTGGAAGGCACAGACGTTGCTAAATCCCAATCCCATCACAGCTGTCGGATCTGAGCAGCTTCCCAGCCTCCTGGTCTCTTGCATGTCAAATGGGGTCCAGAAGACACTCAGCTGCTGGGTGACCCCCAGGCGAGGTCACAGTCGCTGACCCACGACCCCTACCACCAGCCAGGCCTGGCCCTTTAGGCCCTTCCATGATTCGCCCTTTAGTCCTGGGCAGACACCCTTAGTGTCCTCATCTCATACATGGGGAAACGGAAGCACAGAGGTTAAACCACTGGCCCAGTGCCACCCCGCCAGTAAGTGGCACTTTAGGGATTTGAACCAGGCCCTCTGGCTCTAAACCCTGGGGTTGCCCTCTAGCCAGGCTGACCTGGCCGGCAACTGGCTCGCAATGGACACTGGTTGAGACTCAGGTACAGAGGTGAATTCCTAGTCTCTCTTCCTGCCCACGTTGCTAGATGGACCATCCATCAGATGGTGGAAAGAGGGGGTGTTCTCCCTGGCTGAGAAAGAAGGTGGACTGGGTCAAAGATTCTGCTAAGGATACCCATTTAAGCCCTCCGGAGACCATGTCACCCCTGACAGAGGGGACAGGGAAGTGATGGCCAACCATAGACACCAAACAAGGGGAGAGGGGGTGGTCCAGAGCCTGTCAACAGAGCGGCACAGAGGATGCTGGCGAGCAGGCACGCCGTGAGGCCAGCACCTGCAGAGGGCTTGGGCGAAGGAACCACCACCAAGAACAAGCCCCGTCCCCAGGGAGGCCGGAAACAGGAAGGAGGCGTCAGCCATGGACTGAGACAGCAGAGGCCCCTTTCTCAGTCCCAAGGCCTGGATGGTTCAAAACTCAAAGTACAAAAAGGAGCAAGCAGTTCATCAGGGATCAAGCCCGGCTGAGTGGGCGCGGTCTGCCAGACCCTGGAAAATCCCAGGCTCCCAAGACCAGGAAAAGGAGGGAAGGGCAGATACTTGCCCAGGGCGCCCCAGGTTCCGACCAGCGCTGCAGTGGGCACCCCGCCATCCCTGGGTTACAGGAGAAGAAACCGAGGCACTGGGACATAAGACACCCCACTTAAAGTCACACACACAGAGGGTGACAGCTGGAGCAGGCATCGTCTGAACGCAGTCCTCCGGGGCCCAAACCCACTTTCTCATACCATCAGGCCGACAGCCCCACAGCGGCAGGTTGAACTGTCTCAATCAAATTTATACATGGCCCTGTTGACCCCCACGCCCCCAGAATTATGAGACAATACATTTAATACATTTCAGTTGCTTAAGCCCCTTCTCCACCCTCCCACCTCTACCAAGTGTATGGCTCTTTTCCCGGGCAGCCCCAGCAAACCAACTCAATCACCCATCCCGGGAATCCTCCTCCACCCAGGCCTCAGTTTCTCCATCCTGGCTCGGTGTAAATTCTGGGGTCGCTTCCAACCTGAGTGTTCAGCGATTCCGTGCGGCGTGGCAGGACAGGATGAGCGGGCCCTAGGGCCAGGAGGCGCGGGCAGCTGGAGCCAGTCCCAAGTCTCCAGCCTGGACCACTGCCTCTGCGCCCCCAGAGGGCCACCCACTCCTGCCCAACCAGCTTCTTGCTCTTTTGTGAAGCTGGCTTCTGGGCGCCTTGGCTGATCAGCCCTGCAGGGAAGTGAACGGAGGGAACCACGGAGCAGCGTCAATGACAGCCGCCCCCAGCCCAGCCCTGCCAGGCACAGAATCCACAGGGAAAATCATACCATGGACCAGGCTCCAGATGAATCATCGCAGGGGGAGCAGCTGCACTGATGAAATTTTAAAGCCGACACGAGAAAGAAAATAGGAACTGCAATACACTAATTTAGCCTGTGGACACTCTGGAGCATTTTTAATTAAAGCTATTCTGGAGCTAAATAGAGGCAGTGGGGGGATGGGGGAGGGGGTGGGAAATGGGAAAGGGAACCCGTGGAGGCCCTCTGCCCTTCCCCTCAAACCCCAAAGCCACATCATCTGAAGATAGTTAAAAGAATAATGTTGCTCTCTGCTGCTTTTTGCCAAAAGGCAGATTTTTCTGCTTTGCACAGGGCTGGAGGTTCCTGGGCAATTTTTATTTCACTGACAAGACTTGGGTGCCAGAATCATAAAATCTCACAAGCCAGAGCCCATGAGGCTGTGGCCAGATGTCCACCCATGGCAGCAGTCTCCTTCCTAAACCTGGTCATCCATCCTCCCACCCATCCACCCTTGATTACCTCCAAAGATGATACACTCACTACGTTATGAAGCAGCTCTCCGTGGGTTAAGCGGATCTTCCTTACTCTGGGCAAGAACCAGTCTCCCCTCTGACCCAGAAGACTGGGTGGGGTACAGGCAGGGGTCCCCAGATGCATCCACCAAGTCCAGCCAGGAACTGAGGATGTGACCACTGAGATCCTGCAGCCCAGTCCGTGAGAGGCTGACACTCCAGCACAGGTAGGGGCTGAACTCCCCAAGGGAGGATCCCAACACCCCATCCGAAAGAGCAGCCCGCGGTGCAAAGAGAGCTCAGAGCAAGTGCTCACTGGCCAGTCTCTGAGTTCCCAGCACTTCTCCTGCACTAGCAAGAAGCTGAGCAAAAAGATGCTCTTATTCCCTAAAGCCGAATCTGATTGCCTGCAGCCAGCAGGCCTGGGGCCAGGCTAGAGGCCACCCCACATCTGAGGGATGGAAATCTGTGTCGGGAGAGCCTGGCCCGAGTGTGGGCACAAGCTGGGGACAGAAGCCCCCTGCTGCTGCCTCCAGGGCAAGGCCCTCAGGAAGCAGGTCAGAGCAGGCTTGGGGAGGGGAGGGCCCAGACAGAGACACCCGCATACCCCGATGCTCCAGACACAGGGCCCCTGTCAACCTCCACCTCTGCCCATGTGGGCAGGGGGCAAGTGGACAGACACAGACATGGTAGGGTGCTCCTTGTGAGACCAGGGGGTACCCACAGGGAGGAGGAAGAGGAAGGGCCACCAGTCTGGGGCCTGAGCACGTGTAGGTTTTGAACAAGTCCCCGGGGGCTCAATGGTAAAGAATCTGCCTGCAGTGCAGGAGACGCGGGTTCAATCCCTGGGTCGGGTAAATCCCCTGGAGAAGGAAATGGCAACCCGCTCCAGTATTCTTGCCTGGAGAATCCCATGGACAGAGGAGCCTGGCGGGCTACAGTCCATGGGGTCACGAAGGAGTCAGACATGACTGAGCGACTAAACACAAGGCCAAGTCCACCACGTGGGAGTGGGTGCGTGTTCTCGATGGGACGGCGTGGCCTAGGAGAGCAGGGGCCACAGGGACACATCCACCCTGGTCCTCAGAAACAGGACCACGAGCCACGGCAGGGCTGGCCCATGGAACAACACTGCAAACAGCATCCGGAATTTGGGGTCCACGCTCTCAACCTGCTTCTCCCCAGAAACAGTGCGATTCTCCCCTACTTGCTGGATAGGAACCAGCTCCAGAGCCAAGGCCCCCAAGTTCTGATGCTGCCCACCCCCATCACCTCTGCCTACAGTTCCCGCAGCCCCCCACCACACACCCTCCTTCGCCCCCAGGACCAGCCCCCGGGGAGTGTTTGGGTGTAGGGAGCCCCAGCTCACAGCCAGGCGAGCCCCCACCCCTCCCTGCCCTCACCAGCCCCAAGGAGCCTGCACACGTGGGGCCAGGCACCCGACACCCGACACCCGAAAACGGGCCTTGCAATTCGATGCCTGACCGCGCACCTAACACAGAGGCCACGAAGGAACAAGGCCAGGGTGCGTGGACCACGTACTCCGCGGAGTCCTGCACCTTCTAGCCGCCCATGCAAGGGCGAGAGGTGGGACAGCAGCCGTGGGGCTGCCCTCGGGGCGGCAGCACGCCCACCGGTCGCTTAGCAACGGGGCCCCGGCCGCCGAGCCCTCCCTGGGGTCGATTCCCAGAAACACGCTCTGGGATCCAGGCCGGCTGCTTAGGAGCCAGCAGGCGTGGTTGGGGAGACGCGGGTGCTGAGATGGAGTCAGGGCTGAGGACAAGCGGGGAGAGAGGCTGGAGGGTCCACCCAGCCAGCTGCCCATCCCGCCACCGGGCGCCCCGATTAACCAAGCTGACCGTAGGCGCCCAGCAGCACCCCGTCCGCAGCGGGGAGGGCCCCTTGTCCTCGACTGGGTAGCCAGGTCCGCTCCAGGCTCCAGCCGCCTGCAGCCTCCCAGCTCCATCTCCTCCCTGCACCAACCTCGTCACCCATCCCTGACCCGTCGTCCCCGTGCTGGGGACAGGCCAGGGTCAGGCCTGGCCTCGGCCCTCTGTGGCCCCAGGCCAGGCAGCAGGGCAGAGGGCAGATCCCAGCCCATAAAGAATCCGGCCCGGCAAGCCCAGGGAAGTTTCCCTATGGGTCTGAGCGCGGGCGAGCCTGTCTGCCTATCAGGCGTTGGATGCACCCAGCAGAGGGGCAAAGCAGCCCACTTCTTCAGCAAGTGTGGGTTCCACAGCATCTCCGGGCCCCCGAGGAGCTCGCAGGACACCGGGGGGACAGACAGGGGATGGCCGTGACGGAGGGATGCCCGGAGGCTGTGGGGTCCCTGAGCAGGTGTCCCTGGAGGTGACTCTGGGCGGGAGTGGAGGGCAGGTGGGATGTTGCGGGCACGAAGCAGGAAGGAACCCACAGAGGCCACCTGGGGCTGGGAAGCCAGGCCCTGGAGCGGAGGGCGGTGCCAGGGCCCGCCCCGGCCCTCGGGGTGCAGCCAGCCTACCTGCACCAGGAGCTTGTCACCTTCCAGCAGCTTCACCTTGGTCTCCAGCTGCCGCACATAGGCGGACGAGGGATCTGAAAGGCACAGAGGAGTCGCGTCACCGGCCGGCAGACTGTCTCCCGCAGGAGGGCCCTCCCCTGCGCGCCCCCCGCCCCGGGTGGGCTTTGGAGCCCGGTTTCCCCGTCCACCTGCAGAACCGGGGTGAGGGGTGCTCTCACCAGCTTGTCCTGGGCTGACGCCTTCAGCCTCCGCAGGGCTTCAGGTCCAAAAGGAGGTCCCTGATGGCCCCCTCACCCCGGGGCGGCCCACCCCAGGGCCCGCGGGGCAGGGAGGCCCTCGCCCACGCAGTGGGGGCAACTGGGCTTCCTCCACTCCGTCCCACCTGAACTTCTACAAACGACTGTAGGCGTAACCCAGCACCTTTCCTGAGGTCAGGGGCCGGACCAGAGACACCCCCAACCACACGCCCCCAGTGTCTGAACACAGCGTGGGGGTGAAACCCACCCTCCCTTGACTCACTGAGCCTGCTGCATCAGAAGCAGGAGAAATTCCACCACCCCAGCTACCCACAGCCCCGGACCCCCCTCCCCATGGGGCTGGAAATGGGCTCAGAGGAGAAAAGTCCCTCCAGGCCAGGACAAGGGAGCCGGCCTGGGTAGAGGTCAAGGGCGACATGGGGCAGGTGGAAGGAGGCAGGAAGCGGGGTAGGGGAGGTCACAGCAGGGGCAGAGGGAGGAGGCTGGGCCCAACGCCTCAGTGACAGCATGGGCACCTCCCCAGGTCTGCGGGCACGTGGGAGGAGACTGCCGCACGCCTCTGAAGTCCCACGGGCGCCTGGCTCAGGCACCAGCCAGGACCCTGCTCACCCGTGGGCCAGCCTGCTGCTCCTGCCCTGACCCCTGGCCCATGACAGGACTCAGGGTCTTTCTAGATCACACTACTGACCCTTCATCTCAGAAGGCACCAGACCTTCGACGTAAGCCAGCTCCCTAACCCGCCCACAGCACTGCCCCCCACGGGGCTTTCGACCTTCTCGGGCAGGGGGTGGGGGGCAAAGGGGGCTTGGCTGCTGCCAGAGGACGAGCTGGGACCGTCACGCAACCAAGGCAGCAGAGTCAGCACACCCCCAGAGGGGCCCCCAGCCCTGAGGGTCCCCGTGTGTGACGTGGACTTCACGCCCCTTCCCCACGGAGCCTGTGGGCCAAAGAGGAGCCCACGGGTGCCCTGTGAGGACGAGGCGGTGGGGGGCCCCCTCCCCAGATGCCATGACCACCACCCCCCACCGCCCTGCATGGAAGCTTGGGCCCGGCTCCACCAGCCTCTGCCCATCAGCAGCTCTGCCCTCTGACATGCCCGGGAGGCGCTTCCCCCTGCAGTGTCCAGATGCCCCTTGCCCTGTCTGCTGGGGGTCACTCTGTGACCCGAGCACCTCAGAAGGACCTGGGGAAGCTTGTGTGCCCAGCCCGGGACCAGACCCAGGAGACTGCGGCCCAGCCCTGGGCAGGAATGGGAGGCGGCCCACCCCACCCTGATTACACAGCCGACTCCTCCCCTTGCTCTCTGCCAGTCACCTCTCAGGAATGTGGAGGCTTCTAGTGAGGAAGAAGGCCACTCACCCGCCAGCCTCCCACCCACAACCCCAGGGGTGACACCGGGAACCAGAAGGCAGATCTGCAGCGAGCCCTGCGCGCTGGTCTCCGAGAGGTGAAGGGGCTTCTTCATACACACACAGGGCAGTGGCGGAGGATGGCTGGACCCCAGGCGGGGACTCCAAAGGCCCCCCACTGGGACCCGGTACCCAGGTCAGGGCTGGGTAGATCCCCCCTACCTGGGCGGGGAGCCCTCGGCGGTCACTACAGTCCACGCCCTGTGCCATTCCCCTGCCTCGGTTTACCCATCCGTCTGCCCAACCTGACCAGTAGCTCCCACATCCCGTCCTCACCCACCCACACGCACCCACACCCGTCCACACCTATCCACACAAACAGGCCCGATGGGAAGGGCCTTAAGGTTTGTGGTCTGTTGGGCCCTCTGAGCACCAGGGTGGAGATGGGGTGCAGTCTCCCCAGCGCTCTGTCCTTCACCAGCTGCCGGCAGGAGGGTTCCCTGGAACACCACCTGAGGAAAAGACCCTCCCAGCTCCACGCAGATGGTGCTACAGGGACCAAAACTGAAACCACTCGCTCAACAACAGCAGAGAGTTCATAGCCTCGTCATCTTTCAAATGACGTTTGGGAGAGCGTCTCTCTTCAACGATACAGGGGAAAAAAAACAACACTTCAACGCCAGTGAAAAGAACTGGACGCAAAAGCACACATATAATTGCTGTTGTGTTTAAAAATATCTGTGCATTGAAATAAATCCAGGAAGGAGGCACGGGGAAATACTGATTGCAGTGTTGCTCACGAGGGGACGGGTGATCTTTTATTTATTCACACCATTTCCTGTTAGTTTTCCAATAATCTGCTTTTAGAATAGGGAGCGATCTTTCTTTATAAAAAAGGAGGAGGGATTAAATGATTCCCCTCCACATCACAGAGCCCCCTGTTGATGTCAAGGCAGGCAGAAGAGGGGGCCCAGAGCACGGCCTGGAAAGTGGACCCCATCACCCACCCTCTGCCCACGTCCTCCAGTTCTGGTCCGGGGGCCTTTCCTGAGCCCCAGGCCCAGCTCCGAGCCTGCCCAACCCTGCTCAGTTTAACAAGGGAAGAGGCCGCCTCCTCATAGTCCTGGATAAACCTCCCCTGCCCCACGGGACCCCTCCCCACTGTCTCTATCCTCAGCTCTCCAAACCAGGCTGTGCACGCTGCCCAGGGCCAAGGAGCCGGACATCTGGTCACCCAGGGGGTCAGAGCAGGTGCCCTGCGGTGGAGAAGCATGAGAGCCAGGTGGACCCTCAAGTCGGGGGGGGCGGTGTGGGGAAGGGACAGCAGGAAGGGCCTGGCTCCCTAATCCTCCCCAGCAGCCTTGGGCAACTGGGATCCCATGGGGCGCCTCCATGCCCCAGCCTCTAGGAGACAAGCGTGTAATTAAATTAATCCCAGGGTTTGCAGTAATGAGTGGAGCCAGCAGGGAGGGAAGCGTCATTTCCTGGCCTGATGGCTGGGCGGAGGGGCGTGGGAGGGGGGTGTAAGGGGGGCGGTTGACTGCGGAAGGGACCCCGAGCTGGGCTGGCCAAGGTATCCATCCCCTCAGACCTCCCCTGAGCCAGGCAGGGCTCACTGGTCCAATTCTGGGGGACTCATGATCCACCTTCCATCTGGGGAGACAGGGAGCGCCCCCTACAATGTTCTCACTCCCAGGAGCCTGAGCACCAGCCCTCCTCAAGGATCCTTGCTCCTGGGGTGCGTGGAGGACCAGTGCAGCCCATGAGGCGGGGGGAGTCACAGAGATGCAGGTCTCCAAACTCCTCCCCAACGGCGCTGATCAGCTCCCCCCAGAAGCCCTGTGCCAGGTGCTGGCCTTGACCATCCCTCCCAGAAGCGGCCAGGTCACATCTCCCCTCCTGACCCAGCCCCCTTGCCTGGCTAGGCAATGTCACTCCAGCCTCAGCATCAGTCCAAACTGCAAGAATTCGGGGGCCAGAGGCCAAGTCCAATCACCCATCACCCCCTCCCCACCTAGCTCATAGAGTTTAACAGGCCATGGGGCCGCCTCCCCAAAGTCCTTGAGAAACCTCACCACTGGGCACCCAGAAGGTCCTGGGAGACCTAAGGACCAAAGAAGAATTCATCCTTCCTGGTGGGTCGGACTGGTTTCCCCAGAGGAGTCGACCTTCTCAGTCCTGCAAGCTCCCGCCAGCAGCAGCAACGATGACAGTCAGAAGCACCCAGCCTGTGACCGTGACATGGCACTGCCAGGCCACCCAGGGCAGAGCAATGCCAGTGGCCAAGGCCCAGTGTTCCCCGGACCTCAGCCCGCAGCACTCACGCTGTCCCACCATGAACTTAATGTCTTAGTTTGGATGAGACACAGGCTCGTGGGCAAGCGGTGAGGTGGGGGGGGGGGGGGGTGCCTGGGAAGCCCAGGTGGGGGGCGTGGGGAGGTTAGAGGGGATCACAAGGAGCCAAGGACAGGGGGTGTCAACCCTCTGGGGAGCTCCGGGGGCCTCAGAGTCACTCGCCGACCCAGGGGCTCGCTGACGGGAGCCGCTCCTGGCAGACGAGGGGTGTGCGTGCCCCAGGACTGCCCACCTGGACGGGTGATGGGACAAGCCCCCACACAGAGCTGCAGGTGCCAGCAGGCGAAGCGGGTGGTGGGCTTGGCGGCAGTGAGTGCCACGGGGACCTGGGGAAGGAGCCAACAGTGCCCGCCACAGTCAGGAGAAAGCACGATTCTCCTTCTCTGCACGGGAGGAAGGGCATGGGGGCTGGGGGGCGGGCGCTGCGACACACAGCAACACACGGGGCCTGACTCTACAGCTGCACCTCTCCCAGGGTCCCCGCCAGCCCGGATCCCTGCCAGCCCCCTCTCCTTGAGCAGGGGGCCCGTAAGGGACTGGGGACAGGCAGGCTTTGTGGCATCACTAGCAGGAGACGCAGCCATGCCATGCCTTGGAGCCATCCGTGGGGGCTCACACCCAGACGCCCTGCTCTGAGACGGCTGACGTTTCCACGTCTGATTCAATTCCTTTCTCCTCCCGCTTCATTAAAAAGGGGTCGCTTGCGGCATCAGGGCTGGGGGCTCCATCGGGCCTGAAAGGTCTCATTAAGCCGAGGCCCGCTCACTGCTCCAGGTTCTCTCCCCCTCTGCCCCAGGGGATAAGAGCAGCTCCTAAGAGCATCTCTGCCTTCCCAGGAGTCACTCTGGGCTTTTCTCCTTTCTACCCCCATCTCAGGACTCACCTCCAAGGGGGCAGGTGAGCACTACCCACGCCTGCAGCCGTGGAAATCGAAACCAAGCAGGGTGGGCCCAGAAGACACCCGCACTCTGCGCCATGGGGCTCACTCTCCACGCGTGCCTCCCACCTGCCCAGGTGGTGGAGCTGTGGCCTCTGACAGGCGACCCCATGGGAGGTACCCCCCGCCCCCCCATAAGGCGCAGAACAAGGACGCAGGATCGCACCCGAATCACATAGGCAAGGGCCTCCAGGAGAACCACGCCCAGGGGGCTCGGACCAGCTCCAGGCTCACACCCAGGGGGCTCGGACCAACTCCAGGCTCCAGGAACAGGGGCGATGCTCTCAACGCTTGTGTCTGCCCCCACTGCAAAATCCACATGTTGAAACCTAACGACCGGCAAGACGGTGCTAGGAAGCAGGGCCTTCGGGAGGTGCTTAGGTCATGAGTGTGGAGCCCCCACGAGGGCAATTAGTGCCCTAATAGATGAGACCCCAGAGAGCTCCTTTGTCCGCTGCCTTGTGACCACACAGTAGGGAGAAGGCCATCTATGACCCAGCAAGTAGCCCTCCCCAGACACTGAATCTGCCAGCGCTTTGACCTTGGGGTCCCAGCCTCCAGACGGAGGAACTCCTGTTGTTTATAAGCCACCCGGAGCAGCTGGAGCAGACTCAGACACAGAGCCAGGCGCCCTTGCCTGCAGACCAGGCTCAGCACGCCCTGGGATGATGTTCCTGCTGTCTCTGCCTCTGACGAAAGAGCCACGCAGGTCCACCACCCACCACCACAAGGACACTAATCCAGCTGAGCCTGGGCACCGTCCTGTGTCCTGAAAGGACTTAAAGGGCGTTCCAATCCCAGACCCAACTACTCCCGACCCTGGGCAATCCCAAAGGTCACCAGAGCACCGCGTTCTCACAGAGCAGGTGGTCCCCAAATCCAGGACCGGAAAGGAGAGTCACCAACTTCATGACAGCCCAGGCTGCCAGCAGGGAGTGAGCTCCCCACTGCTGACGGGAAGCAAGCAGAATCTGGAGGCTGGAGAGAAACCCCGGTAACAATGAAGTTTCCCCACCAAGCTGGGAGGAAGGGGGGGACCCCGTCAGGTGGGCGGCAGAAAGCCCAACCTACAGAGAAGGGAAAAAAACACTCAGACTTGGGCTCACCCAAGGTCACAGGGCCAGGTGCCAGCAGGACCGGCAGTCAGCATGCTTGTCCCAGGGCATGGTCCCCTTCTGCGAGGGGCTCTCAGCCCAAGGAAGGAGCTGCAGGAATAACCACGTCTTCTGAAGGGCAAAGGGTAGAGTGAAGAGGCTCACCCTGGGATGACAGGGCACAGAGAGAGTGAGGATGCACTAACAGGGAGAAATCAGGGAGTCCTGCCTGAGGGAGGTGGCATCTGAGCACTGAAGAGCGAGCAGGACACTGACCCGCAGGCAAGTGGGGCAGGGATGGAAGGCAAGTCCCAGCTGAGGGTGCAGAGTGAGCAGAGGCAGGAGGTGGGGTCAGGCAGGTTCGGGAGCACCTGGGCCGGTGCCCACTGGCATCTGTCTCCTGGCACACAGCGTTGCCCCAGGAGGTGCGGGCTGAATGTGAGACGGACATTATTTATGGATGAGGGTGAGAAGGCTGCGGCAGGCATATCAGAGGAACATCAGGTTCCTGTGAGGACACCGCCTGGCAGGGGCAGCGCTGAGCGGGGAAGGCTGCCTCGGCACCTCCCTCCTCCGGCTGGGCCTGCCCACCTGAGGTGCCCACAGTGGGTCTGCAGGGCGTGCGGGCCAAGGCAGCTGACTTCCAGAGCCTTGGGCATGAGAAAGATGTCTCCTGTCCACACAGAACAAACAAGAATGCAAATTTTACTGAGCACCTACTGTATGCCTGGAGTAGGGAAGTGGAAACCCACTGCAGTATTCTTGCCTAGAAAGTCCCAAGGACAGAGGAGCCTGGCGGGCTACAGTCCACGGGGTTGCAAAGTGTCGGACACGACCGAGCACGCACGCTACTGTATGTCAGCTGGCACTGAGCAAAAGCCCAGTCCTTCCAGCACCCCCGTGATCCTCACACACCATCCGCTGAGACTCAGAGAGGTTAAGTAGCAAGTCCAGAGTCACGTGGTGAAAACACGGCAGGGCTGGGATGTGAACCCAGCTTTGTCTAGAGCCAAGGCTCTTTCGGCCCTTCCTCGAAGCGCCCCCAGCAGCCCTGGGGCCACACGATCACCCTGGGCCTCTCAGAACGTCACGGCCAAGGGGACTGGCGCTGCTCAATCACAGCCCTGACCCAGTCAGGGGACCAGTGATTTTCACCCACTCCCCGGATGGAGAAACCAAGATTTGGAGGGGCTCAGGAACCGGTCCCATCAGAGCGCATAAAAGCAGGGCTGTAACTTGAGATGTGCATGTGTGTGTGTGTGTGTGTGTGTGTGTCCATCCCCAAACTTGAGATGTGCATGCGTGTGTGTGTGTGTGTCCATCCCCAAACCTGGTGCTCTTCCAGGCCACCCATCAGGCCTGGGAAGGCCCATGGCTTCCCTCCCCCCACCTCCCTCTCCCTGAGCACAAATTCTCACCACCGGGCAGCTCTGGAAACTCTCCGCCTCCAAGGCGGGGCCCAGGGAGCTCCGCCCTGGACGGCATTCTCCTGGCCCTCTCTCCCCTCGGACCCCCTCCACCAAAGGCACCTGCCGGCCCCCAGGGTCTAGACCTCACCAGGTCACGAGGCTCCGAAAGGCTGGCACCTAGCCTCTCCCCCACTCTCCCCTGTGTCCTGAGATAGGGGACCCTGGAAACCTCAGATCCCACCTCTCCAGTTCAAACAAGACAGCATGCCCCACCTTCCTCATCCGGATCCTTCAGAGGCAAGAAAATGAAGGGGCACAGAGAGAAACGAACACCTCATTGATGAAAACTGAGACCTCCCCAGGCCGGCCACTCACCCTCTCCCGGAGAGGCACAGGGCTGCCCCTGGCAGCCACCTGCCCCTTCGCATGCCACGCGCACGGCTCCAGGGACCCACAGCTTGGTGCTCTGCCCTCCTGGGGCCGCCTGGCATTCAATCTAATCCACGCTGAAATCTGGAGGGACCGGCCTAGCACACTTAGAACCTGCCCCGGCCTGGATCCACCTGCAGCTGCGGGTGTTCTCCAGCCGAAAACAAACTCATTCTCTCCATCTACTGCTTAGGAAGCCTGACAAGCCAGACTGAAACCAGGGGAAAAGAAGGGAAAAGAGACTTCCTTCCCCATGCCTTCAGCTTTCCCCTGCTGGCTCAGAGGGTAAAGCGTCTGCCTGCAATGCGGGAGACCCGAGTTCGATCCCCGGGTCGGGAAGATCCCCTGGAGAAGGAAACGGCAACCCACTCCAGTACTCTTGCCTGGAAAATTCCATGGATGGAGGAGCCTGGTAAGCCACAGTCCATGGGGTCGCCAAGAGTCAGACACGACTGAGTGACTTCACGTCAGTTCGCAGGCCCAGAAACTAGCCTGTGTGCTTAGGCGCCAGAGCAGGTGTCAGCCCTGTTCATGTCTCCACCCCCACCAACCCTGATTTCGCTCTGAATGATTGGGGATCCGTGACAGAGGCGGGACAGACCACCGAGAGGCCCCCACAGAAGGGGGAACACACAGAAGCCGAGTCCCACCTGGCCTGTGTCTCGGCCACAGCACCTGGCTCCCCGGGGATCTTCTCAACGCTTGATCTCTTCTCCCCTGAAACCCACTAGACTGGACTCCAGCAAAGGGGCCTGGAGGTCCACATACAATTCAGACGTCCTCCTGGTGATTCTATCGGGCACATGGGCTGGGGACCCCTGATCTATGCGGAGCAATGACTGTTCAAACGGTCCCCCTCTCGGGCTCCTTCCCCGAGGGACTCCATGCCGTCTGCCCCTGACTATTCCTTGGGGCTCAACTCCTGCAAACGTAGCTGCACTACAGGGACCCCGATGAGACCAGGACACGCGGACGTCTAAAAGTGGTGGGAAGAGGGGGCAGTTCATGGACCCCCGAACGTATCAACCAAACCCTCTGGTAGCCAAGTGGAGACCTTGTGGGTTTGAGAAGGAAAGAGAGTTTGCTTTCCTGCCTAGATATCAGGTACGTCTCTACCAAGCATGCTCCTTAGAAGAAAAGTTATGACCAACCTAGACAGCATATTAAAAAGCAGAGACATTACTTTACCAACAAAGGTCTGTCTAGTCAAAGCTATGGTTTTTCCAGTGGTCATGTATGGATGTGAGAATTGAACTATAAAGAAAGCTGGGTGCCAAAGAATTGATGCTTTTAAACTGTGGTGTTGGACAAGACTCTTGAGAGTCCCTTGGATTGCAAGGAGGTCAAACCAGTCAATCCTAAAGGAAATCAGTACTGAATATTCATTGGAAGGACTGACGCTGAAGCTGAAGCTCCAATACTTTGGCCACCTGATGCAAAGAACTGACTCCTTGGAAAAGACCCTGATGCTGGAAAGATTGAGGGGAAGGGGACGACAGAGAATGAGATGGTTGGATGGCAACACTGACTCGATGGACGTGAGTTTGAGCAAGTTCCTGGAGTTGTTGATGGACAGGGAGGCCTGGCGTGCTGCAGTCCATGGGGTCGCAAAGAGTCAGACACAACTCTGACTGAACTGAACTAAACCAAGCATGAAAAGCTGGTGGGGCCGGAACGGGGCCGACTGGCCAGCCGAGGTCGCCGGAGGCAGGGGACAGGACACCAGGGCACACTCCAGCCGTGGGCAGGGGCAGGAGAAGTGGGGAGAGGAGTGGCAGGTGGAGCAGGGAAAATCTGGGCGTGGCTGCCTCCTCAGACCCAGGGATCCCCATTCCAGATACAGGGGAGCAGCTGGAGGTACGGCCAGCAGCTCTGATGTCTGACACCTCAGCAGGAACCCTGCCCCATGGGTGAGCAGCAGAGCTGGGGCTCAAGGCCTTGGCAGCAAGAGAAAGAGGGGGCTCCAGGCAGCGAGCTCGGGAGGCAGCATCACATCCGGACAGTTTTGCCGATTCAGTAAAAACATGAAGAAGTCGAGCTTCCCTGGTGGCTCAGATGGTAAAGAATCTACCTGCCAAAGCAGGGGACCTGGGTTCGATCCCTGGGTCAGGAAGATCCCCTGGAGGAGGGCATGGCAACCCACTCCAGTATTCTTGCCTGGAGAATCCCATGGACAGAGGAGCCTGGTGGGCAACCATCCATGGGGCTGTGAAGAGTCAGACACGACTCAGCGACTAAACAAAAACAACTTTGGAAAACCTCACAAACACCCACGGCAACGGGCCTCCTCTGCTGCTGCCCCCAACCCTTGGGAGCAGCCGAGTGGCGGCAGGTCAGAGCCTGCAGGGAGAGGAGGGGTCCACGGGGATGGGAGGCTGACAGCAGTGGGAAGCCACCCTCCTGCAGACAGTTCAGGGACAAGGGCGGGTCCCATCTCTGCCCCCAAGCACCCTGTGGCCTTGAACAAGCCCCTTCCCCTGCCCAGGCCCAGAGAGATGTGGGTAGGAGGCGCAGGTGACCCAGAGGGCTGAGAGCAGGACTGGGAGGTGATTCAGAGCCCCTGCAGCGCAGCACCCCTGCAGTTAGGCAGAGCAGCCAGGACCCGCCCGTTACAGTGACACAGATTCGGCGTGGGGACAGCAAACCGCCCTTCCCACGTCACAGGACACCCAGAGCAGGTGGCTGGTGACCGAAGGACCATGAAGAAGACTGACTTCTGCGTGCCTCCCCCGAGGTCCTAGGGAGGATGCGCCCTTCTAGCTGGTGAGGGACCAACTCTTTTGTGGCCAGGGCACATCACAAGAGGAGAAAACCAGTGAAGGGTCCCAGCTCCGGCAGCACCCTCGAGCTTCAGTCTCCCCCAAACAATACGATAAAGGTATCAGCCTGCACTTATGAACTGTACTTGGCAGACTGCTGTCCACCCAAAGATGCCCACTCTTAACTCCTGGAATCCATGAATACGTGACCTTACGCAGACAAAGAGACTTTGCCGATGTGATTAAAGTCATGGCAGTCAAGGGGCGGGGGACTACCCTGGATGATTCCCCAACCTAGTCTCATGAGAGTATGAAAAACGGAGAGCCGTTCCTGGCTGTGGTCAGAGGGATGTGTGAAGTGAGGAATGGTCAGAAGAAAGCACTACTGCTGCTTCGGAAGACAGGGACGGGCCACGAGCCAAGGAATGCGGGTGGAGTCTAGAAACTGGAACAGGCAGGAGAAGGTTTCCCCCTCAGACCTGCTGACACCTGGACTTTAGGACTGCTATAAGATGACCCATTTGTGCTGTGTACGCCACCCCAAGGTCGTCATCGGTGACGGCAGCCGTGGGAATAAAAGCTGTGGCTGTGACTTCAGGTGACATGCCCAGCCACTCTAATCTCAGTTTCATTTTAAAATGAGAAGAGAAAATAAATAAATAAATAAATAAAATGAGAAGAGAGAAACCAGCCTTGGGAGGCTGCCGCGAGGACTAAGAAAGCTGAGAGAGGTAGCAAGCAGCCCTGGAAGCCCTTGGCTCAGCGCCTGGCATAATTAGTAGATGCTCAGTTAAAACCCGGCCCCATCCTCTCCACTGCCCACATCCTAGCGGCACGACCTTGACGGGAAGGAATTCACGGTAAGCGGAGGCTTCCATGCTGCCAGCCAAGGGCACACCGCCTCTGAGCTGTCCCACCGGCACCAGGTCACCATGGAGATGGCGGCATCAGGCCACAGCCACCTCCACGGCATGACCGCCCACCTGGGGCCTGGCCCACCCGAGCCCCCTGCATCTGCCTCGCTTTCAGAGTTAGCGAGACTGGTGCATCACCAACAGCCTGTGAAAATGGGGTATGAATCCAATTTAGGACCGTCACACCCAGAGAGTATCTGAAGCAATGGTGGTACTGTTTGTTCACAAAACAAATGCCCCCTTCTCTATTTTAAGTTGAGATTCTTGTACAGCGTGGTGTGCACGGACACCTGAGCTGGCTGTGACGGAGAAACAAACCGTGCTGGTTCCACAGACCGCAGGGAAGCCCTCCCTGCCATAAACAGAGTCCCAGCGCGGGTAAGGGTCCTCTGTGCACGGACCCCTGGGGCTGCACAGACCCCAGCGCCCAGCCCCGTTTTCACGGATGCATCACAGATGGCCTCCAGGGGGCGGGGAAGGAATGAGCGAGCAGGTGAGCCCGAGGCCAGGCTCAGCCCCCTACTCCCTAGCACACTGCTCCCCAACCCCAGTTCAATACCCCAGGAAACAGGGTTCAAGAGGCAGCCCAAGCCAAACCCAGGCAGGAAGGCGGGTCCACAAAAGAAGAAAGGAACATGGCGAGAGAAGAAATGACCCAAGCCGACACTCACCAGACCCCAGGCCCTCGTGGCAACGAGAGCCAGGATGAGCAAGGCCAGAAAGGATGTGCTTGGTCACAGGGCACCTAGAGGTCTGATTCGAAGGCTGTAAGGATGGGGTCAAACCCTGAAGCTGGGGGTCCAGGCATGAGTCTCAGGGAGAGGAAGGACGAAGCTCCTCCCGGGCAGGGAAGCCTGCACCCCACACAGCCCCATGCTACACGCATGGGGGGGTCTCCTGCAGCACCCAGGGTGGATGGGCAGGAGCCGGCTACCGCCTGGTGGGGTTATGATTTTGGTGCATGATCCAACTCCTCTGAGGAAGCTCACAGACCCACACGTCCACCCTGGGTCATTGTGGGGGCCTTCACGAGGCATCAAGTGCCCCAGGCAGTCCTGGGGCTACAGCTGGCAGGGGGGAGGCATGCACAGCCGCATCCCTGCCACACTGCGAGGAGCGCCTGGGCGTGGGGTCTGGGCTGGCTGCATTTGCCGGGCAAGTCGTCCGCATCCATGAGTCAGAGAGAACCATGGGGAAAGACCAGGCTCCCCCAAAAGGCCGCAAAGACCCTGGCAGAGAGGGGCTGCAGCCCTGCAGGCGGTGGTGTTGACGGGGGTGCCCCAGGTGTTGGGCTTCACCTGGCCCTGCCAGCCTCCCCAGGTGCCTTCCCGTCCTGCCGTCAGCTCTCTGAATGACCCTCGGGCCCAGGCTGCCTTTCACCTGGTCAACAGAGCTGGAATTGCCCTTTGGACCCACAACTCTCCCCACGAGGGAGGGGGTGCATGAGCTTCCAGGATTCAAAGGTCACCGGCTCACCTTTGGGCAGGGCCCTTCCTGCCACAACCTCAGTGGGTGGATCCAAACAGGACTGGCAAGCCAGGCCTCCACGGCGCCTCTGGTCAAGGCTCAGCCTGCTGGGGGAGACCCCAGCGCCTGTCCATTCCGCCTCCCCCAGGGTGCCTCTGATTGGAGTGCGCCCACCCTCTGCACGTTTCTGGGTAGAGAAGGTGGCTAACCCTCACATCCCGTACACTACACAGAGCAGGAACCATCAGCCCACTCCCTGGCATCAAACACCGGCCCTGGGCTGATAGGGGACCGGTGAGGCTCGTCACGGAAAAGGGTCACCAGCAGTGAGGGGAGCAGAGCCCAGGCCCCAGGGCCTGGGACCCACCACCACTCGCCGTGTGACCCTGGGCAGGTCGCCTGCCTTCTCTGGGCCCCAGAACACCTTCTCTGTACAACAAGGAAGTTGAAGGCCTCCGGGGGCCCTTCTGACATGGTGGGCACAGCGGGGGCGGGCGCATCACCGCAGCAGCACCCCTGCCCACGCGGCTGTTTCTTTAAGAAAGAGACGAACGCAGACAGACCCGAAGGTCAGGAGAGCCGGTGCCAGGATGAGGTCAGTGTTTGGTTACCAATGAGAACAAACAGGCCTCGGCCCCGTGGAGGAAGGGCCCTGCTGGAGACGCACCGGGGGAGCGTGAGATGGGCGGGGCCAGGGCGCCACCCCCCCCCCGCCCCCGCGTCGTCACGCCCACAGGTGACAGGTGACAGCTGGCCGCCAGGAACTGCCCGCGGCCAGCACTCAGTCTCAGCAGGGAGCCAGCACAAGGCCTGGAAAGGGGACCCCCCCAAGGGAGCAAGAGGGCCCTCAAGGTCAGCCTTTCCCAGCTTCTTCCTAACATCAGGGTTTACTGAGGGACCCCAAGATACTCCCCAACTTGCCCGAGGTCATAGGCCCTCCTGGCCCCCAGGGCCCCACCATGGACACACAGGCATCAAAGCCAAACTCCCGCCTTCTCCTCCCTGGCATCTAGCCAGCTGTTTGTCCCGGGCAAGGTGACAATGACAATAACAGAGAAAGCCAGGGATCGCAATCACGTTGGATAAAATAAGGATCCACACCGATAAAAACACATCCACACACACAGGCTGCTGAGCGAGAAGGGGAAGCCCTCCCTCCCTCCCGCCCCCGCCCCCGGCAGAATTCCAGCCGCTGAGTAGCAGGTGCATGGAGGAAGTTATAAAAAGTCACGGCCACCACAGCCAGGGGACGCCAGCCACTCGAGGGTGAGCATCCAGTGAGCATCAAGACACCGGTATGTCCTCAGAGTGCTTTCCATGGGTGGTTTATTAACCACAGAACTCCATGTACTGACCTCACGGTGGGGAGACCGTGGGAAACCTCCTGACCCCACGGAGGGAAGTCTGCTCCCAAGACGGGCCGTACTGGGTGCCCCTGGCAGGACGGGCTGACGACACGGTGTCCCCTCGGGGCCATTCCCGCCCCAGACACACAGCCTGGAATCCAACCGTGAGCCAAGCTCGCGGCTGCTCCCTGCTCTTCAAAACAACCGTGAACCGTCAAAGGAAGATGGAGACAAGGTTCCCCAGGAAGGACGACCAAGGGGAGGGTGTGACCCTGCACGGGGCCCCTGATCAGAAAGCGGTTGCTCTAGAGACTTGCCTGGTGGCCCAGTGGTTACAAATCAGTGGAGGGGAGAAAGGACCAATCCCCGGTTGGGGAACCAAGATCTCAGATGCCTTGGAGCTCCGGAGCCCAGGAGCTCTGGAGACCACGCGCCACAACTAGAGAACCAGTACCGCAATTAAGACCTGATGCAGCCAAATAAATAAATACTTCTTTAAGAAAGAAAGCAGCTGCTCCAGAGCACCAAACCGGGCAGCACAGGGGGCCGGCTTCCACCCCCGGGCACTGTCACCATATGGGCACCACCTAAGGGAAAGTCCCGGTCCCCAGGAAACGCAGGCCGAAGGTGTGTGTTAACCCCGACTCCTCCCAAACGGTTCAGGGGCAAAAAAACAGCCCACGTGCAGAGAAGGAATGAGCAAGGGCTGGACAGCCCTGGGAAACGAATGCACTTGCTCTTAGGGACGTTTAAGGGCAAGAATGGGAAAAGCCAAGGAATTCCAGCCACACGGCGTCACCTCCCACGAGAGCCACCCCGAGTGCCACCTTGCCGCGCTGCCTGGAGCATCACCATGAGGGGACCTGGGGTCCCGCCACGGCCCCCAAACCAACACCCCTCCTCCCAGGCAGAGGCCGTTGCTGTTCAGCCGCTCAGCCCTGTCCGACTCTTTGCGACCCCATGGACCGCAGCATGCCAGGCTTCCCTGTCCTTCACCATCTCCTGGAGTTGCTCAAACTCATGTCCACTGAGTCAGCAGAGGCCGACCATGGACCTAAAGCACCCCCCATGCAGGAAACAATCTGTGTTTCCCCAACAACAGAGCAACAGTCACATAAATTCTGGTTAACTCACTCGAAGGGATGTCGTACAGACACTAACAAGGTTTAGGAAGTCTGGTGCAATGTTGAGTGAAAAGAGCCAGATTCCACATTAAACCCACAGCAAGATAACCAGCCACCAAAACACGCCTGCTCCGGGGAGAAAGCAAACACTCTCATGTTTTTATGAACAAAACAGGCTTACGTCAATGGCACATCGCAGGGTGGAATCTTCAGAGCAGGGTCAGGGGTGGGAGGAGGGTAGGTACTGTGCTAAATGTGTTTTGATTTTCTTTCTACTTTTCCAAATCTTCCTGTTTCTCTGAGGAATACGTATCCACTTAGAAATAAAATCAATCAAATCTGTGCCTGGGCCTCACAGGCCTCCCCAGCACACAGCCCTGGAATTCCTCGTTGCAGGAATCAGCTCATACCAGCTGCTTCCCCAGGCAGACATGTGCTAGACCCCAAGGATGAGACCCAGGAACTCTCAGGCCAGGCTGCTTCTGAGTGGTGGCCTCCCAAGGCTGCCCACTTAACCCCGGCAAAAAGAGGGGTCTTCAGGCCAGCCCAGGGGCAGGCAGAGGGTCTGGACAGGGCGATCCTGGGGTGAGCCCTCTGAGTCTGGGCATGCCAACTGGGAAACGGTGATAATCACACACGAGGTGAGTTCACTGGAAGGCGGCAGTGCTGGCAAGAACGCCTTGAACGGAAGCACAGGGGTGCCCAGGGAATGACAAAACCCCCGTGTTGCAATTCTAGAGCCCTCCGGCGCCAGGCTCTCTTTGGAGAAGTGGGGGAGGAGGCCTGGTGACATCCAGTGGGCCTGGCCCTTCCCCCGTGGGCATTCCAATGCCACAGAGTGAGGGTGCCAAGGACATGCTCGCTCTCAGAGGGCCCCGGAGGGAGGCAGCTATTCATGCTCTTCCCCGCCACCCCGGCCCCACACCCGGAGGCGGGCCCCACGTGCAGAAACACTCTGAGCTGGGAGTTGCCATGCAGGTCACACACGCCCCCAAGGGTGGTTTGGTTCATCAACAGCCACCGCCCAGCTCTGCCCTGATGCCAGAGCCCCTGGGAACGCGAGAAATCTCTTATACGGGGAACCCAGATCCAGAGAGGGGTCCAGGGAGTTTCAGAACCAGGAAGAGAAGCCAGCCTCCTCTCCCCACACCCAGTCCAGGGAGGACGCCAGGATTCCAGCTGCACTGGGGCACTGGCTGCACCCACAGGTCAGGGCCCCCGGTCCAGCCAGGACGACTCGCTCACGTGCACACACCACCAGCTGGCGCTGCCCCTGGGGGGCAGCACGTGGGGGCAGCCGTGGCCACTCTGCCCCAGACCCGGCGGAGCCATGGCCTCATGGCGTGGCCTCAGCCTCTCCACTGGGCTGGACCCAAAGACCTCTGACCTGGTCTTGCAAGTTCCTCTTACCCCGAGGCCCAAACACAGCTTGTGCCTGAGCTCACTCAGCCACAGGAAAGATGCCTCAGGCAGCCCAGCCCTTCTCCCGGAGTCAAGGGGCACCAGGGGAAGGAGTGAGGCTTATTTCGTAGCCTTGGGTGCCGGGTGATCGCCTGGATCTTCAGGAGCATCTTCAGTGCCCAGGATCCAAAATTTAGGGATGACGCAGATGGCGAGCAGGGGAAGGGTGGGGATAGGCGGCAGCAGGCCCTCAGGGAACCCCAGCACAGAGGGGTCCTGCCCGCGCCCACCCCACACCCCGACCTCCCTCCTGGGCCTACGGTGCCTCTCTTCTTCCCCTAGGGGCCAGGACCCCAGGCCACAACTCTCAGGGGGCGGCTTCAGGAGGCTGTGCCCGTCCCGCAGGAAGCACCCACACCCAACGGTGACCTTCCCATGGCTGCCCTCACTGCGATAGGCAAAAGTGAGCCTCGGCGTGTCTGAATCTGAGCCCTGGGATGGCATGAGCCTGGGCGAGTCCCTCTGGCAACGGAACCACCCTGGCAACCACCCATCCATCTACCCGACTGGAAAAGACACTCGCTAGCCTGAGACGGGGGCGTCAGGGAGGCTGGAGCCCTCCCAGATCAGCAGGGTCAGGAAGGAGGGGCTTCGAACCACAGACCCGGGCCCAGGTCACACTCAGAGCGTGCCTCCTCCATGCCCAGCCCCGGAGGCAGACTCTGAGGACCCAGGCCTGCCCTGGGAGCTCACAGCAGAGAAGGGGAGGGGGGCCAGGGCGAGGCACCCACAGACAGGGCGGCACACACCCGCCGAGGGCTAGGCTGTGCCAGGGCCTGCCTCTGCCCAGGAGCCTGGTCGGCCCAGCCACGTTCCGCATCCCTCGGCCTCGGCGTGCCACCCCCTCCACGCGTCGTCACAGCGGGCACGGCCGGGCACAGCAAAGGCCAGAAGTGGCCTCAGACACTCCAGGCTCCAGAAAGAACCACCAAGGCCCAGAATGGTGGAGGCGCCTGCGGGCCACATGGCACTCCTGGGAGCTCCCAGGGCTGCAAGTTCAACGTCGGGCTCTGGGCCATGCAGGGGCCACGAGATGGCAAGGGAGCTGGCCTGGCAACCCACCAGCTCCCGACACTGTGCCTGCCCACGCTGGGGCCCAGGACACCTCAGGGAAGGACAGACGGAGTATGGAGGGCCCGGAGGGAGGGGGTTTCACGCCCGACCCCGCCGAGTGGCTCTGGCTCTGACTTATCACTCTCCCAGCTGTGAAAGAAGCATCTTCACTGCAGAGCTGTGTGTGCTAAGTCGCTTCCATTGTGTCTGACTCTGTGTGACCCCGTGGACCACAGCCCGCCAGGCTCCTCTGTCCATGGGGTGCTCCAGGCAAGAATACTGGACTGGGTTGCCATGCCCTCCTCCAGGGGATCTTCCCAACCCAGGGATCAAACACGTGTCTCTTATGTCTCCTGCATTGGCAGGTGGGTTTTTTTTATCACTAGCGCCACTTGGGAAGCCCTGGGGAAGTTCAGTTAAACTTGATTCCGTAGGATGCAGGATGCAGGGAGCCCAGTACCGGGCCTGACTCCCCACCATATGTACATTCCCCTCCTTCCTCTCCCCTTTTCCTGGGTCACTCACGTAAGGACCTGGAGGCAAAACTGCCCACCGGGGCCCTTGCTTCCTTCACTGGGCCATTCTCCCCCCAGAAATGCCCGGGGGCAACCCCACAGAGGTGCCAACGTGTGATACCCACGTCTTTTGGGGAAGGCGATTCTCCCACAAAACCAAAGCACAGTCGAGGGCAGAAGACAATGACCTCCCCCGGGCATGTGCAGCCCCAGCAGGCTCGCCCGAGCACCCCCAGCAGGTGAGCTTTCCAGACAGACAGATGCTCCACCCAGCAGGGGGCAAGGTCCCTCCCAGGACTCAAGTCCTGCTCCCCGCAGTGTTTCTGCTGCCCGTGACCTTGTGCCCACCCGCCTTGCTCACGCGGGCCTCAAGGACAGCGGCAGCCCCCAGCTGGTGCCCATGCAGAGCTGGCGCTCACCGCCTCCCCAGCAGTGAAGGAGGGCTGGCATGTCCCTGGGTCCCCTGCATGCCCACTACGGGAGGCAGGCGTTGTCACCTCGCCGTACGAGAACCTCAAGAGAGCCTCCCCGGGGGCAGCCTGGCCTCAAAGGGGGAAAGGGAGGTGTTTCCAGGGCCGGCACACCGCCTGCCCCGAGTAACACGCGCTCCCTGAGGGCCGTCCTGGAAACCAGAGATTCCTGAGGGCACCACCACCTCCCCCTCCCCTGCACACTTCACACTCACACACGGGAGCTCGCACTCATGCACCCACACACACGCACACCCACATACGCGTGCGCACGCGCGCACACACACACACACACACACGCGTGTGCCCCATCCCTCTCCAGGGTCTCAACACTGAGAAAACACTATCGAGTCGGGAAGCAGTCAAGGGGTCATTTATTTTAATTATTAAAACAGTAGCCACTTACTCTTAAGCCATCCATAATGCCACTTAATTACCTACTACATAAAACTGCCTTTGCATCTTAGCAGAGCAATAAATCAGCTCGGAACCAGAGTTGTTTAAAGCATTCTAGCCAAAGATTCCGGGGCAGGGGGGCGGTGAGGAGTTGCCCCCCTCGGCACCCCGGGAAGTGATAAACCAGGTCTCTGCTCTGAAGCTGCGGCCACAGAAGGAACAAATGGGCCGGCTCCCGCCAGCCGGGTGCGGGCCAGCCGGCCTGCGTCCTCTCTCGGTTCCTCTGTCCACCGCGGGGCCGGCCCCTGCCCTGCCGCGCTCCATCCTTTGTGTGGCCCACAATAGCCCCACCAGATGGCGTGGCGTGGCCAGCGGCCCCTTCAAGCCAATCGCTCATCCTGTCGAGACCCAGCAGGGGCTGTGGGCAGGACACCTGGGAACTGGCCCAAGGCATGACTCGCTCACCCCTGCCCTGACCACCTCCCGGTCCCTGGCCCACGGACACAGGCGGCGTGGGGCCCAGCTGGGCCATCGAGAGGACCTCAGGCAGGGATATCACCCCCCAGGGGAGGAGGCGGACCTGCCTGGTGATTAAGGGGTCACTAGGTATCTGCAAGACACCAGGGCGAGATGGGGAGGGCAATGGAGCAGGCAGGGAGACGCCAGGCGCCACGCGCCCCCAGGGCTGGCAGAAGGCGCAGAGCTTGCCAGCAGGCAGGCATAAATCACCCCTCCCAGGGGCCACCCGGGGCCTCCATGTGCCAGCACCCCCTGCACTCTTCTCGGGCAAGGAGTCCTGTGAACGGCCCATGAGGGAGCAGGTGGGCCAGGCCGCTCCTGGCACAAGCCAGGCGGGGCTGGATGAGTCCCGCCTTCCCCCTGAGCAGGGCTCCCAGGGCACCAGGGTGGGTAGCAGGCACGAGTCCTCAGCAGGGGACCCCTGGGCTGTCTCCAAATTCAGCCATCACGAGCTCGGCCGCAGCAAGGGCTGGGGCGGGCCCCATCTGCATGCCTGCTGAGGACCGATGCCCGACACGGGGACTGCTCGGCCAAAGGGGCCATGCCTCTGCGATTTTCTAAAAGTCACCAGATTGCTCTCCAGAGGGACTGGCCCCCATCACACCGCCATTAGCATGTGTGAGAGCATCCGTCTCCCATTAGCACGTATGAGGAATGCTTTCTCGCTTGCCCTTCATTTTCCAAAGAGAAGGAGCTAGCCAGTTGGACACCTTGTAGCTCCACATGCAGCCTCCTTGCTGCTGGTCCTCTCACCTAGGAATTCCCTCCCCTGGTGCGTGGTGCCCACCTCCCTGCCCACGCCCGGAGAGGCTGGGAAAGAGGAACAGGACCCAGGTGACTCTGAGACACGTCCTCCCGCCTGGGCCACCCTGCAGCTGCAGACCAGAGTCAAGCTCATCAGGAAAGAGGCAGTGCCTCTCCAACACTCCCTCACCCACATGGCCTTCTAGAAGTGCAACCCACTCCTGTATCCTTCCCTCATAGCAGGCTTCCCTCCTAGCTCAGTGGGTAAAGAATCCGCCTGCAGTGCAGGAGACCTGGGTTCCATCCCCAGGTCAGGAAGATCCCCTGAAGGAGGGCATGACAGCCCACTCCAGTATTCTTGCCTGGAGAATCCCATGGACGGAGGAGCCTGGCGGGCTACGGTCCCTGGGAGGTGGCACAAAAAACTGGACACGACTGAGCACGCACACACGCCTGCCCTCTGTGCCAGCCCTTCAAGCCCTCTGTGATTCTTGGCTCATTGTATCCCCTTTTCCCCGAAATCAGCCTCCGCCATCTGACTGAGCACCTCTCCCACGTCCCATGTGTCCCCTCCCGGTGGTGCCTGACATAGGCCCTTGTGGGGAGTGCCTGGTTAAGGCCATCAGGAGGCTGGGGCGGGTGGGCTGGATACTGGGTCATCCAGGCTCATCTCACGACACCAGCCAACAATGTCCAGCTTGTCACGGGTTCTCGGAGACAGCCCAAATTAAACTGTCTTTACAGAAAAAGAAGGGCATTCGGCCAGTCTGAGACCTTCTGGACAGACTGTGCCGGCTTAGTGGGGGTGGGGTGGGGGACGGCGACAGGACGGGGGTGGGGAGCAGCTGGGGACAGAAAGGAGCAAACAGGCCGTGAGGAATGTGTGCTTGTCCAGAGAACACTCAGGAACCGCGAGGAATCCGGGCGGGAGCAGCAGCCGCTGGGGACAAGCAGCCGCAGCGCAGGGAAACGGAGCCTCCCCGGCTGGCCTCGGGCCCCTGAGCACGCAGCCGAGCGGCTGCACTCGCTCAGAGCTTAGTCACAGGCCACTGGGCCCGCTGTCCCCCCGCTGGCTTGGCCAGGGACAGTCAGCTCAGGCTATAGCGCAGCCATGGGGGGCGGGGGGACCCCTGTTTCCGGATCCCTGGTCCCCAAGCGCTGCAGTAAGTCCTGCTACCCCCGCCCTCCACCCAGCCAGCCCCCCGGGTCTTCTCACAGCCACAGGGCAGAGAGGCTGCCCGCCCATCCCGTGGGCAAGGAACTGGCTCCCAGGGCCCCTCGACGTGATGGTTGGCAGTCACAGGACCTAGCTGGTCAGGTCCCGGGGGGCTCTGAGCAGGAGGGAACAAGGTCACCCGGGAGAGCTGACCCGTGTGACCCTCAGCTGACCCTTTGGAGACCCCTGCCTCCCGAAGTCTCAACGCGGAACCCAGGGTAGAAGGACGGGCAGGGGGAAGGGGAGGCTGCGGAAGGGGTCGGGGGTCCTAAGACAAGGGCTGGCACCCCTGCCTTGGGCCTCACCCAGGGCTGCAGCGCCCGAGGCTCCTGCCCCTGGCGGCTTACCGTCTCAGGGCACGCAGCGTTCGTGCCCGCTGATGACAAGACGCTGGGACGCCTGTCCTGTGGCTCTTTAAAGCTTGAAGGTTTCCTTACAGACACAAAGCTCATTTGCCCCATCACGCTGTCTGAGCCTCACCACAACCCCACCGAGCGGCTCACACTAAGTTCCCCCATCTAACCCACGGAGACACGGAGGGCGCAGAGAGAGTCCACCACTGAACAAGTCTCCTCTGCCGGCGAGGCAGCAGGAAGTGTGCCCAGATCGCCTGCCTGCCCAGACACAGCGCCACACCCTACTGACGGCATCCGTCCATGGTACCCACACCTGCCTGCCCATCACGGCAAAGACAACGGCAAAGCGGGAGGGGGCCGTGGGAACGCCACACGCCTGCGTAACACAGCAGGGCACGGCTTCGGAGCACTGCTCTGGGCCTCCGCAGGCCCAGGGGTTAAGGCCCAGGGGTGGTCACGAGACAAGTCCAGTCCCAGAGGCTGGGGTCTCTGAACACGGGGACAGAAGGGCCTGGGCGTGGGGAGGAAATTGAGGGGAGGAGGGTGTCTGAGTCCCACTGCCGGGCAGTCTCTTGGCATTCCCCAGGCCGGCGGGGGAGCAGGCGGTGGGGGGGTCTGGAAACATCAGCTGGGAAGGGCCATGCCAGGCACCGCAGGCCTCCGCGAGCCCCAGAAGGAGGCCCGAGCCGCAATCACCCCTTCCACCTCTGCCAACAGCTCAAGGCCGCTGCTCCTGTGCGGGGCGTTTCGACGTGGTGCTCGCCTCTTCCTTGCAGAGGTCCCTCCTCCACTGCGACCACCAACCGGGACTCAGGGAGCAGGTCCACGGCGGAGGAGAGCCAACTCCAGTGCAGAGGGCGCCAGGCCGGGCACCCCTCTGGTATGCAACGCTTTGTACTGTGCTGAGAGGGGGGGACTTCAGCCTCCCTGGTAGAAGCCGGGCCATCAAGAACACTCTCTCCCAGAGATGATCCAAGGCCTGAGTGGTGGTAACCTGGCTCCAGCGCACAGAGGCCTGAAAGTCAGACAGGTAACAAGCCCCACCCGGGGGCCTGTGTGTGGCCCCTTGACCTATGTGGCCCCAGAGAGAGAGAGGTGGGTATGTGGCCAGGCTGGGAGTGGGCAGGCTGCCACCGTGATGAATGTGGAGCCCAGCAGGACGCCACGGCCACCCCCACCCCCTGCCGCGGCCACCCCACCAGCCCCGGCTGCTTCATGACCATTGTCGGCTGCTCCACTAAAAGAGGAGTCTGTGCTGGGCAGCCTGACCCGACCAGAACACACAGACTGGAAGAGCCACAAATATAAACAGGCCCCCAGTGGGCCGGGCCAGGGCGGGCGCACCCCCTAGAAGAGGCATCATGATGCAGGAGGGGCACGTGGGTGGCCCCCACCCCAGGGCAAGGGAAGGCAGCGGGGGCCCAGCTGAGCAGTGGCAGAGACACATCACAGAGGGTCCCCGGAGACCAGGGAGGCGGCGGCGGCAAGGCCCCCACATCCTCCGGGCTTAAACCGTGTGGTCCTTCCCGAGCACCGACTGTGGGGAAGGCTTGTTCGCCCCCGTCACGGCCACTGACCACGTCTGCGGGGCACTTGCTGCGTGCCAGGCGTTCTGCCAAACACACCACGCGAGTTACTCAGGCCTACGAGGGATGCGCTGTCGTTGCTCCATTTTACAGATGGGAAAACTGAGGCTCCTGAGGGTGGTGTCAGGTGCCCGCACCACCGGGAACGGTCCTGGGTGGGTCTAAGACTTTGCATCCAGGACTGATCTACTCGGAGCTGGACTCTTCACCACTAACCTACAGCCTCCTGACTCTCCCTTCCCTGCCCCGCTGCCCGCCCCCCACCCTCCCCTTCCGCCAGCCATCCAGGGAGGTGGGGCGCCCGGTCCACACCCTCCTGGAGAGTGAGTAAGGTGTCAAGGCCTCCTCAGCTCCCCGAGACAAAAATGCACACACCCCCGGCTGACCCTGTGAACTCTGCACCCATTTACAGCAGGGGAACCTCACAGTGTCAGTGTCTGGGCAGGGAGGTGCCCGCCTCCTGCCAGGTGTTCACTGCCCTGAAAAGGCTTTGAGCAAACCTGGCTCCACGCCCATCAACCCCCTGAAACCCAGACTTGTCCCTCCAGGCTGGGGGCCTGCCTCCTGTTGGCAGCGGTGGACTCGTGGCCGCTTCATTGTCCCTCGCCCTCTGCTGATAGCAAGGGGCCCATGGCTGCGATCTCAGAAGCCCAGAGGAGCCAGAACTTCCATGAGACCCGCCCCGCCCAGGGCCGGCCACGGTCAGGGCGCTGCCACACCCACCACGCCCAGACATCACGGGGCAGGCGAGGACCATGGATGCCAACTCCCTTCCCTCACCCCACACCAAGAACTTCCCTGGGTCCCCGAGCAGGCAGCTCGGCCTGGGTCAGGACCTCCGCTCGGGCCCCGCGTCTCAGGGATGGGGAAGGCAGCCCCCCATCCCTGGTCTGGGTTAACAAGAGGATGACTGCTGGAGCAGTCCCAGGCCCCCCGGAAAGGCCTGCTCTGTCCCAGGCAGCAGCACACACAGCCTGGCGGCCAATGAGACGGGGCAGCACCAGGACCCACGGGAACCGAGGTAGGGGGCCTCGGCTCACCCCGGGGAAGGCACAGCAGGGACAGAAATCCTCCGGGTGGACCAGGCAGGGCGTGGAGATCGGCAGAGGAGCCCCCGTGCTGAGGCCCCCGTTAGGCTGGACTTTTTGTAAAGAGCTCCATGGGGTGGGACGTCCCCCGTGGTCCAGTGGCTAAGACCCCTCACTCCCCAGTTCAATCCCTGGTCAGGAACTAGATCCCACACGCCGCAACTAAGAGTTTGCAAGCCACAAAACTAAGGATGCCGTAAAGATCCTGCGTGCCACAATTAAGATCCGACACAGCCAAATAAATAAAAATAAAATAATAAAAGAAATATAGACAGAAAAGCTCCATAAAAAAAAAAAAAGAAAGAAAAGCTCCATCAGAGCCCTCGTTCTCAGAGCAGAAGGGACTCCCGGCCCAGGACACGGCAGATGCAGGCTTGTTTACGACGGGATGGGTGGCTTCAGGGGGCCTGTGTCTATGACCTTGCCCCCGCTGCCCATGAATTAGCTTCCCAACTCCGGCCTCTCTGGACCAGACCCACCCAAGCCAGGGCCCCGGGCTAGCCTCTGCGCCCTGCTGTCTCTGCCTGGGGGGGCCGGGGCCCCAGAGTCCCCGCCTTTGCCACTGTGTGCCCGTTTCCCGCTGGGAGTGGAGGGCCAGTCTTATGCATTAGGGGGCATCCGCCGCTGTTCAGCAGAGCTGCAGGGGAAGGTCTCTTTGCTGGGCAATCCAGGCCTGCAGCCCCAGGCCGGGGGTGCTGCCAGCCAAGTGTGTGAATTTCGGAAGGCCTCTGGACCCCTCAGATCTTCTCCAGCCTCCTCTGCCCCTCTGTGTCCTGGAACCTCTGCCCCCAGGCGTCTGAAGGCACATCCCCCCTCCCCAGCTTCCTTGCAGGATGGGGGAGAGCCACAGAGACCTCCTCTGTGGACCCCTGGACACACAGGCAAACACTCGGAAGACAGCGCCCTCCTGATGGGCCTGCAGGTGAGCAAGACAAGGACGTGAGTACAGCGATCAAGACAGAAGTGGCCGTGGGACCCTGTGTCGGCAGCGAGGGGGACGCAGACCAGCTTGACAGACGTGCAGGGCCCTCGGGGAGAGGACGCTGGGCCTTCCTGCGACTGGGGGACAGGGCCGGGGACAGCCCACACATCCCGCAAACGTAAGGATTACTGCGAGCTGTGTGATTACTAGCGGTTTGGCCAAAGGCCAGACACAGGCTCAGAGAAAAGGGCAGATGAAACGTGACTTCAGTCAGGCTGTAAACAAAGGAGAGGATTACCTCGTCAGAGACGGTGCTGGAAATGATGGGGGGGCGGGGGGCTCCTCCGGGATCCCCACCCCCAGCTCCATCTCGAACGTGGTCCCAGGAGTGGGCAGGGCCCTCTCTCCTGGAGTGGCCGGTGCCTGGCACCGCAGCAGGAACAAGCCTCAGAAACACGGGTGGGCTGACCAGGGGTCCCAGCGATCGGGAGGGGGGCTGCAGAGAAAGACAGCTCTGGGGAAGGTCAGACCCCAACTCTCGGCCTGACTGTCCAGCCCCTGCTCCCAAACCCAGCCACACCACGGCCAACTCTAACAAAAGACCCATGTGACCTTATGCCTTATCCACAAAGCAAGATCCAAATTCCCAGGGGTGGCCCGGTGTCAAGGAAGCTAAACCCAGGAACCCGGAAGCCGGGAGCCACACAACACAGGGCACTGGGTGCCGAAGCTCTGAGGTCCCCCAAAAAACAGGCCACTGGCCAGCGCGGTGTTTGCTCAGCTGCACCAGGCGGGATTCCAAAACGGTGCGTGTGGCTGGCGGTGGTCACCACTGCCCAGGGCTCTCGGCAGTGAAGGTGGGGGGAGGCGGGGTGCCCTCTGGTGCCAAGACAAAACTCGAAGCCACGGAAGTCCAAGCCTCTTATCCAGACAGGCTCAAAGAAGAGACAGGGACCCAGCTGCTGTCTGAGCCACAATGCCAGGACGCTCGGGAACCAACCCCTGAGCCAGGGGCAGCCACCTCAGGCGGGGATCCCGCAGCGCTCCAGGAGGCCCCATGAGAGCCCGAGACCTGCACTCGGTCCTCCCGCCTCCGAGGGGCTGCATGTGGGGGTCCCGAGAGCACCCAGAGCTGCCCTGAGCCCCTCTGTCCAGGTCACTGCCCCAGACGTAGGCTCACGTGTGGCATTTGCCGATGCTGGGCTGGTGGGAAGGATCCGGAGCTGAGGGTCGGCCTCAGCTGGGCGGCTCACGGTCAGAAGAGGGGACCTGAGCGGGCAAGCCTGGCTCCAAAGGAGGAGCCCTCAATATGGGGCTGGAAATACACTTCCTGAAGCCAACTGCCACCCGCTGGGGGTGACGTCCACGTGCAGCCATCACGGCCTGGCTCCTGACACACCTGAGCACTGTATACACGTCATCCCGGCCAGCACTCGCCACGCGCTGCAATAAGGAAGGTTCGAGCATCCCCCTGCTTGACCCACGAGGACAGAGGCTCAGAGAGGTTAACCAGCCAGCCCAAGGGGGTTTGCCGAGAACCCTCAAAGGGGCCTCACCCAGCTTCCTCCCACTGCACTCAGGGTGGAGGAACGTGGGGTGGCCTGCGTGCCTAGGCCCCTGCTGCACACACGCCCTGTGACGCGGGTCCCTTATCAACCCCACTCTACAGATGAGCGACCTCAGCAGGGAACACAAGTGGCCCAGACAGAGGTTTCTAAGGCAGTTAACAGGCCAGCAGGGGAGGGTCAGAGGGGAGCATGGGGCTACACTCCGACAGGCCAGGCCAGAGAAATGAAAAGGCGTTCCTAGACCTCGAGATATGCCCTGCGGGCCCCTGGGAAAGATGGGTCCTCCCAGAGCCAGAGGCATCTTATCTAGAGGTCAACCTCCTTGGCCACTGACGGTGGAACACCCAGAGCTTACAGGCACGTGCGGTTTTGGAAGGAGCAGAAAGGCCCAGGCCCTGGTACGAACCGAAGGGCAGAAGCCAACAAGAAGATGGCCAGGCCATGCTGGGGTGGGTGTGTGCTGGGGCCGGGGCGGGGCAGCAGAGGGGGAGGGAGGGGCCCCATCCCCGCCGGCCTCCCCGACCCCCAGCAGCAAGGCCTGCCGGTGGGTTCCCCCGACCAATCACTGCACACCCAGACCCACAGTCCCCACCTTTGCCAGGACCTCACTCTCTCCAAAAACCACCCAAGAGAGGGCAACACACAGGAAAGAGGACTGAGACAGAGAAAGCCCAGCCACGGGGAGACCAGGCTTCCCATTTTGGGGAGGTCTGCCCGCTGGGGCTGCCACCACCGCAACGATAACATAGGTGTGTGCGTGTGTGCTCAGCCGCTCACAAGTGTCCGACTCTTTGTGACCCCGTGGACTGTGGCCCACCAGGCTCCTCTGTCCGTGGGATTCTCCAGGCAAGAATACTGGAGTGGGTGGCCATTTCCTCCTCCAGGGGATCTTCCTTCTCCAGGGACTGAACCCACCTCTCCTGCATTGACAGGTGGATTCTTTACCACTGAGCCACCTGGGAAACCAACAATAATAATAATGGTCACCAATTCATAAAGACAATAATGGTAACAGTCACCAATTCATGAGAACACCCAGCCCCGGCTGCTATGAAGACCAAGTGCCCGTTGTACACCTGGGGTGCTGAACGCACACTCCAGCCCCAAGTGACGGGTGGTGAGCGGCAGCTCAGAGGAGCAGAGGGTCGGCCCACGGCGGGGGTCACAGGGCATCCCTGGGCGGGCTGCTGGAGACGGGAGCCGGCTGGGTCCTCCACCGCCTGGAAGGTCAGACTCGGCCACAGATGTGAGAGCACGCCATACCACCTCGGATTCCTTTCCTGCCCTCTGTTTGCAGCAAGATTTATGATGCCAGGAACTCCTTGGAGAGAAAGGTAGGTGGGAAGCTGAATCACAGGCACGGGGTAATCTGTGGCCTGACGGATGCACATATTTCGGGCAGGCAAATGGAGAGTTCCAGGCCCCTGTGGCTGATTTCTTGAGTCAGGCCCCATCAGGCTGATTAGAAATCAAATCACTCTCGTCCCCGAAATCAAGTCTCTCTTACCCCTTCCCTCCTGCCTCCTGACATGCAGGAGGGAGGGACTGTCACACCCGCCAGCTTCCTGGCCCTTCATCTTAGCCCGGAGTCACAGGGAGGGGGGCTGAAGGGACAGGGCGAGGGGGCAAAGGAGCTAGAAGCTGCTCAGTGTGGGCCCCCTACCCCCACCAGGGCGTCTGCACAAACCTGAGGCCCAGAGGGTCCCCTCACGGGGTCCTGTAACCCCACCCCAGGCTCTGGAAGTCTCTGGAAATCAGTGGTGGGGGTGAGATCCCCTAGACGCTCTCCCAAGTCCATGGGCTCCCTCCACAGGGTGGTAGCCCGAAAGGGTGGACTCCTGCGTCCCTGGCCACACACGCCAGCCCTGGTGTCAGCGGGTTGCGGGGGGTTGGAATGTTTGTGAATGGCCAAGGCACAACCCTCACTCCCTGGAAATTCCTCCATCCCCAGGGAAAGAGCCACGCCTCCCTCAAAAATGAATTGGTTTTTTTTTTTTAAATGAATTGTTTCTCTCTAAGAAATATCACGTAAGTCCCAACACCAGAAAAGTGGGGGTGTCATCTCCTCCCCCCTCCCCAGTCCTTAGCAAGGAGACTGAAAGCTGCACCTGTGGCCTCTGTCACCAGGACACGGCAGGGCCTCCAACCAGGCACCCCCACCCCAACCCCGAGCCCACCCTCCACCAGGCAACCCAGAGCCTTCGGAGAAGTCTGAGTGAGACAGTCACCTCTGCCTGACTTAGAGAAAATCCTAACTCCAACCGCCCCGCCCACTCTGCCCCTTCGGTCACCAGGCTCCAGCCACAGTGGCCTGCATCCTGTCCTGGAAAGCACCAGGCTCGTTCCCACCCGCCTCCGCATCCTCCCTGGGCTGGAAGACCTCCAGCGACAGCTCCTGCTCATCCCGGCCGTGGTCCAGGCGGCCCCCCTCCTCCCTGGCGGCAGCCACCGCCTCTTGTCTGCTCTTCCCGGCACTCACCAGCACACAAACCTCTCTTGTTCATTGATTTATTTGCTCATTTGTCTCCCTGTTTGTTTAACTTCTATATAGAGTACATCATGCACAATGCTGGGCTGGATTAATCACAAGCTGGAATCAAGATTGCCGGGAAAAATATCAACAACCTCAGATATGCAGATGATACCAAACTAACCGGCAGGAAGTAAAAAGGAACTAACAGCCTGTTGACGAAGGTGAAAGAGCAGAGTGAAAAAGCTGGCTTAAAGGTCAACATTCAGAAAATGAAGATCATGGCATCCGGTCCCATCACGTTATGGCAGATAGCTGGGGAAAAAATGGAAACAGTGATAGATTTATTTTCTTGGGCTCCAAAATCACTGCAGACAGTGACTGCAGTCATGAAATTAAAAAACACTTGCTCCTTGGAAGGAAAGCTATGACAAACCTAGACACCATATTCAAAAGCAGAGACATCACTTTGCCAACAAAGGTCCACATAGTCAAAGCTAGGAGAGTTGGACCATAAAGAGGGCTGAGCGCCGAAGAATTGATGCTTTCAAACTGTGGTGTTGGAGAAGACTCTTGAGAGTCCCTTGGAAAGCAAGGAGATCAAACCAGTCAATCCTAAAGGAAATCAATCCTGAGTATTCATTGGAAGGACTGATGCTGAAGCTGAAGCTCCAATACTTTGGCCACCTGATGCGAAGAAATGACTCATTGAAAAAGACCCTGATGCTGGGAAAGATTGAGGGCAGAAAGAGAGGGGGGCAACAGAGGATGAGATGGCTGGATGGCATCACCAACTCGATGGACGTGAATTTGAGCAAGCTCTAGGAGATCGTGGAGGACAGAGGAGCCTGGCGTGCTGCAGTCCACAGGGTCGCAAAGAGTCGAACGTGACTTAGCAACGGTACAACAAACTCACCAATGAGGTTTCTGTCTACGTTGCTCCGGGGACTATGCCAGGAGCATGGACACAGGGTCCCGACGTGAAACAGGTGCTCAGTAAACAGCTGACAGAGAGCTCCCGCTTCGAGTACCACAGAGGGCAAAGGGCAGGAGGCTGGGCCCCCGCCCCCTCGCTGGTGGCATCGGGACCACCCCGGGCAGGCTCCTGGACCTCTGAGCTCCATCCTCCATCCACCGTCCCCGTGCATAGGACAGGATAATGAAAACCTCAGAACGTCATGGTAACCACGGGAGACGCCAAGTGACAGAGCCTGATGCTGACGGGGACAAGCAAGCCTGCCGCTATTTCTGGGGACATCAGAAACCAGGCAGAGACGGCCGCCCCACCACCCACACACCACTCAGCGTCTCCGGGAGACCCCGGCGTCTCCACCAGTGCTGCTGCTGCTGCCACCATCCAACACACCCACCGCTGGGCCGACCACCCAGAGTGAACGCAAGCCCCCCCGGGGGTGCTCCCTGCAGAGGAAGGAGCCATGGGTGGCCAGGACTCTGACAGGCGCCCCCGGGGAGAGCTGGCTCTGCCTGGCGTCCGGGTTATTATGGTCTGAAAGTCTGTGTGCCTCCAAAGTTCGTGCTGCAGTCCCGACCCCCACAGGTGATGCTGTTGGGGGCGGGGCCTTTGGGAGGGGCTAAAGCCAGAAGGTGGCACCCCGATAATGGGACGAGTGCCTCACAAGGGGCTCCAGAGACCCCCCCACCTCCCCCCACCACCGGTGAGGCCACAGGGAGGAGGCAGCAGCTAGGAACCGGCGCCTTGATCGTGGACCAACAGCCTTCAGAACTGGGAGCAACACACTTCTGTTTTCCCGATAACACCCCCAGGCAGGGGTATTCCGGGACAGTCGCCCAAAGGGACAGAGGAAGGGGGCTGCCCCGGCGGCCTGCACTGCCCGGCCGCTGGGGGGGGCTTCTGTTTCGACATCACTGAGGGTCATCTGGTGTCTCTTAGAGCACAGACCCTCAGCTGGCACCCAAGCACAGGCACTGACTGAAGTCGTGCCTTCACGGTCACCGCCGCCCTCCCCACTCCGGGCCTCGATTCCCCTCCAAGGGGCAGGCTGCTCGGGGCCTTGCTGGTCGGTGATGAGGCCCCTGAGGTCCGGCTGCTCTGGCTCCAAGCACAGAGGGCACTCCGTCCACCCTAACCCCCAGGCAGTGCCCTGGGCAGCATCATTGGGCTCCACCCTCACTGTCTCTAAACAGCCCCGGGCAGCACCCATCACACACAGTCCAAGGCTGGCAGGGGTGTGCTGCTGCTGGGGGGTGGGCAGGGGAGACAGCCTTCCAAGAGGCCTTCCTTTTGACAGCAGCACTGTCCCCCAAATGCACTCCTCCCCACGACCCCACCCAGACCCTCAACGCCCCCTGCCCCTCCTCCACGCAAGGCTGAGGGTGGGGACAGAGGAGCCTGGGTCAGGCCCAGGCAGCTTCTGGGTGACTCTAAGCGAGTCCCTCCGCATCTCTGAGCCTCGGATTTCCAGGCGTGTTAACGCCCGCCCCCAACCTGCAGAAGGCCTATGATCTCTGCAAGCGCTTCGCAGCCCCTCAAATGAGGGACGAGCAACCCGAGGAAGGGGCTTCATCCCGCCTCGCTGGAGTCCCCCGGCCCGCCACCCCAGGGTGTGAAGGACGCACATGGAGGGCTGTGTTTGGCAGCGGCCACCTGGAACTTGGGGTCTCGGCCAGGCATCCTGGCTGACGGAGGGCACGGCTGCTTGCCAGCTTTAAAAGTGAAAGTCGCTCGGTCATGTCCAACTCTTTGCAACCCCATGGACTATACAGTCCATGAAATTCTCCAGGCCAGAATACTGGAGTGGGTAGCCTTTCCCTTCTCCAGGGGAGCTTCCAGACCCAGGAATCAAACAGAGGTCTCGTGCATTGCCGGCGGATTCTTTACCAACTGAGCTATCAGGGCTTTGGGTCAGAGTTAAATTCTGCGACACCTGCTCCTTCCTCTCTGCCGTCCCACCAGCTCGCAGTCAAGGACTAAGGAGCCCTCCTCATGGCAGGGTGTGGGGAGCTGGGGGGCAAGCAGCTCAATGGAGAAGTGAAAACTTGCGGGGATTTTCCGTGTGTTCACAGGAGAAGCAGCTAGCTCTCAGCTGGAGTCGTCCCTGGCCCAGGGGAGGCAGAGATGCCTGCTGGGCACCATCCCAACCACAGCGGGCTCTCCCCACAACTCGGGTCTGACACATGCCCAGCACACCCCTCCCCCCAGGGTGAGGCAGAGAATCCAGCAAGTTCAACCCAGACCTGGGGCTCCCTGGGGATAAAGATGACCTGGGCAGGTGATGCGGGGCACCCAGGAGGTAGGAGGCAGGTGGGCCTGGAATTCAGGGAATGTACGGAGATAGGGGAGAATGGCAGGGAGGCAGTCAGTGCCGAAGACCAGAGGAAATGAACATTCCTAAACCTGTTCCCACCTGTGAAGGGCAAAACCACAGGAGGGCCCACCACAGGGCATTCTGGAGGTTAACAAGGTCATGCGCTGGGTCCTCGCCTGGGCCTGGCTGTGGACGGGCCATCAGTGGGACACCGCTGGCCACCCGTGGGTTATCCCACGTATATGCCCAGGGTTCCTGAGACGCGAGGGACTGCCAAGGTCAGCAAGCAAACAGCTTCGACCAGCGACAGGGAAGAAAGGCTTCCTGGAGGCGGGGACTGCAGCCAGAGCGTGGCCTTTAGGATCGCATCTGGGCCTCCTCCTTCCTGTTTAACGGGCACCACCCCCAGGATCCGGCCGAGTTCCCTGACACGGGAGCCCCGGGTGGGGCCTGCTTCCTGACCCTGGGCCCAGCAAGGGAATTAGGGCATTCAGCAGGCACGCGTGTGACCACGCGAGGGAGGTGGCAAGGGCCCTGGGAGACGCGGAGGCCCTGGGACCCACAGACGGTGCCGGGCCCTCTGCCCACGGCTCACCCTGCAGGGCTCGGAGGACACCGGGACCCAGGGACCATTCCGTGAGCCTGGTCCCCTTCTGTGGGTGGCGGGCGCCCCTCAGGGCTGCCGTTGAGGACCTAGCAAAAAACGGAGGAGACTCCCTGGGGCTCACAGCGGCCCACCCTGGAGGAGATCATTCACAAATGTCTGTGCAAAGCCACACGCCCTCCACCTGCTCCAGGCCATCTCCCAGCCAAGCTCTGCACGGGGAACATTTGCACTCCAGGCCCTGCACAGAGACGAGCCCACTCCAGTCTCCCAGCTCCTCACAGGGGCAGTCACAGGCCATGAGATACAAAAGCAAAGCCAACGAGAAGGCAGCTTCCAGGCCAAGGAGCCCGCCCTGGGGCATCCAGGGGAGAAGGCTGGCATGCTCCCCCGAGGTGGATCCTCACAGATGGCCTATGTTTCACGGCTGCGGGGACAAGAGTGGACATCGAGAATCTGAATTGTCTCCCAGGCCAAATCAGATACCTGTGGGCCGGCGGGCCCTCCCATTCCCATCCAGAACTCCAGTCGCCATAGGAAACCTTAGGGAAAGCCGCCACGTCCCCTGCCCACCCCACAAATCTCCCCTGTCCATACAGCTCTGACGGGTGTGGCCTGAATGACAGTCACATCTCCCCCATCTTCAAAGAGGAACCCCAACCCCACAAGGGGGGTCCAGGGCACACTCCAGGGGCTGACAGATCACCAAGGCAAGCTGTGATATTTGGTGGGGCATTTCAGATGCCTTAGTAAAATAAAAATCAGAGAGCGGCTGCTAATCTTCCCCACTGACCACATCTAACACCCAGGGCCAGAGGCCTCCAGACTGAGTGTGGTCCCGTGGGTCACTGCAAGTGGGGTGAGCCGGCTGGACAGTGCATGGCACTCCTTCCAGTTCCAACACATAGGACCAGGCTGGCCCAGGAGAAGGAGCCCCCAGGAGGCCCACCCCCGCCTCTGCCTGGCATCGTGCTATCCCCAGGACAGAAGAGCGTCATCCACTCACGTTCCATGAACCTCACCGGTGGGACCTGCCTCTCTGGGGAGGCAGCCTCACCTCTGAGAACAGGAGACCTAGGAGGTAATCAATGAGGAGCCGAGTCCCACATCCACATTGGAGTACTGGGGGCCTGCAGGTGCAGATGGCTACAGAGCTTCCCCGGAGTTCACACTCACCCCAAGCCACCAGGCCTGGTGACGTCAGGGCCCCTGATGAGCTTGCATGACCTGTTTCAAGTTTACCATCCTCTCACCCCACAACACCCTCGGGAGACTCAGGGCAGGGCGGGAGGGCCAGACGCTTCACTCAGCAGGAAATCAGGGCTCAGAGAGGTAGGAATATACGCCCGAGGTAGCACAGCAAGTCAGCACTCTTTCCACACCACCCTGCCCACCCCATCAGCCTGGAGGCCCACGTCAGACGCCCTTCCCACACCCACCGATGAGCTGTCCCTCCCCACCGAGGTGGCCTGGGCGCACGGTGGGCACCAGTGACCAGATGCCCCAGGGACCCCACCCACCTGCCCCATCCGCTTGCTTTGCAGCCGGCCGGAGGCCTCAAGTCAGAAAAGACATCGGCAGGGGATGCGACCACACCTGCGCCGAGCTGAACTCCTTCCAACCCCAGGAACAACACTCCCGGCCTGCCTCCTCGCCGCTTTCCAGTCTGCGTCTCGCCCATCACCGGTGCTCAGGGCACTTCACACACACACACAGTGGACGAACAAAGGCATCTCCCCCACTGACAGCTCGCTTTGCGCCGGGCGTGGGTCCCCAGTGTGGTGCGTGAAACTGCCCGAGTGTCCCTGAGCCCGCTCAACAGAGGAGGGGACAGAGGCTGGGTGAGCGGGACAACCTGCCCAGCAAGTGGCGGCAAGTCACCCTGGGCCCCAGACCCTGGCATGACCCGGGGCTGCTCCTCCTCCACGGGCCCCTGGGCTCCAGGGTGTGCCAGGAGGCACTCCACACAGAGGACAGCACCCTGACACCATCTCCCCGGGGGCATCTCAGGGCTCAGGGCCGCCTGGCTCTGAGCAGGCCAGCTCCCTCCACGCTCCAGGCCTCAGCATCCTCACCTGCACGGAGGCTTTAGACTCAGCAGAAAGAAGGGTCAATGTTCCCGGAGCCTCCGACCCCCGCCAGCACCAGAGGGGCGTGGGTCAGCAACTGCCTCCCTCCACACAACCGGGATCTGTGGATGGCGGGAGGGTGTCATGAGCCTGTAAACATCAACACTGATACAGACAGCATCCACTGTCACCTAGAACCTTCCGTGGGCGCCGTCATACCGCCTGGCAGATCATTAAATCCTCACCCCGGGAAAAGAAGCTGGCAGAAGTCAGCTCTACTCTTGCGAGAGGCTGGGGGTGGAGGTGGGGTGGGTGGGGAGGAGCATGGGGGCCCAGAGCAACGAATGGTCCTCTCTCCCAGTTACATGTCATAAACCCAGCAGCGCACCCACAGCCCAGCATCGTGAGCATTTAACTAAAGGTCGAAAGCAAAAATAGAAGCTGTGGGGAGAGATGCTTTCAGGACATTGAACGTGAGCGAGGGGAGCGGGGACAGGCTGTGTGGGCGGGGCGGTGACTCACACACTCTCATTCATACACACACACTCACAGACACACATGGACACGCGCATTCTGACTCACACAGACACACACTCTCTCACATATACATCCACACTCACACACCTTTCATCCTCCCCACCCCGGGTCTTCCCAAAGCCAATTCCCTAGTGCGTGCTAAGTCACTTCAGTCGTGTCTGATTCTTTGTGACCCCATGAACTGTAGCCCACTGGCTCCTCTGTCCATGGGATTTTCCAGGCAAGAACACTGGAGTGGGTTGCCATGCCCTCCTCCAGGGGATCTTCCCGACCCAGGGATCAAACCCACATCTCTTATGTCTCCTGCACTGGCAGGCAAGTTCTTTACCACAAGCGTCGTCTGGGAAGCCCCCAATCCCCTAGGGAGCCTTCTCCTCCTGCCTGCCCAACACCAGGCACTGGGCCCAGGGCAGCTCGAGGAGAATGCGGGTCCTGTTCTCAGGAGCCTGGTCAAGGGGCCGCTGAGAAAGGCCACGCTCCCTTGGCGCCCTGCGTCATCGCTGCAGCTTGGTTAATCCGAGAAGCTGGTGGCTGACTCCACAGTCAGGAGGCTCGGAGCTCGGGGGGCCAACAGGGGGTGCCCCACGCCCCAGCCTCCTCCAGCTCACCCTGCAGAACCCCAGGGCACCTGTGATGGGCCCCTGGTGCTCCAGATGCCCCCTGGCAGCCGGGGGGCCACTGAGCAACTCAGTCCACCCTGCTCTGAGCCTGCCCGGAACCCAGCCCAAAGAGCACAGGCAAGAAACACAGGACAGGGCAGAGCCCGAAAGGCCAGGAACAGGGTCAGGATTGCCGAGGCAGAGGGGGTGCCTGCATGACCCGGGGGGGCTGCCTGATGTCTCTCAGGGCCCTCGCCACCCCAGCTGTGACGGCCGCTGGCGGAGGGAACCACACACCATCTCCTGCCCACCGTCACCCCTCCTGACCCTCACCATCCGCATCTTACCAACAAGGGCATCAAGGACAGAGGGGGTCAGGCTGCCTGCCTGCGGGCGGCCTGAGACACCCGCTGTCCACCCCCATCTGGCTGGGTCCCACAGCTCCGGGTGTCAGCCTGGGGGTGGGGCACACAGTGACCGCCGATCCCGGTCACCGAGGCGGATGGAGCCCCCGGGGGCAGGAAGCAGGGGGCCTGGCCACTGCGGCCCTGACGGAGGAGGAGGAGCCGGGCACTCGGCACGGCCCTCGGCATCGGGCGGGGGAGACACGGGCCACCGCGGGGCGCTCCCCACTCGGGCAGTGGGTACCGGACCAGTGACAGTTAGGATGCGGGGCCATCCCGGGAGTTCAGGCAGGAGGCTGACGAGGAAACAGCCACAGACCAGACAGAATGAAACCTGACTCAAAGAGATCCACCCCGAGTGCTGGGGGAGGGGGTGGCCAGAAATGTGGAAAGAGGGGGCGGCATCTCAGCCACAGCTTGCAAACAGGCAGGATCTTCCAAATAAGTGGCGGGAGGCGAGGCGACGGGAAGGGGACTGGAGGTGGAGGAGACGGTCAAGGCAAAGGCAGGGGGAGCACAGACGCCTGGATGGCACTCGGGAGCTGCTACTGGCCTGGGGTCGTGGAAGCTTCTGGAAGGGACGGGAGAGGCGTGTGGAAAAGGAGTCAGAGCGCCTCCAACTTTGCCCCCAGGAAGCTACACTCGATTCTGAGGCTGAGGGTCCCCGTGGGCTGGGGGCAAGGTAGGGGCTGTTGTTTCCAGAACATTCTGGAAGGCCAGAGTGAGGGCTGGAGGTGGAGACCCTGGAGGCAGGGAGGCCACCTGAGAGGCTGGCTCCAGGAACACTGGCGCAGAGGTGGGCCTGGGGGGTGAAGTCCCAGCACCGAGGGATCGGGGTGGGAGCGCCCATGCCTGGAGACTGCAGACCCACGCCCACAGTGGCACCACAAACCACAGGCTCGTCCAGGCAAAGACCGCACAGAGCAGGGGGACGGAGCCCCAAGGGCAGCCCCAGACCACGCCATGCCAAGCCAGGTAGACCCTCTGGGGGTCTGGACTTCTTGCAAAGCACGCAGCCCCAAGTCAAAACTCCGAGCTCTACAGGACGCGGTGTGGCAGCCGGGGGCCGGCCTGACTCCCCCCTCCTTCGGGGCCCCCGCCCAGCGGGCAGAAATCCAGTGACCTGCCCAACGGTCGACGGGCGACCCTGCTGACAACTGCCTTTTGTCTGGCGGTCCCATTGTCTGCAATTCTCTCGCCTGCCTGCACCAGGGTCAAAGCAGGGCTTCCAGAGGGATTTCTCAGCGGGCTTGGGGAGAAACATCCTGTTGGCGGGACCCACTGCTCCTGGCCAGGAGAGTGGCTGGGGGTCAGTGACCTTTCAGAAGTGGCCCCGGATATAAGCAGCTACTCTAAGCCAACCAATGGTTGGATTGCAAGGTCGTACACAGGTGGCGGGAACCCCCTCCTAGGGTCATGGGGCCCCGGAGGACAGAGCCAGCCTCCAGCTCCTCCTGGACCCCACACCACCCCACTGCCACATTCTGCCCTCTTATATGACCTCGCCCAGTCTGGGGGACCCAGGGGAGCTCTGGGAGAGGTCCGTGTGCCCCCAAAGCTGCCCTGTCTCAGGAGAAAGGGGTGCCTGGTCTGCTCCTTGGACTCCTCCCATCATGGGGGGGGGGGGAGGGTGCTGGACACTGACATGACCAAAACAGCCCAGAGGGACTGCAGTGGCCCTTCTGAAGGTCCCGGTGGGGCTGGCCACAAGACAAACAAGCAGAGGGCCACCCAATGTGACAAGTGAGAACTGCCTGATATGCTTTGCTGAGATACTCTCAATACAACCTGGAAAATCAGCAATACTTCAATAAATTGAGAGAAATTCTCAACAAGCTCCCAGGAAAAAAAAAAGGTGGGATTACCAACTGGAGGATGTCTGGGACTTCCCTGGTGGTCCACTGGCTAAGACTCTGAACTCCCAATGCAGGCGGCCCAGGGTTCGATCCCTGGTCAAGGAACTAGGCCCCATAGGCCTCAACTAAGAGTTCGCATGCCTCAGCTAAAGATCCCACAGGCTGAAACGAAGATCCCACGTGTCCAACTAAGACCAGCGAAGTCAAATAGACAAATATTAAAAAAAAAAAAAAAAAATCATCTCTTAGATAGCATCGTGAACAGAAGAAGAAAGCTAAGATCTGGAAGTGCGGACTCTAGTTAACTCACACGTACCACTATCGGCTCAGGAACCGTAACAAATGTGCCAGTTCCGTTAGAGCCAGCAAGCAACAAGAGAACGGGGTCCAGGGTTCATGGGTAGCTCCGCTATCTTCTCAGTGATTCTGTAAATCTGAAAACAGTTCTACACAGAAACACTGCTTTTAAAAAGTGTGTCTAACAACTCTATACACGTGGCAAGAGCTCATAAAACTCCCCACACACATAGGAATGAGAACACTGGAAAGACGGACTGGTCAGAGGGAGGGTCTGAGGTCTGGTCACTGTGTGGGGTCATCATCCATCGTTGCTGTGGTTTCAATAATGCCCATTCGCACAAAGACGTCACTGCGGGGGGTGGGGGGTGAGGAAGGGCTCAAGGGAGCCCACTGTGCTACAACTGCAACTTCTTGTGAGTCTACAGTTATTTCAAAATAAAACGTTAACAGAGTCTGCTTTCTGGGTGTGAGTCTCTTTCTGTTTTATACATAAGTTGTTTTGAATGGATTTTTCTTTTTTTTTTTTTAAGATTTCACATTTAAGTGATATATGTTATTTGTCTTTCTGTCTGGCTTATTTCACTTAGTATGATCGTCTCCAAGTCCATCCACGCTGCTGCCAATGGCATTATTTGCAGACTCACACGCAGAACAAGCTTACGGTTACCAAAGGGGAAGTTGGGGAGGAGGGATAAACTTGGAATCAACAGATACACACTCTACTATATACAAAATAAACAACATGGGCCTACTGTGCTGCACAGTGAACTATATTCAATATCTTGCTGCTTTGTTAAGTTAACAAAAGGTGTGCACAAACCTCCCCTTCGAGCCAGCATCTATTTCCTCCTTTAGGAAAGGAACAAAATGTTAATACCTGTTCTCTCCAGAGAGCAGGATTATAGGCGATTTTCAAATTTCGAATGTTGCATCTCTCAGTACCTTCCAAGTCTCCCCTGACGGGCACACCATAAGCAAAGGATGATTCAGGTGTGAGCAATACTCTGTATCCCCACCAGGATAAGCCAGAGGGGTTGGGGGGAGGGGGTGGGGGTGGAGTCTGCAGCATGAAAGGACCAGGTGAGACACAGCAGCTGGAGAGGTGTCCCCCAGCCCCAGCCCCAGCTGGACACATTTGTGGGGAATGATGTCCAGAGCACCTCACTACCACCCCCGCCCAACTCCTTTCAGGGGATCTCAGGATAAATGAGGAAGGCTGAACTCAGGCTTGCAACAGGGGGCTGTGCATCCCAGAGGGTGGGTAGGGGGTACTGAGGGGAGGGGGCAGTGACACGCTGGGAAGAATCTGCAACTCAGGAAATGCTGCAAAAACATAAACCCGGCGGGGCTTTGGGGCCAAGAAATTCCAGGATAAGTGTTCCAGTGACATACGTGTTTCAGGTCCACCAACTGCCCCACTGCCCGCGGAGGGGAGAAACATCACACTCAAACTGGAATGTTCCTGATTGTCTCCTTAACTCGCCCATTCCCATGGCCAATGCCCCCAGGGAAAGTGGGAAAACGCACCCATGACTTTCAGGCCATATCACTCTGGTTCAGAGACCCTCTGCGTGCTGAGCCCAAGGTGATTATTTTCCTAAATTTTCTACAATAAACAGGCACTGTCATTTATGTATTTATTTTTGGCCACGCCACATGGCTTGTGGGATGTTAGTTCCCCAACCAGGGCATCCAGGCCTAACCACTGGGCCTCTGGGGAATTCCCAACAGGCAGTTATTTCAGAAGAAGAAAATGCATTGATTGTGCACCACGTCTTGTGCAGAGAGGCAGTGCAGGGTCCCGGTGAGGGATGTGGGCCCCAGAGCCAGGCCCCCTTCTTCCCCCCTCTCCCCTGGATCTGGGCTGCTCAACCTCTCTGGGTCTCCACTTCCTCTTCCTGTCCACGCGGGAAAACTGAAGTGCCTGTGCTTTCCAAAGGTTAAACACGTGGATACCCAGCATGCAGCACCCATTACTGTTCCTACCAGGCTGCTCTTGCTGTTACTAGGCACACATCTTGATCCAGTCTCAACAGCCCTAAGATGAACAAGGTCACTCCATCAAACAGAGACGGAAAGGCGAGGCACTCGAGTTTGTGTGACCTGCCTGGGTTCACACCAGGGGTACCCACGACCAGAACTCAGGACCCTCCATCTGGACCCGGTCAGATGGTATCCAGTGCCCGCCAGGAAACTGAATCACAGCCCTAGCTGAAACCCACCCAGCAAGCTGGCCCTGACCAAGTCCTGACCAAGTCCTGAGGGTGAGACGCCAAAGCCCCCTCCTCCCTTGGACCTCAGGTCAGAGGCTGGGAGGTGGTCGAGCTCAGGACACAGGGACAAGGGCCAGGCCGGCCACCCGGGAGCCTCCTCCCTCCTCCCTGCAGCAAGGACGGTCCCACTCTGGGCAGGATTTTCTTTCCCGGTGGCCCCTGCCTGCCCTGGGTGGTGCTCAGACCACGTGGTAATGATGACCCAACATGTCACTGTTGGGTCAACATTGTCATTGGTAATGATGGCCCAACATGTTAATGGGACCTCATTGTTCTTGTTCAGTTGTTACTCAGTCGTGTCTGACTCTGCAACCCCATGGACCGAAGCAAGCCTGTCCTTCACTATCTGCTACAGTTTACTCAAACTCATGTCCACTGACTGGATGATGCTACTATCCAACCATCTCATCCTCTGTCATCCCCTTCTCCTCCTGCCTTTAGTCTTTCCTAGCAATAGGGTCTTTTCCAATGAGTCAGCTGTTTCCATCAGCTGGCCAAAGTATTGGAGCTTCAGCTTCAGCATCAGTCCTCCCAATGGATATTCAGGCTTGATATCCTTTAGGACTGACAGGCTGGATCTCCCTGCTGTCCAAGGGGCTCTCAAGAGTCTTCTCCAGCACCACAGTTCGACCTTTGCCGGCAAAGTGATGTCTCTGTTTTTTAATGGGGGAACCCCCCCCCCAAGCATCCTCCAGGGCTCCCAGAGAAAACTGTCCCCCTCCCACACACACACAGGTACAAACTCAGACATCAAACTCCATCCGTCTCCTGAGCGGGGACCAGCAGCCTGCGGGGAGGGACGCAGGGGTCAGCAGCACTGGGGCCCGGGTCCCATCCACCACTGCCTCCCCACATCGGGTGGCACTCTGCTGGAGACAGCATGGCACAGAGCGGAGAAGACCACCAACACCCCCACATTCCCCCCAGGACAGAGGCAGGAACTGGGGCTCAGGGATGGACTGGGGGGAACCTGTGAAATCCTATGGCCCTGAGGTCTGTGTTCCCCCTCCTCTGTGCCGTGGGGCCGGACCAGCTCTCCTCCCCGTATCCAGGCCCCAATCCGGGCCACAGCAACCGGGGGACTCCTCCTCCTGAAGGCCCTTCATGATAAATGCACGCGTTTTTAGGAAGCACGCTCTGTAATGAGGCGTCATTTCCAGATACCAGCTCATCACTCTTTTGCACAAGCATCTCCCTGTCTGAGCCGCTCTGGACATGGAGAGGAATGGTGATGTGTCAGCAAGGGACCCCCCGACCCCCACCCCCGGGACCCCCGCCTGCCCCTTCTCCCACCCCTGCCGCTGCTGATCCAGGACCCCAAGTCACACCAGGCCGCCTCGGGGCTGGCGAGCCACGGCTAAGCCCTGCGGCCACAGGCACACCTCCAGAGCTCACGTGGGTCCCTGCCTTTCTGACCTGGGGTCCTGCTTGCTCCTGTGGGTGGGGGTAAGAGGGGCAGAGGGGCCAGGCCAGCTCCCCTTTTCCCCCAGCAGGGCAGCCTCCCACCGGGGCCTCCTTCTTCCCCACAAACTCTCCTCCTGGGCCCACGGACACCTCAAGCCCCCGGGGCATTAAAAGGATAAACTCTAAGGACAGCAGTTGGTGTGTTATCCGAGGCAGCCCTCCTGCTATGGGGGCGGCCCAGAGCCCAGCGCAGACTCAGCCCCGACATCCCCACCCCCTCCCCGTCAACACCCGGGGTCACTCTCCCTTCCAGGACTACCCCCTCCCCATCATCCTCTAGGAAAGGCGACGGAAAACAGCCTCGGTGCCTGATGACAGTGGTCAGAACTGAGTCTTACCCAAGACCTCTGAGGGAGGTGGTGGATGCCGGTTTTCTAAGTTATTAGAAAGAAAAAAAAAAAAAAATTGAGTGGTGTAGGTGGATTCTTTCCAACTCTCTGTGGCAAGGCCCTTCCAGACCCCTAACCCAAGGATCTGCATCACCAGGGACAAAGCAGAGCCGCCCTGGGGAGGGGAGCGGAGGGGAGGGGAGGGGAGGGGATGGGAGGGGATGGGGAGCTCACCGCTCCCTCGCCTGAAGGGCTCCCCCGCCACAACAGGACCAGCCAAGGACAGACACAGGCCCCAGGGCTGGGCGCCGGGTGCACCTCCTGCCCGGGAGGCGGTCACAACAGAGCAGGTGCCCCCGGCTCTCCCTGGCCGTCCCCACCTCCCCAGCCTGCACTGGGCCAACCCCTCCTCCCAGACGCATTCCCAGGTGCGGAAATAGGACATTGAAGCAGGTGGTCACTCCCGCCCCGGGGCCTGCACCACGGGCAGCCCTAGAAACGTCTGCCACGCCAGTGACGAAGCCACGCCACCCTCCCCGTCCCCGTGCAGAACGCGGCAAGCGGGGTCCCACATCCCTTTCGTCTGCCCTCGGCCACCCCTTACCTGCAGCCCCGCACACACCCCCCCGAGGCCTCCGAGACCCCATTCTCCCCTTTGGGAACGTCCTTCCTGCTTTGGGAACGTCCTTCCTGCTTCTTCGAGGCACCAGTCAGCAGGCCACGGAGGGGCCAGTGGGCATGACGCGGGGAAACGAGGCCTCTCGGCTGGGCACAGGGCTCCCTTGAACCCACAAAGCCTCCCGGGAGGCTGAAAACCCCAGCCGGCACACAAGCGCATTAGCACCTTTCAGAGCCAAAGTCACAGGCTGGATGCCGGGCCGTCAGTCCAGGCTCAGAGCCGCCTTCTCGCCCCCGGGCCTCCCCTGATGCCCTAAGGCTGCCGTTTTCATTAAGGCGAAGGAGGCACTAATGCATATATTTTCAGCCAAAGAACGGCAGCCCACAGACCGATTCAAAAGTCACCAGAGGCCCGGTCTACAGGAGGAGGGAGGTTGCCATTCAAAAGAAGGAAATTAGGAGACTTTCCCATGTTCATTCTGCTCCCGCTGGTGATGGCTGAGGCGCCCACAGCCTCGGGGAGCTGGCACATGCACCTCTGGTTCCGGGGGGGCAGGGGGCAGCTTGGAAAGCCAAGCCTTCGTAGGAGGGGTGGGGGCTGGGGCAGAGCAGTACGCGATCCCTCCTGGCCACTGCTTGCTGATTCTGGGCCGGCTCAGCCCCCACCGCGGCAGGCACTTGGAAGGCAAAGGCCTGAGGTTAGAAACTGAGTCACCTTGGATTCTGAAAGCCCCAGAGATAAGAACATCACCCAGAAAAAAGCCCCAATGGCACTAGTTCAGCAGGGGAGAAGGGGCCAGGCCGGGAACAGCCACCGAGGCAAGGCTGCTGCCCAGAAGGGACCCCGCGTCCAGAACCTTCCCCAGGTTCCTCTGGGGTCTCTGAGCCCCCACGGACCTGGTCCAGCTGCCACATTTCCCAGCTGGTAAGCTGAGGCCCCGGGAAAATGAGGCAGAGGGGAAGCGACACAGAAAGTCAGGAAGCAGAGATGTGCATGGAAACACCTACCTAAGCCTGAATCCCTCACTGCGAGAGAGGAGCAAGGGCGTCCCTGGGGGCTCAGTGGTAAAGAATCCACCAGCCAAGGCAGGAGCCACGGACTCGACCCCTGGTCTGGGAGGACCCCACACACCGCAAAGCAACTAAGACCGTGCGCCTCAGCTCCTGAGTCTGTACTCCAGAGCCCGAGAGCCACAGCTACTGACGTCTGCGCGCCCGCAGCCTGTGCTCGGAAACAAGAGAAGCCCCACAATGAGAAGTCCACGCAGTGCAACTGGAGAGCGACCCCGCTCTCTGCAACCAAAGAACGCCTGTGCAGCAGTGAAGACCCAGCAGAGCCAAAAATAAATCCACAAATAAAATTATTTTTTAAAAAAGACAGAGGAGCAGAGGTGTGACTTTCTGAAGACGGTGGGGTGGGAGGTGAACCAGAACTTGACCTCCAAACCCACTAGACTACAGGCTCAAACCAAGATGGTCGGTGTCCAGGATGCCCGGTCAGCAAAGGGAGAGGCCATTAGATTTCACTCCCTGCGTCCTGCATGGAGCCTCTTGGCTAGGTGTGTGTTAAGCTCATTCATTTTTATTTTTCAAAGGCTTCATGGAGAAGCAACCTAAATGTCCATCGATAGGGGAATTAGGGGAATGGGTAAAGGTGTAGTATAATATATATTGGGCTTCCCTTTATGGCTCAGCTGGTAAAGAATCCGCCTGCAATGTGGGAGACCTGGGTTCGAGCCCTGGGTTGGGAAGATACCATGGAGAAGGGAAATATTGATATATACAATGGAATATTACTCCTCCATAAAAAGAATGAAATAATGCCAATGGCAAGAACTAGAGATGATCGTACCAAGTGAAGTAAGCCAAAGAAAATTTTCATATTATATTTCTTATATGTGCAATCTTAAAAAAAGACACGAACTGGTTTACAAAACAGAAATAGACTCACAGTCAGATAACAAAGGTATGGTTACCAAAGGCAAAGGTGATGAGGATAAATTAGGAGTTTGGAATTAAAATATATACACTACTATATATAAAATACATTACCAACAAAGACCTACTAAATAGCACAGGGAACTGCACTCAATATCTTACAATAAACTACAACGGAAGAGAATATTAAAAAAGAATGTATATATCTACATACATATGGACAACTGAATCGGCTTGCTATATACCTGAAGCTAAAACCACACTGCAAATCAACTCTATGTCAATAAAAACTTTAAAAAAGAAACTAAACAAAATCATTTATATATATACATACATTTTTTTTTTTTAATTGTTTTAAAACCTTCAGGGAGGGATTGCACTGTCCCTCCCAGTGTGATTCTGGGTCTTTCCTGGGCCAGAGACCACGCCCCACCTCTTAGAAATAGCCCGAGAGCAGTCATGTTGGGGACCCGAGTTTCCGCAAAGCCTGTCTTGCCCGGGTTAAGGAGACCACAGCACACGTGTCCACCGGACATCAGCTCAGGGCAGGGCACAGCTGACCTTGAAGCAGGAGGGCCTGCTGAGGGACCAGAGGAGGCTGAGGAAGCCCGGCTGTCTCCCTCCTATCACGACCCCCAAATTGAAGCCCCAGGCCAGGAAGCTCCAGGGACCCCACCTGCACTGCCTTTCCGGAGAGCTGGAGGGCAGACTGGCCTCCCCACACCTCCAGCACCCCCACCCCCGCCCGCCACTCCCCTGCCCACGAGTTTGAATTGCAGCAAAAACAAGGGGTCTTTTCATCCTGCGTTACCCACAAGGACCCAGCCACACACACTGGGGAGCGGATCACGTTGCCCACAGCCAGGCCAGCGCTCACGGGAACCAGGTCTTAACTCAGAGGGGACGACAGGGATTAAGGACCCTGCAGGGAGAGGTGTAAGATGAAATTAAACTGCACTGGGGCCCACCTTCCAAGGGCAGGGATCACCCTCGAGGGTGAGGACCACCCTCCAGGGCCGGGACCTCGGAGGGAGGGCAGGGAGCACCCACCGGACCTCTTGACCACACTCGGTCAGCACGAGGGGGTCCCACGACTGGGGGGCTACAGGCTGGGGTGGGGCAGGGCTCCCAGGAAACCCACAGCCGCAGACCAGGGAGAGGAGGGCGGTGGCAGAAGGGGGTCAGCAGACCCCCAGGGAGATGACACCAAGGGTCCCCCACCCACCAAGGGTTCCACCACCATCAGCTGCATTTCCAGAGGAAGATGACTTAGAAGGGGCTCTCCTTGGACCCTTCTGGCCCCCAAGGTCGGGAAGGCCGGAATATTAGCTCGTCTTCCCGAGGCCAAGCCAGTGCCCCAGCAGGCCCTCAATCGGAGAGCAGGAGGGGACACACGGGGGGCACCATCCGGCTGTGATCTCATCGGTCCCCCTGCCCTCCCCCACCAAAACCCAACAGTGGGCTCAAGGAGGGGCAGCAGTCAGCGAGGCCGAGCCCAGGGCGGGACCCAGGTGTGGTGTGTAATGGCTTCATCTGCCAGGGAGACCGGCCGGCCTAACGACCCGCGGCTGGACTCCGGCAACTCATTTAACCCCGAGATGGTGCACCCGCCTGCTGCCTGTCACAGCCACGGAGGGCGGCAGGGGGACCCTGCTGGGGGCTGGTGACTGGCCAGGATGCTGCCGGCAAGGACGGCAGGAGGAGACGGATCGGAGGCCCTGGGTCCCCTCCTCTGCACCCCTACTCCCGCCTTACCCCACCGTTTCTAAAGCCGTTTTCTCTGTTTTCTGATCCTGCAGGCTTCTTGGTCTCATTCTGAGTCTGGGCGCAGGGGGCTGGGCTCTGAGGGGGTGACCTCCGCAGCCTCCGGGGGCCCTGCCTGTGGCCCCCTTGGTTTGGGTTTCCTACACAGATCTGTGGACCCACACACAAGGCCACCAGCAGGAGCGGCATCCACGGCTGCAGGGCAACCAGCGAGAGGCTCCTGCGGACACCGGGGCATGAGAGGACGCGGACTGCTGCTCACTCAGCTGGTGAGCGGCCACCTCGAAGGGCAGACCTAAGCCTCGAGGGAAGAGCAGGATCCCCGTGGGGGCAGGAGGCAGGAGAGGGGGTTCCTGCCAACAGAAGCCCTCAGGGCCGGCTGTGCACCTTCAAGGCAGGCAGACCTTGGGCAGGTGCATGGAGCCCGGCAGGGAGGGGCAGAGTCCCTGACACCAGCCGAGACACAGAGCTTCCTTCCATGCACAAGAGCAAGTGCAAGGCCTGGCCAGGCGTTGTCCAGATCGGCGCTGCCCACAGAACTGTCTGGAACGACGGAGAGGTTCCTTTCCTGTGTTGACAACAAGCTGCGAAGCACCTGCAAGGGGCCTAAGTGCAGCTCAGAAACCAAACCGCTCTTGTTACTTAATCCGAATTAACTCAGATCAAAACAGCCTCCAGTGGCTAGTGGGCAGCTCAGGGCCAGAGCCAGGAAACCCTGGAGTAGGGTCACCACCCATCAGGTGGAAGACACAGGGGCCCCGACATCAGCGAGCAGCTGACTGGGACACTGGACAGCTGGACATCCAGGTCAGGAGAGAGAAGCAGAGAAAGACCAGGGGCTCATTCCAGGAGGGAGGCAGCCCGGCAAAGGCGGGAGGCAGCCAGGCACCCAAACACTGCAGCCACGGAGGTCTGGGGGCAGGCGGCACACAGCCTTGTTCTAGCAGACGAGCCCAGGGTGGGCATCAAACACCACCGGGAGGTCAGGATGAGGAGAAGCCAATGGGCCAAGCCGGAGCTGCCTTTCCTGTGGCCCAGGCCCCCCAGGGGCCAAGAAGCGGCGGCGGGTGGGAAGGTGGGCTGGGCCTCGGATGCTCCGGGGAGAAGTGAGCAGTGGAAGGAGGAAGCCGGGGCAGGGAACAGAAGGGGGAAGACCTTGTTTATTGTTTTGGACCAGGAAACATGAGCCTATTTGCAGGGGAAAGGAGCCAGGAGAGACCCAGAAACAAGAGGAGGGGGACAATGGTGGAGGCAGGTCCCACGGGGGGCTGGGAACCCGCCGCCCCACCCCCCAGGCTGGAAGGTGCAGAGAGGGAGAGAAACATGCAGTTTGATTTTCTGTCCTATATAAAAGTGGGGTGTGTGTGTGCATTCCCCCAAAATACAGAAAATACAGAGAAAAAGGCGAAAGGGCAGGGCGGGAGGCTCCCATTGTCCACCCCCGGAGCTCCGGGAGATGTGAATCGAGCCTTCTGGGAGCCCCTGGCACAGGCAGCGTGGCCGGAACCCGCCACAAAGGGCCACTCCCAGAGCGGGCTCATTAGGACAGGAGCCGGTGCGCTCGATGCGGGGCGGGCCCTTGCAGGCGGGCCCTTGCAGGGGCGCCGCACAATCGGGCCCTTGTAGGGGGCGGTGGGGGGGGCGGGCGGCTCCCGGAGCCTCTGATTCCAAGACAAGAGCGCGCCTGCTTCTTGCCTTACAGCCCTGAGCCGACAGAAAGACAGATCGGGGAAGACAAAGAGATGCTTCCCCTGACAGTTCACGGGCTATTTCTGGAAATGGGTCGGCTCTCCTGCCGTCTGGGTGCTGCCAGCCCTGCCCACCTCTGTCCCCTTGACCGCAGCCCTAAGGAGGCCCCCAGCCCCTCTGGGTGGCCCAGCCTCCCCCTCCACCACCCACCGCCCCGCTCCACGGGGGTGACAAAGGCCGTCAGTGCCTCCCAGCCTGAAGCCTGGCAGTCTGCTCTGGCTCCCAAGTGGGGTGGCAGGGGGCAGGGGGGTGGGGAGGGGACCACTGGGCCAAGCTGTGACCAGGGCTGGGGTGGGTGCTCAGCAGACGCAAGGCCAGCTTCAGACCCAGCTTTCCACTGTCCGCCGGGCAGGCCAAAGCCAGCTCCCTGGGCATCCAGGCGGCAAATGCGGGCAAGCGACCATCCGAACAGGCCTGTCTCACGCTCACGGCTAACGTGAGCCGACACCAGCCTCCAGGCCCGCGCGCCTGGCTCTGTGATGCCCCAGTGTGGGGAGGTGTCCTTGCCGCCAGCTGACCTGCAAACAGGCCACCTCCAGCTCAGGTGACCAGTGGACCCCACAGCTCATCCCCGAGAGCTTCCCACCAGGGAGGAGTCTCCAGGGAGCATCTCCAACACCCACCCGCCCCGACCAGACGGGCCCATCTCCGAGGACTGGTCCAGGCACTGACATTTCTTCAAGTTCCCAGAGGTGATGTCTAATATGCAGCTGAGGTTGAGAACCACTGAAAAAAGCAAAGAGGTACTTCTAAGGAGTTGTTAAAAGGAACAGGGAAGCTGGTGGGGGGCGGGGGGGCGGGGGGGCGGGGCGGGCAGTGGGAAGCACAAGTCACCACCCTGGGGGTTGGGGAGGTGATCTGATTTTTGTTTTTAAAGTAGTTGAAGGCCATTTGGCGCCAAATGGCACAAAAAAAAAAAAAAAAAGAAAGGCAGGTGGCCAAAGCGGATGGACCTCTGTTGGGTTTAAAACCAGAGGGAGAACTCATCCAACGCCTCTGGGTTGCTCATTTCTCATCCCACCATTTACTGAGTGCCCACCACATGCCAGGAAGACTGGACCCTGCCCTGGGGAAGGTTATGGACTCGGGGACAGACAGGACAGCAAATGGCGTAAGTCCAGAACAGACAGACTTGTCCCGGGTAACCCACACCTGGGGACCAGAGCCCAGCGCCCTCTTCTAGCAGCGCCCAGCCCTGCAGAAGGCGATCAGATGGCAGGGGCAGGTAATTCCACTGGGGCCCTCACCACGGCCCCTCACGAGGACAGGCTGGCCAGCCACTGGCTTGGCCTCAGTGCTGGACAGAGTGGTGCCCGCCTGTCATCACGGCAGCCACAGCCCCGCCACCGCCCAGACCTGCCCCTGCGAGAGACCCAACCACAAAGGTGACAACCAGAGGAGGACGGGCAGGGCAGTGGCCCGTTCCCTGTGGCTCTGCCAGCTCTAGGAACGCTGAGTCAAGGGGCCAGAGGATGCAAGGGTCTCTGGAACCCTGGACACAGCCCACCCAAGCCTCCCATTTTACAGAAGGGCAAAATGAGGGCCCAGAGAGAAGACGGGGCTCGCACGAGGTCAGCTCACGAGTGGGCTGCGGCCGTTGGTTCTGCGTTGTCCGGTCCACACACAGAGCCCTGACCCGGGGGGCGGGTAGGGCACAGCCATGCCCCTGAAGCTGCCCCAGATGTGGGGGCTGTATCAGCTGGCAGGGGGCCCCTGTGTGTGTGTGTTCAGTGGAGTGCAAGGGGAAGGGAGCAGACTGGCTATGGGAAGTGGCAGTCTCTTGAGAGCGCCTGGGACAGCTGACTGCAGAAAAACTCTCCGAGAAGGTCACAGCTGGAACCGCTCACAGCTGGAAGAGCCCAGCCCAGGGACTGCAGCGGGGCACGCGGTGAGGGCAGCGCCGCAGAGCCACCTGCCCCAGCATCACGCAGTCAGCCCCACCCCGCCGGGCCAGATGTGCCAGTGCTCCAGCGGTTCCTCCCTCCACGCCTGGCCTCTCCCCTGCTCTCCTCTGCTTGCGCGGACCTGCTCCGTCTCAGCTCCCAGCTCCAGCCAACCCCCTCGGCTGAGCTCCGGGCACCCCCGAAGAGGCTGAGAGCCAAACCAGGGCGCCTCTGAGAGCAGCGAAGGGGGGCATGATGAAGTCACATGGCAGTGGCGGGGCACCTTCACGTGCAGCTTCACGTGGATGGCCCCATCCCCACCCCCACGTGACCTGATGTGACTTGCCTCTCTGCCCTGAGCCCCCCTTCCTCAGCAGAAACAGGGACCCCACCCCGACCCCGCCCCGGTGCGTCTCCTCGCACCGGTGTGGCCAAGCCTGGGGCGGGCCCCCTTTCCTTCCCAGTCTCTTCCGAGAGCCTTCAGGGCTCCAGGCAGTTTGCTCCCAGGTTTCCGGCTTTCCCAGGCATGGCATTTCCTCCTCTCTAAGATACCATCAGTCACAGATGCCCGATTTTCCAGAGGGAGGGAGGGGAAGACCTGCAGTAAACACACACGCTGATTCTAAGATGCAACCCCGCATTGCAACGGAGGAGAGCAAAGCCCACGTTCGAATTCAGGAAATAACAAATGACCAGGGCCTCTGGCCAATGGGGAAGCAGGAAGGAGGAAAGGGAAACAGACCCTCACCTACTCCCCAGGGCCCGCGGGCTCTGCTCTGGTTAAACGACGCTCCACACCTCTGCTTAAACATCACACACAGGGTGATCCCAAGAACATTTACCGATGAATCAATACAACTCCTGATCTTTCTGCCCTGCTCCCTGGACAGTGGAGACCAACAGTGAGTTGCTCAAGAAGAGGCAGGCATCCCATCACCAGGGGACTGACCCAGCTCCAGACCTGCCCTCCACCCTCCTGCCCCTGACTGCCTGAGGCAGCAGAAGACAGCAAGAGGGGAACAGGTGACAGTGACCAGCTCTCGGTGCCTGGAAGCTGAGGGTGTGGGGGACCATTCCTGCCTGTTCACAATCAAAAGAGCATCAGGTCTCTTTCGCAGACCAACTTGTTCCTCTATCGCCAGGCTTCGGGGAAGCCACTCGGGTTCCCTCGCCACCCTGCTCCAGGCAAATTAGCGCTGCCTCCTTCCCAGCTCTGAAATCCCAGGGCACTCCCTGCAGGGACCCCCCGGTACCAAGGTTGTAGGCGTGGGCAGAGCCACCATGGGCGTAAGTATTCTGTGGGCAGGCACAGTGAGGCTGCAGAGAGAGAAGGCGTGCCTGAGCACCCCAATAGCTCAGGGTGGAGCCCCTGACCCCAGACGTCAGGAGTCAAAAGGAGGCAGGCGGGGCTTTGGAGCAGACACACCTGGTCTGAGGACCTGCAGAGAAGGTTCTCTCCTGTGACCACGGTCCCCGCGACAACCACCCCGGTGGCCCCCAACCCAGCCCACAGCACGACGGACTCCAGATGGATGCTCCCAAGCTGCCACTCCCCAACCCCAGCTACATGAATCACCGCGCGTGGCACTCTCAGACTGAGTAACCGCTCAAGAAACGTCTGCTCCTGTTTTCCTTCCTGCTTGAAGGGCGAATTCTCTCAACAACCAGCCCCACCCACCCGCCTCCAGACTATTCTCTACTCCTGTTCTGGACTCGCACAACCAGCTGCCCAGCTGTCTGAGTGCTTCATCGCAGTGGGTTCAGGAATGCCCTGGGCTTGCATGCCTCCCCTGATGGGGAGCTCCCCACCTCCAGAGGCAACCAGGTCTGCCTGGACCACTCTTGTTTGCGGGAGCTGAAGTCCGAATTGCTGGAACTTCGGGGGTCTGCACACAGCACTAATCCCCCTGGGCTGACAGCCCTCCCTGCCTAGCGGCCGCTCACCAACCCCAAAGCCTTTCATCTCCTGGCTCAACATGCTCGCTCTTGCTATTCCCGAGAAGAGGCTTCCAGGCCCCCTGCCTCCCCGCAGGTCATGAGAGCACCTTGCAGGCTCTGGGCTCTCGGCACCCCTGGTCCAGAGCCACCTGCAGGCCTACGGCTGCTGCTGGAATGCCACCCCTTTCCATTCAACCGGACAAGGACTCCTGTGACTGTGACGGGCGGCGGGCACAAGGGCCCCTTCACGAGCACGTGATGGGGGTCCCGCAGCCCCACCCCGAGGAGGCAAGTCTGCAGGAGTCCCTGAGCCCATCCTTTGAGGCTCAGTTCTCAGGACACAGATGAGGAAATCGAGGCTTCCACGTGCAGTAAGCTGCCTCCTCTTACACGCTGCCCACTTTACACACATCCCTACGCTCCCTCCTTCCTCAACCCGAAGGTGGGTCACAGCTTCCCACTTTGCAGATGAGAAAACAGAGGTCCCAGAACTCGAGCAGGGTCCAGGCCTCTGATGCTTTCTGCCAACGGGGAGGACAAGCAGAGCGTAGGAAACCCCCCACGAGTGCAAACCACAGACCATGAGCAGCAGAGCATTTCCCTGCTAATCCTGCGGCTCCAGGATCAACATAAAAACCAAGTCTGTGTCCTAGGAACTCAGAGGCCAGGCCCTGGGTGAGGGGTCTGGTGGGGCCGCGACAGCAGAGGGAAGCTGTCTGGCAGGGAAGCAAGGGAATGAAAACAGAAGTGAGGAGGGACCCGGTGTGTGGAAGCTGGCACTTCCCCATCCACAGATCTCTGGAGCCGTGAACTTCAGGCAAGGAAAGAGGACAGCAAGACTGAGGCTCTCGGTCTGGCCTGAGAAGGGGAGCCACACCTTAGCTACACAGGCCCCGCCCTGCCTGGGTCCATCTACAGGTCATTGGAGCCCTGCCCAGGATTAAGCTCAGAGTGGCCTTCCACGGCTGGAAGGGGGCCTCCTATTGGGGGGTGCTCAGACTGTCCTGGCCCAGAGGGGTGGTAGGCCCAGGCTCTGACACCCAAGGCTGAGAGAGGTCCCCTGGACTGATCCAGCCACTCCTCTCTGCCCCAGCCAGCCCACAGGACTGGGAGCTAGTCACCACACCTCTCCAGACCTCAGTTTCTCCATCTGCCATATGGGACCACTTGGGAGCTCTGAACACAATGGAGCTGGGACTGGGACGCTCTGTGGTAGGTATAAACTGTGAGGCTCAGGGCACATGCCCTGGGTTACCGGCCAGTGAGCTCCTGGCCCTGGGGGCCTGGTACCCAAGGCCAGTGACAGGTGGTGGGGTCAAGATGGGGAGGGAGGGGAAAAGGCTTATTCAACCCTGCCTCCTTGTCTTCACTGACCTCTGCCCCCAGGCCTGGCCAGGTTTAGGAAAAGCTGCCCATTAGCGTCCTGCCCCGGGGCTGCTGAGCTGGGATCCCCACATAAAAGACCTATTCAAGGCCAGAGGCTCTGTCTTTTTTTAAAGACCCAGACCACCCTCACTCTATCCTCCCTTTAAACCAACAATAAAACACAAGCAGGAGAACAAACCCATCTTATTTTGAGAAGCTCAAACTTTTCATGCAAACTTTTAAAGGTATAAACGGGGCCTGTACAAAGGGCTGCTGGAGGCCCTCGTTCCTGGGGTTAGCAAAAAGGGGAGTGGGCCATGTGACAGTGATGGGAGGACTGGGCCGGAGGTAAATGGGCACACGGTGGGCGGCGGGAGGGAGGAAAAAGGTGGGACACGCAGGAGAGGGAAGGAAGAACTGTTAAAAATAACTTTTGTTTGAAAATTGCATGAGTTCAAAGTGCAGACCTGACTGTCTGATGTATGGGGTTCGCCTGTCCCAGTCTGCCCCCCGACTAAATTAGAGCAAAGAGCATCCCAGTCCAGACTTTAATCAGCTCAGCCCGGACTTCTATCAAAGAAAAAGAAAAAAAAAAGACCAAGAAAAAGGCCTATTTGAATTCCCATTCACAGGCCAGTCAGGCCCAGGCCCAGCCAGGGAGGACCTGGAATACAGATGGGCCGCCACCCACCACAGCCTCTTACAGCCCCAAGGGCACCCAGCAGGACTGCAGGTACCCTGCAGCTTCCAGACAGGACTACAGGGCCACTGCGCCCCAGGAGGTGCAACCAGACACCAGCTCAGCCGCAAACACTCGGGCAAGCTATTTGTCTAAACAGCAAACAGAGTTTCAAAGAGAACCGCCGATGTCTATTTGGCAAACCCCCAACAGGTCCCTCTCTTTCTCATGAGGATCCTTGGGAGAAACACACATGACAAGGCCCTGACAACTGTTGAGGCCCACTGTCTGCAGGGATAGAGGAGGACCCACTCTACAGAAGAGGAGCAAAGAGAGGCTCGTGAAAGTGAAGTCCCTGGCCGGAGGGAAGAGGGAAGAGATTCGAACAGGAGACTGTCTGAGCCCTCCAGGCACGGGGGTTATCAACCATCTGCTCAGGCGTCACCGATAAGGAAGTGACATTTGCTGGGGCAGGAGAAGCAGGGCAAACGTGGGCCAGAATCAAGAACGGGGAGTCAGCAGTGTCTGTTGATGAATATTATCGGCCAAAATGACCACAAGCCAGAGACGTGAGCCAACCCCGTGGCCTGAGCAGTACATGACCCCCACAGCACCACCCAGGCAACTGACAACTGACATTGCAATCTCAGTTGCCTTCTCAGGAATTGCTCAGAACCTCTCTGAGCCTCTAGTTGCTTGACTGTAAAATGGGGATAATACTGCCTCGCAGGGTTCCTGTGAGGGTAAGCTGAGAGGGCAAAGAATCTGAAGCACCACTCTGGTATCTGATTCCACTTTCACCACCACCCAGACTGGGGCCTGTTATCTGCCTCATCTCCAGCTTGCTCTCCACCCAAAACTACAGGTCCAAGGGCAGAAGAGTGGCTTTGAAGAGAAGGGCCTTCCCTTGTCTCCAGACATCCCACTCTTACTGTTGGGAGACCATCTCAAGGCCACGCTCAACTCTGAGACAAAACTAAATTGACAACAATCCCACTGATGACTGAAACTTGTGATCATGATGCTGAGTGCTTATTTCACCCCAACAGAAAGCTGTGCCCCCACAGAATCTGTGGCAGTCCTGTGTGCACGGGTCTTGGGGGAGCGTGGACTCTACAGGGAAAACTACAGCTCCAATCCTCCCTGCCCCTCAGTGGGCTGGGAAACCTCAGGTGGGATCCAGTCCTCCACACCTGCTCTGCTCACAGCAGCCGCGAACGAAGACAGGGTCTGCGTCTCCTTGTCCAAAATAATGCCAGAACTTCTCTGCCAATATGCCCTGACACTTTAGTGCCCTGAAGAGAAACACCCTCGCCAAGTGTCACTGATGACGCAGCTGAAAACCAGAAACATTTTGCTTCCTAGCCACAGACTGCCGCAGTCCTCCGCTTCCTACAGCACTTGGGGAAACCGAGGCCCAGAAATCTGTCCCTCCCAAGCCCCACCCCTCCACCCCCGCCCCAGAAAACAAGACCAGAGAGGCTGAGACTGGGACTCCTCATTCCCCAAATGGTGCAAACCACCTAACTCTGAACTACTCCCACTGCCCTTAAGGAGCTTGCTGGTGGGAGGTGGGGTGGATAGAGTCACTGGAGAGAAACCCAAGTTGTAGCCTTAGATTGCTAATCAGTAATGAAATATCCCTCTACACCTAGCCCTGCCCCAACTCACAGGCTAGGAAGGTAAATAAAACCTGCACTGGGCTAGTGCCCCACCTCCCCCGGGTCCAGTTCCCACCCCAGCCCCCACCCCGAGGCACCGGCAGAGGCCACTTGGCTACCAAAGCAAAGAGAGAATGTCCTGTCCCAGGGCTGTCACTCAGGGGAAGAACAGTCATTTAAGGCCTAGATACATTTTCTCTGAACTAGGAAAGCCTTTAAAGAGAACCAGAAAGGGCTGTTTAATCTCCACCTTCAGGCAAATAGTTCAGGGAGCAGGAACAGCCACCAGAGCAGGAGCCAAGCCACCAAAAATGTGGAAAGACAGGGAGGAGGGAGAGGAGTGGGGCAGGGGGACAGCCACCGATCAGAGAGCTGGGGACCGGGAGGGCGACCAGCTGCGACAGAGCCCTCTGCCCCGGGCCCAGCAGTCAAGTGGGCTGGAATACAGTAGCTGGGCTTTCCCGAGGCCAAAGGTCCTTCCACCCACACCCCAGCAGCTGCTGACAACCTCCGCACTTCCTGCAAGGTGAGCAGTAATTTACAGACCCCTTCAGAGGCTTTTATCTCTGCCTCAAATCCGGGAGGTAGGGATTACCGGCTCCATTCTACAGATAAGGAAACTGAGGCCCGAGGAGATAGAATGCCAGGATCCTGTCCAAGCCTATATTCCTCTGGGAAATATTAAGAGCCTCAGTTGAGAAAGCTCCCCGGGGGCGGGGGGCGCTGAGAAAGGCAGGAGTAATAGCAAACCAGGAAGGTTCTTCCACCCCAGTACTTGGGCCCAGCTGCCTGTGACCCCTTCCCTGGGGCAGACAGCACGGAGAAGCCCAGGTGGAATGCCAGCTCTGCCCCGGCACACAGGTGATCATTGCTTGGGGGCTGCCTGTTGTTCCAAGAAGAGGGAAAATTTCGCTTTCGCTCAAAGGGCCTATCACTTCCCTCCTCCCCGCGCCCCCTCCCATTAAAAACTTCCCGGTCCCGGGCCAGGGTTTCCAGGCAGAGCTGCGGCACCTCCAGCCAGCCCTATGGTCCCAGATTCTGAGACCGATAAACTCCGCAGGGGAGAAACTTTTGAGGAGCCTGGGGGTCCCGGACCGGCTGCGGATTCAGCGCGGCAGGGACACGCCCCCATCGCTTAACCGGAAAATTCGGCACCTAAAAAAAAAAAAAAGCCCCACCGCGGGCTGGCTGGCGATCTCTCCGACGCCAGCCGGAGGAGGGGTCCGGAGTGGCGGCCGCCCGCGGGGGAAGGGGCTCTGGGCCCGAGACGCGCCCTACCCGGCGGGCGCCCTCCTTACCGTGCAAGCCGTTGGGGATGCTTCGGTGGTGCGGCGGCGGCGCCGAAAGGTCGTCCAGGGACCGGCGCGTGGCTACCGCCTTGCCGTCGGGGGCCTTGGGCGGCCCGGGAGGCAGCAGCGGCGGCGGGACGTGGTGGTGATGGTCCGGGCTGCCGCCGCTGCCCGCGCTCGACGTGCTGCTGCCGTCGCCCACGTCCCGGGTACCCGCGCCCGCCGCGCCGCCGGGCAGCGGCCCGCTCAAGCTGGCCTGGCTGTCGATGGAGCTGCGGGAGCCGGCGCCGCCGCCGCCCGCGCCGCCCGCGCCGCCCGCGCCCCCCGCCAGCGCCGCGCGCTCCTCGTCCAGCAGCAGCACCAGTTCTTTGAGCTCCAGGTTCTCGCGCAGCAGGGCCTCCTGGCGCGCCTCAAGCTCGCGGAGCTTCTGCTGCGAGCGGGCCACCTCGTGCCACACGGCGCCGGCCGCGTGGCGCCCGAAGCGCTGCCACTCGCGCGCCAGCTTGCGCCCCTTCTGCCGGTCGTCGTCGAGGAAGCAGCACAGCTCGCGCAGCTCCTGGTTGTCGTCCTGCAGCCGCTGGTTCACGTCCTTGAGGCCGCGGATCTCCAGCAAGTGCTGCTGCAGCCTCCGGTTCACGTCGCGCATCAGGCCGCCGTGCTCCAGCATGAGGCCCACCTTCTCGCCCTCCGCGCGCCGCAGTCTCCGCGCCAGCTCCTCCTTGCTCCAGCGCAGCAGCTCCTCGTCCGGCACCTGGCTCAGCTCCTCCGACGCCGCCGCCGCCGCCGCCGCCGGGGGCTTCGCCATGGCGGGGCCGTCACCGCGGCATCGCCCGCGCCCTCGCCCGGCCGGCGCTCCCCGTTCCGGGGCTGCGCTGGGCCGGTCCGCGCGCGGGCGGCGGGGTGGGGTGGGGGTGGTGGTGGCGGCCGGGGGGCGCGTGCGGCCCGCCCCGCGCTGCCTCGAGCGCCCTCACGCAGCGCCTGCCCGCCGCCCGGGGCGCCCGGGGGAATCGGTGCGTCTCGAGACTCGGCGAGCTGGGAACGCTGCTGCGTCGGCGGCCGCGGTGCCGGGCTCTCTCCCGGCTCGGGCTAAGCAGGCGGAGGCCCGCCCCCGGCCCAGCTCCGGAGCCCCAGCCGCCCCGCCTACTCCGGGCGGGGAAGGGGCTGGGCGCACGCGGTCCGGGCCCCGCCTCCTGGGGGGAGCGAGCCGGCGCGCGGGCAGAGGCGCGGCGGGTCCCCACGTCTCCCCCGCGCCGTGCGCCCGCCCTCCCGGCGCCCAGCCAGAGGCGCGCTCGAGCCGTGGTCCCACCCCCGCGCCCGTCCGATTGGGTCTTCCCGGGGGTGTGTGGGAGGGGCGGGGCGCACTCGGGGGACGCCGCGGGAGATGGTACAGTCCACCCTCCGGGCTGCCCACAGCCCCCCCCTTCCGCGGTTCAAGTTTCTGCGGCCGGAGGACGCGGCCTCCGCCAATCCCAGGGCTACAGGGCGCTTTTAAAATGCAGGTACGGCTGCGGGGCGGGGGGGTGACGGTGGGAAAGGTAGGGCAGGGCTTCCCTTAAAGGAGACGCGTGGAAAAGGGCGCCCAGCCCCTTCCTGGGCCCGCGCGCCCCGCCCGCCGTCCCCCGCCCCGAACAAACAAATAACCACGATCGGAAGGACGGCTCCCCTTCTCCCGGCCGAGGGCACCAGAGGCCAGCTTAGTCTGAGATACGGCGGACAATAGGACTCAGGCCCGGGGGGGTCGCTCTCCCCGGCGGAGAGCGGCTCTTTGTCCGCTCCCGGCCCCCGGCTCCTCCTCCACCCCGGTCTCCACCGTGGTCCCCAGCCCGGAGCGCGCCGAGGTTGCAGCGTTTTCCACTCAAGCCAGGGGCTGCGGCTCCGGCATCTGCGCCCCAGGAGGGCCAGGGTGCCTCACCCGCCGTCCCGGATCGGGGTCCCGTACCCTCCCTGCCCCGAGAGGGCGAGGGCTTGAGGAACACGCACCGTTCCCCCGCCAACCCGACCGCTCGTCCCGGAATGCGGGAGGGAATCTGTGACTCGCGACGTGGAGACCACTGGGGAGGGGAGGGGAAGGTCTTTCACTGGGGTCTTAACTCGGGGCTGGGGCGTCGATTCCGCGGCAATAAAAATCAAACCCTCCCCACCGACAGCCTCGCCTGGCACCCGGGTCTCCCCCCACTGGCTTGTGCGAATCCGTCTCGTTATCCTCGCGTCCCTGAAGTGCATTTACGGCGAGTCTGCTGCCAGGCGGGCGGAGGGGGGCGTCCCTCCCCCCGGGACCCGCGCCCTCGACAGAGAGCGCCACGGCCCGGCGCGCGCGCCCGCTCGGCAGCGGTTGTCCCGGCTTACAGCGACCCAGCCATTCATTGGACAACCGTGTACAGCGCCTCCTCTAAGCCAGGCTTGCTCTGGACCACTAGGGGATTCTCTAGGGGACCGGCGGCCACTGCCCGCTGGGGGGACTTTGCACTCTGCGGGGAGGAGGGGCGAGAAGAAAATCAACAAACTGGAGAACGGTGAGGCTGTAATAAGTGCTGTGCAGGGGATTAAGACCAGCTGCTGTCGCTGAAAGTGATTATCAGTTACTTTAGATCCCGTGGTCAGGGAGGACCTTTGAGGAGGTGCGGTCTAAGCTGCTGTCTGAGTGACGGAGGACAAAGATAAGGGGGAGGGCACTACCAGGTAAAGAGAACAGCTAGTGCAGAGGCCCTAGGGTTGCCCTGTTTGTGGCCTATTCAAGGAAGAGGTGTGAGAGATGAGGTCAGAGAGACCTGATCATCCGTGATTCTAATGCAGCTGGGAAAGCCGTGGGGGTAATTAGCAGGACACAACATGACCCGACTTGCCTTATAAGAGCTTCACGCTGATGGCTCAGACAGGAAAGAAGCTGCCTATAGTGTAGGAGACCTGGGTTTGATCCCTGGGTCAGGAAGATCCCCTGGAGAAGGAAATGGCAAACCCACTCCAACATTCTTGCCTGGGAAATCCCACAGACAGCGGAGCCTGTGTGGGCTAGATTCCATGGGGCCGCACAGAGTCAAACAGGACTGATGGACTAACACTTTCTTTTCTTTTTCTGGCCCATATGTGGAGAAGGGGTGGGGGTGTGGGGTCGCAGGGTAGTACAGATTCGCCACTCCCTTCCCCCCCCCCCACATAGATAGATGTTTAGGAAAGGGTAGTGAGGAAAGGATGAGCTGGGCGGGGGGTGGGGGGGAGCATAGCTTCGAGGGTCAAACCCCAGGGTAGCCAAGGGTCCCCAGGCAGGTGAACCAGTCCCTGGGTCCTGCGGGGGCGGGGGGGGGGGTCACCCTCCCCACTGGGGCACTGTGCTTTGAGGACCCAGCCCAGGGCATCTAAGTTTGAGTTTGAGAAGAGTTCCAGCTCTCATTTGATAAGGCTAAAGTCTTTCTTACCCCCAAAGGCCAACCGGAAGTAATAGCTCCCTGGAGGCTGTCCCCAGAACAAAGGCCGGTCAGAGGCGCTCCTGGGAGAGTGAAGGGTGAGCACCAGGGAAGTCGCTGAGATGTTAGCACTGTTTGTGGGGACCCCCTCCCCCCAATTTGAGCGTGGCTCCAGGTTGTTCCCATAGCATCTAGTCCTCTGATCCTCCAGGGCTGGCAGCTTCAGCTGAACTTTCCAAGAGAAAAATGAAGCCTCTATCTAGAGGGGGTTTACTTGCATCATCTACAAGATGTGGGACCTAGAGTCCTCCTTGCCAAAACTCACGAGAGCATCCCTCATGTCCCTCTGGTGCAGCAAAGACAAGGGGCTAGAGATGAGGCTACTGGGTAGGACGTCACAGGGACAGTCTTAGCTCTCCCCACTGTGGCTGGACAGGCCGAGGCACAAGACCGATGGCAGGAGGGTGAGAGGGTCCAGACCTGAAACAGGCTTCTGAAGCACGGGAACCATCCAAGCCAGAGCCCCCTCCCTAAGGGTCCAGCAAACGCCAAGCCCCGCTAGAACACTCGCGGTCCAACAGACCCTATACCCAAGCTAGGATCCCCAAAATATCAAGTGTCTTTGGTTTTTTTTAGCTATGTGATCGTAACAAGCTCTGCTTTGTCATGAAACCTGTAAAACTGAACCATGGATCTCCAATACAGTAACTCTTACAGCCCCATGTACTATATCCTGCCAGACTCCTTTGTCCATGGGCTTTTCCAGGCAACAATACTTGGAGCGAGTTGCCATCTCCTCCTCCAGGGGATCTTCCCGACCCAGGACTCGAACTCAGGTCTCCTTCATTGCAGGTGGATCCTTTACCGACTGAACCACCAGGGAAGACCCTAATAATTCTCTAGATGGCCAGTACAAGTAGCTGTGGGTGTTGGAAAAAAATAAAGATGCACCACCACTGCTCCTCAATTTTTTTTTTTTCTTCTGAATCTCCAAGGCTGTGTGTGTCCATTTAAAGCCACACAAATGTTTTTGAGAGCCAGCTAGGGGGACAGCCAGTACACTAACATATAGTAGACAAAATGATTCCTGATCACAGGGTCTGTGAACCTGGAAAATGGTAACAGCACACTAGGGGTAAGTAAATTGTCTCCACAATGGGAGGGGAAGGGGGTTCTTATGCCTCTGTGTCTGGGCCCTGAGCATAGACCTCCCAGCAGCCACTCTTTACTGTTTGCTGAGTAAATGCGTGATCAATCAAGTCTGAGTCCCACGTTTTGATGATAAAGATACGGAGCCCCAGCAGGGAAATGACTTGCCTAAGGTCACTTTCATTCATTGATTTCCGAAACACACAAACATAATTGGTTCAGTGTTTATGCATAAATGCATATGTATATGTGCAATCAGATATGCATTGGAAATGCAGTGTGGTAAGTACCACAGAGGAGAGGAGCAGAACACATCATTGTGGGAGCATCCTGAGGCCATGGAGGAGGTGACACCCACCCCCCTGCCACCCCCACCTTCCACCCCCACCACCACCCAAAGGGAATTAAAGAGTAGGAGTTTATCAGATTTTAGATGGGGAAGGAGAGGGTTGAGATAATCCAGGTGGAGGCAACAACAAAGCCAATGCCCAGAGGTGAGCAATGGTGAGGGCCAGGTGTAGACACAGCCATGCCTTATTGCCTGAAGAGGCAGAGAACAGCAGGGAATAGTTCCAGGGGAAGTGTGGCCCCCTTCCTGGGGCTCTGACGGCTAAGAGCAGCAGCAGCAGCAATGATAATAATAACCATCACCACCTACCACGCACCCAGTGGGTGCCAGGGGTCCTAAACCAGCCCCCACGTGACGATCAGAATGACAACGTCATTAACCCCTTGGAGGATTTCACATGGATTCCTATTGGCTGTGGGTTTTGTCTCCACAAAGCTCAGATCACTGAGTGCAAACTTATGGGCAGTGTTCAGAGGCTGGTGGATGTCCAAGGCCTCTGGTGTGGCCAGTGGAGGTTTGTGTGGTGGCTGAGGATTTCTGCAGGTCAGCGAGGCGATGGCAGCTGACAGGTCTGGGACCAGGCTCTGGGGTTTCTTCTCTGCACCCCACCCTGCACCCCTGAACAGGGGAAGTCACCATGCACAGCTGAGAGGCCACAGTGAAATCAGGGCCAGTGGAAAAGCAACTGGAATTGTTATGAATAAAGGGCAGTGTTTGCGGAGCACTTGCTACACATCTACCCAGCCCTGGGCAAAGGCTTCACAGGGATTGTCTCACTGAGTCCTCAATGCAGTCCTCAGTTAAGAGCCTCAATCCCTGTTTTACAGAGGGGCAAACCAAGGTTCACAGGCTAGGTCACTTGTCCCAACTCACAAGGCAAGCAAGTGAATGAGCTGAGATTCAAACCCACGACCTTCTGAGCCCACAGCCCACAGCCTCCTGCACGCCCGCTGCTCTGCAACATCCCTTTCACTGTGACTCTGGTTCTACCATGGGGAGGCCTGCACTCTGCCCGCACCACGCCCATCACCCAGCTTCCTCCTGCTTCCGCCTTCCCCATTGTCCCCAAGTCAGACTCCCTGCGCCTCTGGAGGGACCACTGGGTAGAGCTTCCCAGCTCTCCCTGCTGACAGATCAATCACTGCGTGCTGTTAGCTCTGTCTCACAGCTCTTCTCTCACCCATTTGCTGGGTGACCTTAGGCCAGTCCCTTACCCTCTCTGAGCCAGTTTTCTCCTCTGAGCCTTCCTTCACGAGGCCAGTGTCAAGGCCCGGAGAAATGTACCTCTCCTCTCTGCTCATTCTCCCCACCCTCTGGATCAGGACAATCTTCCCACAAGGACGTTTGCACCCATTTTCCAGATGCAAACCCTGAGGTACATTGAAACAAGGGCTGTCCAGGAAGCCTAGTGCTTGCCCCTGGCAAACAGGGCTACAAAGGATGCCAGCTATGGCCTTGGGCTGCCACCGACTTCTTTCTGGAAAGGGTGCAGCACAGAATATGAGGTTTAGTGATGAAGGGTCTCAATTCTCACATTTTTAAGTGGGGAAACTGCAGTGATGCTGGGCCACTAGCAGGCAAGTCTGCTGGGATATCAGCCCCTGGAGCACAGCCCTGGGAGGTCTAGGGGGAGGGTGGGCTCACTCACTCACATCCTTAACCAGCTGCCAGGCCCCTGGGTGCTGGAGATCAGGAAGTCGGTGATGAACTGCACAGGTTCCAGAACCGCCAATGTCACAGGCAAAAGCCTCAACGTTAACCTAAGGGTGCTAGTGGAAAGAACCCGCCTGCCAGTGCAGGAGATATAAGAGACAGGGGTTTGATCCCTGGGTCAAGAAGATCCCCTGGAGAAGGAAATGGCTACCCACTCCAATATTCTTGCCTGGAGAATCCCATAGACAGAGGAGCCTGGAGGGCTACAGTCCGTGGGGTCGCAGAGTTGACACAGCTGAAGCGTCTGAGCACAAGCCCGCACTCAACCTGAGGGCAGTGGGAGCCGCAGGAGAGGGGCGAGCAGGAGAGGGACCTGGCAGGCTTTGTTTGAAAAAGAGCAAGTGACCGGAGCTGTGAATGGATCAGAGAGAGAGTCAGCTGAGGCTGAGACAGTCAGAAGACTGCAAAGCCAGGCTGGCCAGAGGCCAGGGCAGAGGTGGGAGAAAGTTGCCTTTAGGGATCAATTCAGTGATGGGGGATCAGGACTCTCATCCCTCTCTGCCTCTCCCTTCCCCTCTGGAGCCACCAAAATACCCTCCTTCCCCTGCAGCTGCTGACACCAGCTCAGACCATTGCCTCAGGAGCAAAGCACCAGTGGAGGGGGAAGGGGAAGGGGGGAGGGGAAGGGGGAAGGAGCGGGGAGGAACCCTCAATCTCGGGGAAACCTAGTGAGGAGAGCTCTTTGAAGGACTGGCTCCCAGCTCCGTGCACTTCAAAACACCAGTCTTCTCATTATGAGTGATTTCCTACCACAACAAACTGCAATGCAGGTGCCTGGAACCCTACTGCCCAGCTTAAGGAATCACCGACCTCATTGGCCCCTGGAGCCCCTCCCAGGTCACCTGGCCAGCCCACCTGACCCCAGGGTGAGAAGGATCCTAAATGTTGCATTGCTTATTCCTGTATCTCATAGTGCTGTATTTTCCCCTTATAATATACTGCTTAATCTTGCATGCCTTTGAACTTTATTCAAATGGTATTATACTTCATGTGTCCTCTGGCAGCAAGCTTTTAAGTCATGCATTATTATGTTGAAATATGTCGCTGGGGTTCATTTATTTGCACGGCTGGCTGTAGAGCGAGGTTTCCCAGCCTCAGCACGTTGGCAGGTTGGACTGGAGAAGTCTTTGTTGTAGGGGCGGGGAGGGGGCGTCCTCCCCAGTGTAAGATGTTTACCAGCTTCTCTGGCCTCCACACATTAGATGGAAGTGACGCCCCTGCCCCTGTTACTGTGAAAACCACAAACGTCTCCAATCTAAAAAAATGATCCAAATGAACTCATTTACAAAATAGAAACAGACTCTCAGACTTAGCAAACAAATTCATGGTTACCAGAGGCAGGAGGTGGCGGGGAGGGATAAATCAGGAGTTTGGGATTAACAGATACACTTGCGTCCTTGCTAAGTCACTTCAGTCCTGTCCGACTCTTTGAGACCCCCACTATGGACTGTATCCCACCCGGCTCCTCAGTCCATGGGATTCTCGAGGCAAGAATACTGGAGTGGGTTGCCATGCTCTCCTCCAGGGGATCTTCCCAACACAAGGAGCAGATACAAGCTACTATATATAAAATAATCATCAAGGGCCTACTACAGAGCACAGGAAACTCTACTCAGCATTCCATAATGACCTAAATAGAAGAATAGATATGTGTATATGTATAACCGAATCACTTTTCTGTCTGCCTGAAACTAACACAACATTGTAAATCAACTATGCTCCAGTATAAAATAAAAATTAAAAAACAGGAACAAAAATGTCTCCAGACCTTGCCAAATGGCCGCTGAGATCGAAATCTCCCCAGCTGAGAACGCCACCATCTAATTTCCATTGCATGAATACATTACCTTTACTTCTCTTCTCCTGTTGAAGGACATTTGTTTCTAGTTTTCTGCTGCAGCGAGCGATGCCACCGTCTGTGTCCCTGTGCTCACAGGCACAAGCTTCTCTTGGGTCTGTACCCTCGTGGCTCTCGGGGCATAAGAGAAACCCGGGCTAAATTTCATAGTGGAGGTGCACAGTATGTTAGGGGGAAAAAAGAAACAGTATAGCAGGTTTGCCCACTATGACATCTTTGAAATGTTTATCAAACTGACACTTTCAAATGTGCAGAGATACCAGTGAGACATGACTTATGTTACTTGTCAGATATACAGGATTTACTCCAGGTGATAAGTTCCAGACCCCAGACGCATGGTCTTTGAGGCCAGCTGTGCTTCTCTGTGACCCTCATGACTGTGCTAGGAAGGGGGAAGCCCAGGCGAGCAGTCCCACCTGGGATGGGTGGTTTCCATCTGCCTAGCCGCAGCTGTACCCTCCTCCAGGACAAAGCCCCGCCCTTCTCTGGGACCCGCCCAGCAGAGTTCCCTGGGGGTCTGCATGAGATACCTCTGGACCACACCCCCAGAGACCCCCACCCCCACCCCCAGGCCCCACCTCAGCCTCTAGATGTCCTGCCCGCCAGGCCTGGGCAGCTGCCCTTCTGGCCCTGCTCTCTGCGGAGATCAGAGACCAGCCTCCTCCGCTGCTGAATATTTCATGCTCTGACGGTGGAAATGAAGTCGGTGAAGACCTTAATTGTTAATGTGGCTGCTGCCAGTTCCAAGACCAGCCTTTCCCACTCTCTCCAGCCTGCCCCCTCCTGTCTGATACAACAACAGCAGTATCAATAATTCCTCCTGTGACCTGCTCTGGGTGAGGCTGGGCTGAAGTGAAGTTGTCCCCCTCACCCAGCCCCTAGGCGAGTCCGCAGCTGGGCAGAGAAGCTGTGACGCAAGTAACTTTACCAACCGAACCATCAGTTGGGTCCACCTCTTTGATTACCGCGACTTGAACTGTGGTGCTGGGGAAGACTCTTGAGAGTCCCTTGCCCAGCAAGGAGATCAAACCAGTGAATCCTTAAGGAAATCAACCCTGAATATTCACTAGAAGGCCTATTACTGAAGCTGAAGTTCCAATACTTTGGCCACCTGATGGGAAGAGCTGATCATTGTAAAAGACACTGATGCTGGGGAACAGGGAGGGCAGAAGGAGACAGGGGTGACAGAGGATAAGATGGTTGGATGGCATCACCAGCTCAGTGGACAGGAGTTTGAGCAAACTCCAGGAGACAGTGAGGGACAGGGGAGCCTGGCGTGTTGCAGTCCATGGGGTCACAGAGAGTCAGACAGGGCTGAGCGCCTGAACAACAGCAACGTTCCCCAGAGTCCTCCCAGCAGAGAGCTGGGAGCTCAAAGAGTATTTGTGGGATGAATGAATGATACAGGAGGGAGCTGGTTTAAGTAGGAAAGCCCTGGAGTTGGAATCTGTGTCTCTAACCTGATGCTTAACCTGGGGAGTCCTGCCCCTCCCTGAGCCTCTGGACGGAGAGATTCTCAAACGCACGCGAAAAGGCAGGCTCGGACCCTGAGCCACACAGTGAGGCAGGTGGGGAGCTGGTCTGCTAGGGAAAGGCCTGGGAATCCCCCCGAGCCCAGCCGGAGACTCTAGGAGGGCTGATCCTTCTTTCCAGCCCAGGCTCAGCTCCACCAAGACCCAATTCCAGGACACAGCTTTGCAATGGAGAGTCACATCTTAGCATCCCCAACTGTCAGAGCCTCTATAAACGAGTCAGGGTCCTAATGAGGCCGAGCAAGGCCCTGTGGGGCTCCCAGGCCTTTCTGTCCCACATTTCTTATAGTCAAGACTCGAGCCATCATGACCTTCTCTGAGTTCCAGAGTGTGGGTTTGAACAGTTGCTAAGCAAGGGAGGAGAAGCCAGGAGACCACCTGAGGCCAGAGGAAAGTGATCAGAGAAGCTCATCAAGAATCAGACCATCCTGCTCACACCCTAACCTTGTCAGAGACCCCACGCTTGACTCTGTTATAAAAACCCTCATCAGGTTCTTTGCAATGGAGACACACAATTTTTCAAGGCAGAAGCCTGGCAAAGCAATAAAGCTACCCTTTTCTACTTCACCCAAAATTCTGTCTACAGGATTTGATTCAACACCAGTGCTCAGAGAGGCCACGCTTCCAGTAACACTAAGGAAGCAGCTATTTCCTGCTCCAGGGGATCTTCCCAAGCCAGGGATCGAACCTGCATCTCCTGTGTCTCCTGCTCTGCAGGTGATTCTTTACCTGCTGAGCCGTCGAAAAGAATCAGACAGGACTGAGTGACTAAGCTCACAGCACACAGGAAGTAGCTAACTCTGAACAAGGCCAGGGGGTCAGATCAGTGGCTGTCAGCTCTGGGCACGGACTGCTCAGACTCACCTGTGTGCGTGCTAAGTCGCTTCAGTTGTATCCAACTCTTTGTGACCCCAAGGACTGTAGCCCACCAGCCTCTTCTATCCATGGAATTCTCTAGGCAAGAATACTGGACTGGGTTGCCAGGCCCTCCTCCAGGGGATCTTCCCGGCCCAGGGATCAAAACTGCGTCTCCGAAGTCTCCTGCATTGACAGGCAGATTCTTTACCACTAGCGCCACCCGGAAAGCCCCTCATAAGCTGGTAAAATGCAGATGCCCAGGCCCCACCCCAGATCCATTCCATCTGGAGGAGGGGGGGTCTAGCAGGCAGGGCGGAGAAGGACTGGGTTAGATGAAGTCCTTGTTCACTGGCACCAGGCTACCCAAGAAGCCACCACCATTTCTGGGGGCACTCCTTTCTCCAAGTGTCTGGATTTAGAGATTTTTCTCTAGGTTCTCCAAATACCCCAAATAATCTTCAGATACACTGCCGAGGTTAAGGAAGGGGCCAAGGGATTCTGGAGTTCACTCTAGAGTTCACTTAATGTCCCCCACTTTTTTTTTGCCCCATATCTAATGGGACAAAACAAAGGGAAGGAAAATATTAGCGATATGATACATAAAACTTATCTGGGACTGAGGGCTACAAAGCGCGAGCACAGAAGTGGATAAATCGTCATAAAGAGCACATCCCTGTAAAATATGAAAACATCAGGGTGGAGGAGATCCTAAAAATCTCCAGAAAGAAAGAGAGAGAGAAGGGGAGAGAAAGAGAGAATTCACACACAGAGGATCAGGAAGCAGAAACCCTGACGTTCTCAACAGTAACTCCAAAAGCTAGAGGATCTTGGAGCAACACATTCAAGATTCTGAAGGAAGATGATTTCAGTATCTGGCCAATTACGTATGAGGGTAAAGTATGACATGTTCAGATTTTAAATTTTACGTATTTATTTTGGCTGCGCTGGGTCTCCATTGCTGTGCACGGGCTTTCTCGAGGTGCAGTGAGCGGGGCCACTCTGTGCAGTGCGCTGGCTTCTCATTGTGGTGGCGTCTCTTGCCGTGGAGCACGGGCTCTGGCTGCTCCGGCTTCGGTACTAGCAGCAGACAGGCTCAGTAGTTGTGGCACACAGGCCTAGTTGCTCTGAGGCATGTGGAATCTTCCCACACCAGGGATTGAACCTGTGTCCCCGGCATTGGCAGACAGATTCTTATCCACTGCGCCTCCAAGGAAGTCCCGAAAGTCCCCAGATTTTTAGAAAAGTATCTCCCACGCATTCTTTCTCTAAAAATTAGGAACTTAACAAAGACACAAGAAGATCCAAAATTCAGGAAGTGGGGAATTCCAAAGTGATGGTATATATCTCAGAGGACAAGGAAGCCTGGCGTGCTGCAGTTCACGGGGTCACGAAGAGTCAGACACAACTTAGCGCCTGAACGAAGGTGATGGCCTAGGGAAATCGGACAGCAAGGGCTTCAGGACTAGAAACAATCAGAGCACATTGGAACGGGGTGGGAAGGGGCACCAGGAGGAGCTGGCCGAGAAAGAGAACACAACTCATGGATTGCCTGGGGCCTCGGCTACCTAGAGAGGAGTGTTAGAGCTCTGTCAGAGAGCCTGGTGGTGAATGAGAGGCAAGTACAAAGAAGGAGGCAACTAATAATCCCCAGGGAAACCCAGAAGTCCTGCAAGGAAGGAAATACAGTCATAGGATGTACTATGGCTCTGTTGACCAGAGTGTTTAAATAGTATCATATGTAAACATTGATTTAACCAAAGAAAATTGTGTACAGTTTTACTAGGAGCATAGGGGAAGGGGTGGCATGTGTGGGGGTGGTTTATAAGTGGAGTAAATCTTCCTGGTCCCTAAGAGAAAGGCAGTGATAATACCTAAACTGGAAAGTCAAAGAAGAGCTGTGTTAGTGTGTTGTTTTGAACTGTGGACAAAGGAAGAATCGAAAGCAGTTGCCTCTGGGATGCAGGATCAGGATCGGGGTGGAGCCTTGAGGCAGGGAGTTTTTGTTTTTCATAGGCTTTATACTTGTATCTGATTTTTGAAACTCTGTGCACATGTATTTAAATTAATACATTTTTAACAAGCTGGCATTGGACTTCTTATTAGAAACCCTGGAGGCTAGAAGATCACAAGAGTCATCAGTCGCCTTAAAAGTCTAAGGGAAAAGGATTTCCTGCCTGGATTCTATGCCCACAGAGAACATCAGCCAAATATGAGACTGGAATATAAACATTGTCAGAAATGCAAGGTCACCAAAAAGAGGAAAAAATGGACTGCCGTGCACCTCTCAGGAAGCTTTTGAAGCACATGCTCCACCTAGGAGCTGAGAGTAGACTAGAGGACAGGACGGCTCCCCAGGGGGGCCAGTC